>NC_137144.1:31475754-31765754 GCF_949319135.1 Squalius cephalus
CAACACCAGGGTCAGACTGTACAGCACCTGTAATCCCATCCATAATCGGCCGCCCCTTATTGCCTACTCAGAGCCAACTCCTCCGCCAGTGTATTCTGGTTTTCTGAATTTAATTCTTTATTTCTGTTTTCTGCAAACAAGTGTTTGTGATAAAATGTTCACAAAAGTAATAAAAGATTGTGGTAAATACTCACCACTTTGAATTATATTTTTATATTTTGTCTTTATCTGCTGCCAAGAACATTTGGAGTTGGGGTTGCATCTAAAAATCAATGAATATTAATTTTTCTTAGTACCGGTACATGCACATTTTTATATATTATAAAAATAGACTATAGGCTAATAGGCTATATTACACGTATAGGCTACACATACATACATAATTTTACATAAATATAGAACGTAGGCTATTTGTTTAACTTACACATTAACAATCAGCTATCTTTCTCCAACAATCTTCTCTTGCTTTGGCCGCAGAGACCGTATTATTTCGAGCTTGAAATACATATTTAAATTCATCGTAATTATGAATGATTATCTCTTGCTCCTCCGCGGAAAAATCGCGACCCGCGATTGGTTGTTCAGTGTCGACGTCACTCTTTTATGTGCACGCGCGCGTGGAGTAATCATAGCTTGAGTATCAAAGCCTGAGTTGACAGAGAAAGTCGATGAGCTGCATCATGGTACCAATAAAGCCTGATTGCATCGGTTTGGTTTTGTCAATTCAAAACTTATCCTGTAACCCCGAGTTTGTTCAGCTACCTTCATGGTACAGGCCACTGGTCTGAGACACAAGATGGTTTCTCTGTCATAACTTGTGTGTATAAAGTGAGAGTGAGGAGATGATTCAAGAGAGATGATTGTGCTGATGTAAATACGTGGAACAAGAGTATATTTCCCCAGTATATATATATAAGTAAACCTTGCCTTGAAACATGGAAGCCCAGACTAAAACGGCTGCACTTTTGCTATAATAAAATACTGATATAATATATACAAATATAATATAATAATAATAATTTTTGTGAAAATATGTTGAACATTACCAGGTAGAGTTAGTTGGTCAGAAAGTTAGAGCTATGATCATGGATTATTAGATGATGTACATTAAACATGAATCTGACCATTATAGGCTCAGTGTGTGTCAAATGAGTGTTTTTGGTCAGACTGTAATGCACTGTAAAATGTAATGAGTTGAGTTAACTTAAAAAAGTGAGGAAACCGATTGCCTTAAATTTATAAGTAATGCATTACTTTTGAGTTGGTAAAACTAAATAGTATTTGTAAATTAAACTTATTCATTAAGTATAGTATAGTATCCATTTTAAGTTGGCAAAACTAAATAGTATTTGTAGACTAAACTTAATCATCGAGTACAATTAAGTACTGGTGACTCAAAAGCATTAGTTGAGATAACTTATTATTAGTGTTCACTTTACTAGTAAATTTAAGGAAACCGATTGCCTCACATTTTTAAGTAAGCTAAACTAACAAAAACGAGTAAAGCAAAAAACGAACTATGTTGTCAAAACATTCATTTTATTGTAACAGTGTACAAAAATTGTTTCTTGAAAGCATTTTTAAAGCAAAAGTTGATGGTGAGTGATTAAAACAACCAATTAATCAACCCTACAATAAAACATTTGTGTTACTTACTGCAAACACACAGATAACTGATTAAAACAGACATTTTTGTTGTGGGTATAGGGATTTGTCACCCATCAATCTGGATACAACACCCAAAATGCAAATATAGACCTAAGACAGTCTTGTTTCTGCTATTACAAACATATGAAAAAAGTTTCGTTACTGCAGTTTTGGTTTTTGTATCCAGGCTGACAGTTGATTAAATAAAACTCACAAACTACGTCAGAATTGCAACCATTACAGTTTTGCTTTTTAGGATTTGTATCCAGGATGACAAAATTATACATCCAAAGTGTAAAAACAGACCTACAACAACAGTCTTGTTTCTGCAATCAGCTCAAATCTGATTAAAACAACAGATGTTTTTTTAGTTGGATTTGTTTTAATCAGTCACCCATCAACCTGGATACAACACCCAAAATCGAAAACACAGACACAAGACTAAATCTTTCTGTTATTACTAACAAACACATCTTGACTAAATAAAGTTTTTGTTTTGCATTCAGGTTGGTAGGTGTCTGATTAAAACTATACAAAAAAATGCAACAACAGACCTACTGCAACACAATCTTGTTTCTGCCATCAGAAACACAAACAACACACCTTGAACAAAACATCCAATTTATGCAGCAATTACAATTTTGTTTTTATAGGATTTATACCCAAGTTGGAGGACAAAAAAAAAAAAAAAAAAAAAAATGCAACAGACATCCAGTAACAAATCCTTGTTTCTGCAAACACCAAAGATTTTAAATAAAACAGATTTGTTTTAATCAGTCATCCATCAACCTGGAAAAAACACCCAAAGTGCAACAACAGACCTACAATAATTGAGTCTTATTCTGCCATCAGAAGCATAAAACAAAAACGGATAAAAACATCAAGGTTAAGTTGCAGGTATTGAGATTTTTAATCAGTCACCCATCAGTCTGGATACAACACCCAAAAGGCAACAATAGACCCAAGACAGTCTTGTTTCTGCTATTAAAAACATATTGAACAAATTCTTGACTACAAAGCTTTTAGTGACTGGAGTTTTGGTTTTGTATCCAGGTTAGCAGGTGACTGATAAAAAAAAAAAAAAAAATGCAACAACAGACCTACAGTAACATGGTCTTGTTTCTGCCATCAGAAACAAACAAATACATTAAAGGAGTCATAATGTTGTTTTAACTTTGGTACCCAATGCTCTATTATAGTCTTTCAGGCACTTCTAAAAAAGAAAAGTGGAAAAAAAATCAACACAGAGCCCCTCAGACCCTTATTTCTAAAGGCATTATTGTCTCGCGAGATCTGATGCGATGTTTTGGCTGTCGTGGACGGTCATTATAATAATGCAAATGAGGGGCGCGTTGATTGGTTGCAGGAAGGAGGGGGGTTGACACCGCAGGTAACTCTTTAGCATATCATTACAAACTGACATCATGGCGCAAAGTGTCAATGAACCCGACCCGGCCGCGAACTATGGGATTCAACCGTACATGTTTGAGCCGGACTCTGAACCAGAGCTGGAAAGTGAAGATGTAGAGTCGATGGAAGGACGTCTACATCAAGATGTCTCTGAATGGTAAAGACAATCATTTTGACTGAGACATACATTAACATCAGTAGCGAGCAAAAACGTGTGTTGCTATTTTCTCCCACATAAATTTACCTTTTATTTAATGTAGATTACATTAACGGAGATGTAGTTTTTTTTTGTTTGTTTTTTATCAGCTTACAGTGGTTTTGAGATTTTTACTATCATGTGGTGTTTTTGCCTTGTTTCACGTTGTGGTTATTTAGACATTCAATATTTTTCTTCTTTAGACATGCAACGTGATGTTATACTTGCATTTAAACAGTTTTAGCCACTGAGCATGGACTCCTGTACCGTCACTACTGTAGATGCTAGTGTAAAACAAAGTGGAAAGATGTGGCTAGCATTCGTAGAGTCCATTCCCCGTGTTTACCTCGAAGGTAACATTACATACAATAGCCGCATTAGCAGTTAGCTGCTATTTGTTAACCACAGTAGAGCAATACAAACACAGTCTTACCTTTTCAATTTCTGGCAAGTCCCTGATGGTTGGGATGGCACCTTTTCCCAAACGGAGCTTCGAGGCCAAGTTCGCCTGATTTTGCCCCAAATTTGTAAAAGATTCCGGTGTAAAATGTTTAGCACACACACCTAACGATACGCCACTTGAAAGAGTTGTTGGGACAGCGTCATTAAAAATGAATTTCATCCACTGTTCCCTGATAGTTTCGTCCGTTTTTGGTAGATAAAACACATTTGCATGTTGTTTGTGGCAGTCACCCACAGAGCATCTCAGGTGTAGGCTACACTCGGTTTCTCCATCTTTCTCGAGTCGACTAAACTGAATCTGAGGGGGAGAGGGGGAGAGGGGCGGGCTTCCCGCGGCATAGGTTTGCAGTGTCCATATTTGGTATATCCTCCCCCGTCTTGACGTCAAGAGGGGGAAGAAATCAAAATCTCGTTTTTTCGTGCGCGTGCACGTGGCCTATTTTACAAACCCTGAGGTAAACAAACGCTTCACTTTTAAATATCGGCTTCCCGGCCAGTGTACAATCATTATGCAATCATAACATACATTGATTCTCGTGGAAAAGTGAAATTTCTACATTATGACTCCTTTAAAACAGTAGGTTTTTTAGTGATTGCAGTTTTGGCTTGAGAGATTTGTGCCCCAGGGAAAGAAAAACCCTTTGAATGAACTCAAAAGTGTTTTTAAGCTGTGAAGGGTACTCCATATTTAAAGCATAGATCAGCCCAAAAACAAAACACATGGCATGTGGAACATTCTCAAGTCCATCCATTGCTAGTATAACACCCTCCAAAATTATTGCTGTATCAGTGACCTCCAATGGCAAACCTTGTGGAGACATGGGGCTGTCCTCTGGCACCACAGTGAGAATTCCTATTGATACTTGAGGTGCAACAATATCAATGTCCTAAGAAAGACAGAAAAGCAATATTAAAATACATTCTTATATTCCAAACGCAAACAAGTGCATGTTCCTTTTAAAAATTTAAACTGCTTAAGGTGCTGTTAAGTAACTAGTAAATTTGTAACAGGGCTTCAGTGGGAATTGTCAGTGATAATTTGGATCTTTTCAGCAAAAGAATCATTGAAACATTTAATAGCAATGTCTTTAGTAAAACATTTACATCCATCCCATGATCGGTTTGGTTTCAAACATTCCTCAAAATATCTTCCTTCGTGTTCATCAGAACAAAGAAATTTATACAGGTTTGTAACAAAATGAGATCCTTTCCCTATCCTTTTAATGTTTAACTTATTTAACGCTAATTATTGGTCATCGAAAGGCATTTTTGTTGTTACTGCTTAAACCGTCTGTACCAGCAGAGTGAGGCGATAGGGTGGAGAAGGGATGCTGCTAAAACTGTCACGGGACATAGGTAAAGAATGGCTATATATACAGACCTCTTTGCGCTGAGTAGTTGGATTGAAATTGAATTGGAAAAATTCAAGACACTATTCTATATAAGATTTTTATACTTTGAAAACGGTTTCATCCACATTAAGATTTATTTGATCAAATGTTATGGAAAACAAAGCATATATTTTACTTGCATTTTATCTATCTTCTATGTGCTTTACATAAGGTCTCTTAAATAAACGTAATGCTGACACAAAAATTGGAACATCCTTCTTGTAGCACTTTTTACAGATATTAAATTAGAAGAATACTTACAAAGCATGTATGGAAGAAGTCTGTAGTGTCTTCCCCAAGAAGGACCGCAAGACCACGGAGAACTGCTGTCCGTCGAGCAGTGACATCAGTGATGTTCTAAGAAATAATACATAAAACATCAAGCTCAACAGTGAAAACAGATCACTTTAAACTTGACAAAAAACACTTACAGCAGACTTCATTTGCATTAGAAACTCCGAGAGCTTTTTTCCAGTTGTGCCTTTCTTTGATTCGAAAACTTCCAGAAAACGAGAAGTATGTTTATCAAGGGCTGAGAAGAATTCTTGCTTGAGGTTTTTGCTTGTGATCCGGTTGAACTCAGCAATAATCTACGAAAAGGAGAACAAAAGAAGCACATTAAGACTTAAAACATTTTACATGCCCTAGATAAAATGTGTCTTAATTACCTGACTTTCCCAGAAGAGTGCTGGCCATCTTTGTAAAGTCTCTTTTACTGAAGGCTCCTATTCAACCAACTCTTTTCTTCTTACCGAAAAAGTTATGTCCATGTACTGTGCTATCAGTGTAGAACATGGATGTCGTTTCTTCATTTCCTCCACAATTTCTAACACAGAACTTACACTTCCACTGCATGTCCACTGCACTCTTCAAAGAAACAAACTTCTGCAAAAAAGATAACAGAGTTAACAAAGTATATGGATTAATGGTAACAAGCAATTTGTAAAAACATTATTTTTAGCATCCACTTTAAAAACTCGCATAAAATATTGGTTTCTTTGCAGCACATCTCTTATTTAACATTCTTTTGCATTTTAAGGCATTGAATTAATGGTTTTCGGGTCGATTCGTTTGAAAACAGAGAAAGGCAATCTAAACTGGCTCACGAATCACTAATTTGTTCAGTATATGGTCTGAAGGCATGTGAGGTGTTTAAAATTAGAATGAGTTTTTAGTCTTAAGAAAAAAAAAAAATGTCGCTTAGACACACGTGCTTACAGAATATATAACCTTACACGTTATTGTATGTATTTTAGAACAGAAGGCAAAAATCCTGTATACTATGCTCAAATGTTCAATTGCAGGTATGAGTAATGTTAATCATGTAAAGAGCTTCACTCGTCCATCACTAATCTGAAAACAGTTGTTTATATATATATAAACGACATCAACACTAATTATAAACTTGTTACTTTTCCATTGCATACCTTTTCCTTTTACTCAAGTAATTAAGACTATAACTTCAACTAATAATTTACACAAGTTTGTGTTACTCTATCCACCTCTGTCTGATGTCTGTTGACCTAAAACACGTTTATCTTAAAGCGAGACGATTAGCCTACCAATTGTTAGATTGCTAAGAGCAATCCAACGTCATCCATCGATTTTATATCAATATTTTAACAAATACTACTGTTTATGAACTTTGATTAGTATATTATTATTTTGTAATGAAAATGTAGCAGTTAAACTATAAAAAAAGACTCACCTCATCATGCTCTCATCCAGCCACGTGCAAATTAGCATGTGTAGTCTTCTTCTTCTTCGTCCAATTAATGAGCTCTCACCCCTTCGGAGTATTACCGCCACCTACTGTATATCTGGTGCATTCACAATACTTAAACTTTTAAGTTGAGCTAAATTAACAAGTTGAGTTTAAGCACTTTGTGTGGGGAAAAAGTTGGAATTACTTAGTTAAACTAAGTAATGTCAACAAACTTAATAAAGTAAGTTAAAGGGTACATAACATGCACAGTTTCACCTAATCTCATGTTAATCTTGAGTACCTATAGAGTAGTAGTGCATCCTTAATATATCCAAAAAGTGTTTAGTTTTATTATATTTATAATAGAAAAATACAGCTTTCCGATTCTCTCCGGAAAAAGCCGAAGTCCTGGAGGCGGAGCTATAGAGTCAAGCGGTAGTTCTTGATTTCCAGCAAAAGACAGAAATCTGATCCAGTTGTACTTACATGAATGGGGTCTTTTATCACTGGGACCGCTCCACGTTTTAATAGCAAACGATTTGCAAATCCAGCGTCGACCTGGGCCTTGTTAATAAAACATTCGTCACTGAAATGGCCAGAACACACAACCGCACTTCCTACACTCCGTTGCTGCATCCACTGTTCCTGTAACACTGGGTTCTTTAGAAAACTGAACACGGTAAGCTTTCCCTCACATCCAAAAACACACTTTTTGGAGACATTCTTGAACAAATCCTATGCAGCGCTGCCGATGATTTCCTGTTGAAGCGCGTTGATGTGCGCGGTCTCGCTCTCCTCTAGTCGAAGTGCGCGCGGACGAGCTTTTCCGGGAGAAATGCTCATATAAGGAGTTCCACTCTGGTCTACGTCATTAAATTCATGGTCGAAAAAAAAACAGCCGAAACTTGTACCAACCCGGAAGTAAGATTTTCGGCACAGAAATTCTCCGTTATTCGTCCAAAATATTTTTTTTAAACTTTGCCCATGTTTAGCATGAGAATCCATCTCTTTAACACTGTAAACAACTCTGAATACATGAAACACCATTGTACCCACCCTTTAAGTTTACTTAATCATTTTAGTAAGCTCAGCAATTACATTTTACAGTGTGGAGGATTACTCAGTAAAGGTTTGGCCTGCTGTTTCAGGAATGTGAAATATGGTCAGTGCTTCATCAGGTTCACTAATATGGACAGAGCAGAGTCTGTTCTAGCATGAAGATGTTCCAGATTAGAGACCGGTCGAACTCGTTTCCTCACCCTGGGGTTTTGTAGCTTGTATTTTAAAGTTCATTTCTGAACACAAACTCATTTTTAAATGTTCTCAAGGATAGTGAGGTTCATATCTCAGATCTGTCATAATCATGTAATTTCTATAAACAAACATTAATGGCCTGAATCAGACAATAATGGACTTTCCACTTCTCCCGAAACTGTTAATCACACATTCATCAGTCTGTGTTAATGTTGAATTCGCACCTGTGGATGTTTTCCTCTCACTTTAAATGACCGTTGTGTATGAAATGTGATGTATAAATAAACTTGCCTTGTCTTCCGGTTTGACCTGTTTTCAGTCTGGTCCTGTACAGACTGGAAGTGTGTAAACTGCCTCTCACCTGAAGAAAACATTCATGTTTGATATTCAGTCACACATGGGCTGATGAGTAGAATTCACTGTAATGATGGATTCATGAATCACCAGTGGATGGAGCTGTTGCTCAGCAAAACACAAAGTATACAGCACAGAAAAAATATAGGCATGAATACACTCACCTAAAGGATTATTAGGAACACCTGTTCAATTTCTCATTAATGCAATTATTTAATCAACCAATCACATGGCAGTTGCTTCAATGCATTTAGGGGTGTGGTCCTGGTCAAGACAATCTCCTGAACTCCAAACTGAATGTCAGAATGGGAAAGAAAGGTGATTTAAGCAATTTTGAGCGTGGCATGGTTGTTGGTGCCAGACGGGCCGGTCTGAGTATTTCACAATCTGCTCAGTTACTGGGATTTTCACGCACAACCATTTCTAGGGTTTACAAAGAATGGTGTGAAAAGGGAAAAACATCCAGTATGCGGCAGTCCTGTGGGCGAAAATGCCTTGTTGATGCTTGAGGTCAGAGGAGAATGGGCCGACTGATTCAAGCTGATAGAAGAGCAACTTTGACTGAAATAGCCACTCGTTACAACCGAGGTATGCAGCAAAGCATTTGTGAAGCCACAACACGCACAACCTCGAGGCGGATGGGCTACAACAGCAGAAGACCCCACCGGGTACCACTCATCTCCACTACAAATAGGGTTGCAAAGGGGCGGAAAATTTCCGGTAAATTTCTGGAAAGTTTCCGGTAAATTTCCATGGGAAGTTAAGCTGGGGAATTTTTAACCCCCTGAGGTCTGCTGTCGCGCCGGCGCGATAGGCTCGTTTTTTTCCGTATGAGTGCAAAAAAAAAAAAAAAAATTTTTTAATTTTTATCTTATATGCTTGTGTTATACATCAATCGATCCTGTTTAGTGTGTATTTTTTTGTGTATGCTCATAATAAAAACAAAGTGTTGTGCTTTTCGCCAAATAAAGAAAAATAAACATGATGCGAGTTCTGCCTACTCTCCGTCAGTGAAGTCAATTCTGAAACGCGTCCGAAAATGAACTGTAACTCAGCGAATACTCAGTCAAACAGGCATACAGTCACACAGGCATGAAGCTTGAATTCTCTTCTTTTAAATGAAGTAATTTTTATAAAAAACAAATATTCACAGTTTATGTAATATGCATGCAAAGAGAGAGATGTCAGTCGTTCTCATCTCAGCTAATTAAGTTTTAATGTGCTCCGCCCACGGAGAGCGCGCTATTCAAACGCAAATGTGAGGCGATCCAAACAAACCTGTGAAACGCCCACATCAGCTGGATAACACACACCGCAAGTTCACTTTCAGACTTATGTACTTTACGATGCTGTGAGGAATAATACTATCTTGATAATAATCCTGCAAAAATTTACCTCAGAAGTTCTGGAAGTATCATTTCGAGGAGCAAACGGATCCCGCTGAGGAATAGGTCAGTTCTGTTTGCTTTGTTCTAATCGGAATGAATGAACGCAAAGATGCGTGCTGTTGTGGAGCTACTACAGCTGGCAAAAATACTGTTTAAATATGACTCGCGTTTCTATGAATGAATGAACGCACAGATGCGCGCTGTTGTGGAGCTACTACAGCTGGCAAAAATACATATTTAATATGAATCGCGAATACAAAGAAAGATTACACTGGAAATATTGTTACAATTTTAAATGTTGTTGTAATTGTATAACCTTAAAAAAAATATATATATATATATATATATATATATATTTATATATATATAAGGATAGATGTAAACAAAATCTTAAAAGGTCATTATAAGCCTTCTCTTTAAATAATTTTATTATGCTTTATTAGTGACACATTTGGGAAGAGAATATATTCCAAATCTGAAAATACAGTATGAGAACAATTAACTGCACAATTACTAGAAATGTTTACCTTGGATATTGTACAATTTGCAAGCAAAATTTGTGGAAAAAACAACAAACCAGTTATATATTGTCCTTGTATTCTTGTGTTCAGTCACACACCTGAATGAAAGGCTCATTACGTATGCAGCCTCATTATGCGGGCCCCATTGACTCCGCAGGTGTGAATCACGCCCACCCGCATATGGCCTTTCCAAACAAAAAGTGTTTTACAAGATTTAAATCAATGTATTGTGTTATGTGAATGATTAGGCAGGGTGATTTTCACATAATTTTGAAGAAAAAATTCTAGGCAACGTCATCCATTAGTCAAAAGTCTTATTTACATATATTTAGAATGTGTTTTATGGCCTTATTTCAGAAACTTTAGTTTTTTGTTTTTGAAAAAAACATGCATAAACATTATTCTATCAAAAATACAAACATGTACATGCAAGTTGTTCACATATTATGGTAGCCCTGTTTGTGCTATATAGAGTGAATTTACACCTTTGCCATTAACATGTTTATAAGCAACTGAAAAAAGCACAAATGTCAGGGCATGTCAGAACATCTCAAGGACCCCAAAAACCCCTCAGACCCCAGAGGGTTAAAGTAACTGTACACATAAGAGACGGATAGATACATTATTGATATATGAACTTGTTGTCAAGTAAGCCACGTTGCAAGCATGTGCGTCTCTCTAAACTTTCAGTGTGCTGCACTGCTCTAGTTGACTTCTGCGATATATACCGTCATACCGCCCAGCCCTACTGGTAAATAAAGTTATGCTAGCTTATTTAGCATCTAACTTATCAGCTTGCTATCTACTAGATGAATACATTTGTATGTGATATTTGCAATTTAAACATTTAATAAATATATTTCCCCATAATATCATCAAAACTTACTTCACTTTGTTTAGTCCACAGGCTCAAATGTGTGCCTTCAATAGTCTTGTGCTTTGGGCTTCTGTACATGTGATGGAGGCATGCACAGTGCCAGTAGGGGGTGTGGTCTCAATAGCCATGCAGTAAGCAGTGTGCTATGTGCATGTGATTGAGGAATGGCATGGATATTCAAGTGTATTTGAATGGCAGCTGTTTGTTTTAGTCAAGATTATGCTAAAATATACTTTCCTCAACTATATTTAAGTTCCCTATGAAGAGCCAACCCTCAAATTTAAAAATTCCCAGTTTATTCCCATAAATTCCTGTTAATTCCCTTAAATTCCCATTAATTCCCATGGAAAGTTTCCATCTTTGAAAATTCCCAGAATTTTGCAACCCTAACTACAAATAGGAAAAAGAGGCTACAATTTGCACGAGCTCACCAAAATTGGACAGTTGAAGACTGGAAAAATGTTGCCTGGTCTGATGAGTCTCGACTTCTGTTGAGACATTCAGATGGTAGAGTCAGAATTTGGCGTAAACAGAATGAGAACATGGATCCATCATGCCTTGTTACCACTGTGCAGGCTGGTGGTGGTGATGTAATGGTGTGGGGGATGTTTTCTTGGCACACTTTAGGCCCCTTAGTGCCAATTGGGCATCGTTTAAATGCCACGGCCTACCTGAGCATTGTTTCTGACCATGTCCATCCCTTTATGACCACCATGTACCCATCCTCTGATGGCTACTTCCAGCAGGATAATGCACCATGTCACAAAGCTCGAATCATTTCAAATTGGTTTCTTGAACATGACAATGAGTTCACTGTACTAAAATGGCCCCCACAGTCACCAGATCTCAACCCAATAGAGCATCTTTGGGATGTGGTGGAACGGGAGCTTCGTGCCCTGGATGTGCATCCCACAAATCTCCATCAACTGCAAGATGCTATCCTATCAATATGGGCCAACATTTCTAAAGAATGCTTTCAGCACCTTGTTGAATCAATGCCACGTAGAATTAAGGCAGTTCTGAAGGCGAAAGGGGGTCAAACACAGTATGGTGTTCCTAATAATCCTTTAGGTGAGTGTATATACGTTCACTTATATCAAATCAAAACTAATGTCATTATAGAGAAACAGCTACAACAAAATTGTAAGCATATGTTATCAAAACTTTTTTATGCAAACAGCCTATTGGCCATGTGTCACTTGTGACTCTAGAACTGTACGTCCAATACTGATCTCACCAGATGAGACTCTGTAACTGTCCGTTATTAACACACTTACACTTTATGGACATTTTTAATTAAATGTTTTAGAGACTAAAGTTTGTGATGTTTAATTGAATTGTCTGATGAAATGTTGCCTGGCAGTGCTGGAAATATAACTTTATTGTGATTCACATATTATGATTTATTCAAGTTTAACACGCCCACGTGAACAAAAGGCGTGCCATCCAGACCAGTCACATGATTTCGGGTTAAGACTGAAAGAGAAAAACGAAAACAAGTTTTCTGTGAGTCACAATCAAACAGACGAGAGAAGCAAAAAATCTGCAGTTGTTTGAGAGACATTCTTACACAAAATGTCAAGTTATTATGAGAAACAATATGAGGTATCAGACTTTAAACACGGCATTAAACTCATGAAAAAGGCCAGCGATATCGGTGAGTTTGTTCAAAGTTTTAATATAATGGAGCTTTAATAATATCACTTTGCCGCAAACTAATTTCAGCATTTGACAGACAGCTGTGAAACACATTAGCGATTACATTACAATTTAATGGGTTATACCTTTGTTGCTTGTTCTATCGCATGACCTAACTATATTTTAGGATACGACTGACGCAACAATAGTCCTCTTCACATTCTGCTTTATATTTTACGAAAGGCTCTCACGATGAAAACGCGACAGGTTTTGTGTAGGCCTACATGCTATATTTGGCCAGGACACTCCTGTAAAGACTTTTTTCTTTCTTTGTAAAAAAGGTTGTATAATAATGTATACTGCAGGAAATGTTAAATGTTTCGTAATATTTAGTATTACTGATCTACAGCAGTTTGTGAAGGCCTGAACAAAGAAATAGAAATTCAACTTCCTTGTTTCTTTGATCCTGGAACATTTATGTATCTTACAACAAGTCTAGTAATATTATAAGACATAATATGTGCAATTTGTCTTTTGTGTATATGTGTACATATTGCCTAAATTTCACAGTGGTTTACAATTAGGCCACAGGGTTTTTTGTTGTTTCTTTACTTTGCTTCACTACATTGCAAAGTATCCTGTTTTTTTTTTTTACTCCAGTTTATTTTATAAAAACATGTGGAGAACATGGTGGGCTGTAAAGAAACAGCAGGATTGTCATCAGACAGTATTGATCTGAAAGAGAAAACAGGCCATAGATGACTTTTACACCCATTCCTATAATATAGCATACTTTCAGAAATGCAGCGAGTGCACTAGGCCTATTTACTTATATACTTGCACAGAGTGTAAGTCAGACAGTGGTAAATTAAATGTAAAAAAAAAAAGTATATATATATCTTTTAATAATTTCCCCATCAGATCCATATGATGATGATCCAGATGTTTTAAGAGCTCAATTATCCTGTGGTCACGTCACTGGTCCACAGACACTGACTAACTGCTGCAGAGTACAGCTGGATGATGTAAGTGTCGTTTAGTTTGCATCATAAGAGGATTTCTTTATTTTAAAAACTATTGTACAATTATAAGGTGTGCTTTTTATAGATAATATGAAATGTCTTGATAATACAGATTTTTTTCAAAATGATGAATTGCAGGGTACAACTGAGCTGAGATGCCCTGTGTGTAGTGATCTATGGTCTTACACTGAAGTCCGTCTATTAGCCAAACTTACACCTGAAGAACAACAATTCTTTGAAGCAACTCTTGCCAACAATGCCATTAGAGAGTTAATAGATTTCAAGAATGTAAGTTTCAAAAAAAAAAAAAAAAAAAAATTCTTTGAAACATGAATAAATTAATACATTATTGTTCATAAGCTCTTTCTCTCTCTTCAGTGTCCTGGTTGTGACTGGTTGATTGAGAGATCAGACTCGTCTAATCTCAGTGTGAGATGCACCATTTGCTCTGTAAACAAGGGCAAAACCTTTGAGTTCTGCTGGCAGTGTCTGAGAGAGTGGAAAGGTCAGCGTCCTCGATCTGATAGATGTGGCAATGACGGCTGCAGCAATAAAGAGCTGGATCTGCTGAGAGATTGTGCAACTATAACTTTAAAAGATGCTGCGAATATTGTATGTCCAGCAGTTCGTGCTTGTCCAACATGTGGTTTGCTGATTAACCACAACACAGAGAAATCTAAAAACATAGTGTGCTCTCGGTGTAAGATAGAGTTTTGTTTTTCCTGCCTTAAGCTCACACCTGACTGTAAGAAGGGAAGTAACTGGTTTATACCCTGTTCATTTGGTGTGGCTCCACGACAGACATCTATTCCAATTTGGAAAGCTAATTAATAAATGACTACATTTGTTTTGATTTTATTTTGTTATTGAATGTACGCGTGTAACAATATAGCATGTCACACACATTTAAAAGTTTTAGTGTCAGTACTACATTAAACTACTATATATAATGTTGGATATAATGTATAATAATGCAATGGGGGAATATTTGTGTGTCCTGATACTGCCAGATGTCTGATGTTACCAGTTAAAAGTGACTTACATTATTTTCAATATAGTCACTGACAGAGTCAAAGCATTTTCGTCTAAAATAATTGTAACACAATGTAACACCAAATTTAGCATTTTAATCAACAGTATTTTTTTTTACCTTTTACGTTATGTCTTAGAGTATCGCAATAATATCGTATCTTGAGTTCAGTATCATATTGTGACATGAGGCTATCGTTACACGTCATCTTCATTTATATAGCGCCTTTAACAATGTAGATTGTTTCAAAGCAGCTTTACAGAGATAAACGTATAATTTAAACGTCTAGATAGTGAATTTGTTTTTGTTGGTTATTAAAATGTTTCTGATTGTAAATGGTGATTTGTGGACCCTAAAAATATGGGTAACACTTTACAATAAGGTTGTCACGGATGGTTGCAGGCAAACAGGCGAAGGAGACGAACACACACTTAACATAGATGTTACCGGACAATGAACAGAAGAAACTAAAACACACATAGATGATTTACTAAAACAGAACAGATGTGATGATTAGTGTCAGTTTCCGTGGTGTCTGAATAGTGGCAGAATAGTGTGGGGAATTGTGTTATTTTAGGAACGGTTCATATAGATTTTTGCAACTGGTGTTTTTTTACTTGCTAGGACCCCACTGAATACAAAACAACCTGTTTCCAATTTTTTTCTTCATTTTTAGTGCCAAAATTCAAGATGGCAGACAATATATGCAGAAAAATCACAGAAAATAAAAGATATAATCTTTTCACTTCTATGAAGGCTTTAAAATGGTAAACTTTTTGATGAATGTATTCCTAATAAGGCAAACAAGTGAGACCCAGACTATTTTAAAAATATTTATTGGATCGTTTGCCAAAAAAATTGGGCAAAAAAAAAAAAAAAAAAAAATGAAAAAAATGAAAAAATAAAAAAAAATCTGAAAAAAAAATCTGAAAAAAAAATCTGAAAAAAAAAAAAAATCTGCATTTTGTTTCATTATTGAAGAGTTCAACAAAACAGTCAGTCATTGTCACTCAAGTACTTATCCTCATCACTCTCACTGTCACTGTCGTCACTGTCTGACTTTTCAATATTGGTGCATGTCTTATCAGTATGGCAAGCCGTTTTAACTGTTATTCATTTCCAGGATATGAATTCTTGATATCAACAATTCAATTTTCACTAGTTAAAACGATAGTTATTGATATCAGAAATTAGATTTCTACTAGTAACAATGGCAATTTTTGATATCAGGAATTACATTTCCACTAGTAACAATGCTAATTCTTGATATCAGCATTTACATTTTCACTAGTTAATAACCCCTCTGGGCTTCTTCGGTCAAAAACGGACGAAACTTATACATTTTTAATTTTTAATTTTTTTTTGCTTCATCGGAATGGGATGACACGTGGTAACTTTTGTTGTATGTGCTATGTGAACACACAAAAAAATCATGGACATGATTCAGATATGTTAAAGGGTCGTAAAAAAAATAGTCACACTTAGCTTCCTGCCGGTCAAAAATGACCAACATAGGAAATGAATGGGAAATACGAAAAAATACGAAAACTCAGAGAAACTTTTGGTGGTACAAACTACAAATCAGCCACTGTGCAGAAAAAAAAGTGCACAGCAATAAAGGGGTGACACTCTAAAACATCAAGAGTGCAAATATGACCCCCCCCCCCCACACACACACACACACACACACACCCACACCCACACCCACACCCACACACACAAACACACAACAAATTATGCTCCAAACTATATAAAAACTATATAATCATAACTACAAAACTGTAGCAAGGAGAGTCAAAAGGTAGGTATCATTTGAAAGAACTCTTTTTAATATTTTTGAAAATATAAATTAGATTACATTTGGACATTGTCCTGCCGAGAAACGGCTGATAAAAGACAAAAATATATATATATAATTTTTATTATGATTTTGCATGTCTTTCTTATTTGTCATGGAATAACTCAGGAAGGAAATAAGGTAGGAGGAAAATTCGTTTTTAGTGAAATCCCTAAAGCATGTTAGCTGCATCTGGATAAAAAAAATATATATAATTTTTGGATAAAGGAATCAAAAGTTACAGCATTTGGAAAAGAGATAGCCTTTTTGTACAGTCTTTGACACCCCCTCATGGGCAATTTTTTCTCCATGAAGAATATCTTGTCATAAAAGCAATAGATTATGTTAATTTTGGGCTCATTTTAATTGTAATAATATGCTGTAAAAATGAAGTGCCATTTTCAATGATCTGTGAATGTTTCATGAGCTGTATGATGTTTTTGACACATTGCAGTACATTATTTTATAGATTATGAAAAAAAGAAATTCTATTTATCAGCAAATAACTCAGCAATACTTAAGAGTTTTTCAAAGTGGATATATTCACTGTTCAGACTCTAAGCTTTCAAATGACATCAACTTTGTGTTAATCAAGGCAAGATTTTTGAAAAATATGGTAATGAATATTTTCGCAGCTAGGTGGCGCCTACTGGCGGTACACTCGGTTTTAGAGGGATTACCTAGCACTCGTTAGGAGTTAATAAATGTAATTAGATGCATTAAAAAGCTGAGATCCTAAGCTTTAAAATGATATATAATTTGTGAATTTATGAATTTAAGAATATAATAGAAATATAATTTTTGATATCAATAATTACATTGTTACTAGTAAAAATGGCAATTACTGATATCAATAATTAAATTGTCACTAGTTGAAATGTCTATTCTTGATATCAACAATTGAATTGCTACTATAGTAAAAATTTTCATTTTTGATATCTGAAAATGTATTTCTGATATCAATATAATTTCAGATATCTAAAATCGCTTTCTTACTAGTAACAATCACATTCATGATATCAGAAATTAACATTGTCACTAGTGAAAATGGAATTATTGATATCAAAAATGAACATTGTTACTAGTAGCAATTCAAATGTTGATATCAAGAATAGACATTTCAACTAGTGACAACTGAATTCTTGATATCAAAAATAAAGGTTTTTACTAGTAAGAATTGTATTTCTGATATGTGAAACTGGAATTTTAACAAGTAAGAAATCAATTATTGATATCAAGAATTGATTTTGAATGGCAGCCTAAATACAATTACAGATATCAAGAATTATAGTTTTTACTAGTTGAAATTCAATTGTTGATATCAAGAATTATCATTTTAACTAGTGAAAATGTAAATGCTGATATCAAGAATTAGCATTGTTAGTGGAAATGTAATTCCTGATATCAAAAATTGCCATTGTTACTAGTAGAAATCTAATTCCTGATATCAATAACTATCATTTTAACTAGTGAAAATTTAGTTGTTGATATCAAGAATTCATATCCTGCGAATGATTAAAAGTCAAAACGGCTTGCCTATTGCCATTCCCAGGATATAAATGGTTAATATCAAGAATTATAGTTTTTACTAGTTGAAATTCAATTGTTAATATCAAGAATGATAGTTTTTACTAGTTAAAATTCAATTGTTGATATCAAGAATGAACATGTTTAATAGTTGAAATGTAATTCCTGATATCAAAAATTGCCATTGTTACTAGAAACATTATTCCTGATATCAAGAATTATAATTTTAATTAGGGAAAATTGAATTGTTGATATCAACAGGGCTGGACTGGGACAGAAAATCGGCCCTGGCATTTTGGCCCAGACTGGCCCACTACATATGACCATAAACACCACCCATCTTTGCACGCCCTTGAATATGTTTTTGTTCAACTCCTATTCATTAAAACCACTAATGCCATCTAATGAGTGAGTAGGAACGAGTTAACAGATGAAATAAGTACAAAATTGTAATTTATTAATACAATTGAACTATACTCCACAGTGATGCATCCAAAAAACAAGCTATAAGCTGCATTGGCATAGCAATACCAGTGTTTCCCACAGGATTTTGGTAAAACTGTGGTGGGTGGACGTCTGTCCCTCTAGGGGGCTTCGGGGGCATTTTTCACGCTATTTCTCTGTACATTCCTTGCGTTTCTTCTCCATCTCTCAGACTATTTTGACAGATACACACTTAACACTGCACGCTCACTGAAAGCCCAAAGGGGGAGGTGTTTAAAGATGTGATTGGGACAGCCCACTGTCAATCAAGAAAACAACCAATGGGCCGCTGATCTACGGGGTTTCACGGGTTTCAAAAAAACTAATGCTTGCTTTTTTTTTGACCAATGCATTACACCGGCACTAACCCAGCGCTGTCAATTAAACAAAACAAATGAATGGGCCGCCGATGTACGAGTTTTATGGGCCGTTAAAAAAAAGTATTCGATGTATCGGCCCAAAAAGCACGTCGGCCCACCGGGCATTTACCCGGTATGCCAGATTACCAGTCCAGCCCTGGATATCAAGGATTCATATCCTGGAAATTAATAAAAGTTTAAGTGCATTAATGACATCATCATCTGTCTAACAAAGGTGTTATGGCCTCAAAAGTTAACATGGTGAGCATGAGGAGCTCACAAGAAGAGGCGGACACTCTACTGATCATGTACGCAGTAGCATTACCAGGGTTCCATGCACTCACAGGTTGCGATACCACAGGCCATATCCGTGGGAAAGGAAAGGTTTCTTGTTTCAAGTCATTCATGGAGACAGATGATGATGTCATTAATGCACTTTGTAGGCTTGGTGTAGGTCCTCATCCATCTCCAGACGTGTTAGCTGGATGTGAGAAATTCATGTGTCAGCTCTTCAAACCTGGTTATGAAACAGCTAAAGCCCTTCGGTGGAACATGTTTAAAACTCTAAAACCCAACCAGGGAGTGGGAAAACTATGTCCCACTTCAGGAGCAGTTACAGAGCACATTCTGAGAGCACACTGGCAAGCAAATGTTTGGGCACAAGATGCAGTGCCTGCTCCAAAGATTCTTGATGCACTATCACTGGGATGGAGGCAAATTGATGATGGGCAGTGGGCTCCTGTCCTGTCAAAACTTCCACCAGAACCAGAGGCTGTTGTGGAGCTTGTGAAGTGCTCTTGTCTTGCCAGCCAATGCAGTAGAAGATGTTGTTGCAAGAGCAACAACTTACCATGCACGCAACTTTGCTGGTGTGGAGACATGCACCAATATTGAAAAGTCAGACAGTGACGACAGTGACAGTGAGAGTGATGAGGATAAATACTTGAGTGACAATGGCTGACTGTTTTGTTGAACTCTTCAATAATGAAACAAAATGCAGATTTTTTTCCCCCTATTTTTTCCAATGTTTCTATTTTTTTCACCCAATTTTATGGCAAATGATCCAATAAATATTTTGGAAATAGTCTGCCTCACTTGTCTGCCTTATTAGGAATACATTCATCAAAAGTTTACCATTTTAAAGCCTTTATAGAAGGGAAAAGATTATATATTTTATTTTATGTGATTTGTCTGCATATTGCCTGCCATCTTGAATTTTGGCACTAAAAATGAAGAAAAAAATTGGAAACAAGTTGTTTTGTATTCAGTGGGGTCCTAGCAAGTAAAAAAACACCAGTTGCCCAGGCTGGAAAAATAATTTCCCTCTTCCTGCAAAAGCTCAAAAGTTTAATTTTGTTTATCGTTTCCTAGTAACAAAGGCTGGCTATCTTTCCCATCTTTCCATTGGCTTCATGTAATCCATTCTCCCCAATAATTTTCCATGTCATCTGATTGTTAACAGAATTATTGTGGTGAGCGCAGAACATTATTTTAATTAAAATGATTATTAGGTTATATGAAGAAAACTTTTAATCAGTCAATGCGTTTTTCCGGGTATGCCAATAAATAGCATAATGGTGGTTACACCCATCATTGGTTGATAATCATGATAATTCATGTTACCCATGGTCATATTTATTACCCAAGTCAATCAGTTAATTAGAAAATGTATGTATATAATGATATACCTAACATATATCCATTTGAAATGTTTAAAAAGCCGATTATTTGCAATTTTTGGTGATATGTCCGCCATCTTGGATTTTGGGCCTGTGCAGCCCGGGAAAAAATCGGAAACAGGTAGTTTTGCAAACTATAGGGTCTGATGAAGTCAAAAAACATCATTTGCAAAAATCTATATAAAATGTTCCAAACACTTTATTTTGCTACATATGGCCCTGCACAAGAAAACAAAAACAACGAAACACACTTGATGAATGAATAGAAACTAGAGTAAAGTAACTGAACTAAATGGAACATAACTGTGAGAAAGGTCTCATTTGTTAACATTATTTAATGTATTAACTAACATGAACCATGAGCAATACATTTGATATTGTTACTTTATTTATTTAACCTTTGTTAATGTTAATAAAAACACAGCTGTAAATTGTTTGTTCATGTTCACAGTGCATTAACTAATGTTAACAAATCCAACATTTGTTTTTTAATAATGTATTAGTAAGTGTTGAAATTAACATTAACAAATATTAATAAATGCTATAGAAGTGCAGTTCATTATTAGTTCATGTTACCTTATTGTAAAGTGTTACCAAAAAATGAAATATGAAGCTTGGAGGTGAAAGGTTTAAATTTGACTCATGCAGTGCGCTGAAAATCAACAAGATGTGTCATTTATTTACATGCGTTTTTATGTTGGTCTAATAAAAAATCCTGGTTTCTGGTTTAAATCTGTTTTGTCTTAAAGCAGTTTGTCTTTTCATTTAAACCAGAGTGCTGATGTGCAGAAAACATGTCTGGTATTATTGTTTTAAAAATTATACTTTCATATTATAGCTATTATTATTATTATTATTTTTATTTTTTTAAATATATTGACCTCAATGCCAGGTTTGTTTTAAACATACAATTGCTAGTGCTGTCCTGTCAATAGCAGTGAACCTTAGTGGATTCAGAGCAGCCTAAACCTCCATACAAGAGCAGAAGAGGTCAAATCGCGTTTCAGTTTTACGGGCAAAAATAGACCACATACACCACATACACACACACCACACACACCACATACAACCATACACACCATACACACCACACACACCACACGCACCATTGCCCTGGAGAAAACCACCAGTAGTTTAAGCAGGATTTTAAAAGTGGGGGGAACTTTCACATAGTCAGTTTCCTGCACATTCCTTGTATTCAAAAGCAAACTAATGGACTCAATATTCAGGTAGGCTTTAATAAAAAAAATTGTCCCCCTTTATTTTTTTTTATTGAAAATTAACCACAGTAGAACACACTGTATCCGTAGGGGGAAAAAGAAACAGTTTAAACTGACGAGAGATTCTACACTGCTTTGTTCCATTATACAAAACGAGCATGCGTGCAAAACGAGCATTTTCTTCCAAAAAGAATCGATTCCTCGATTCCGAGGCATTGGGAATTGAGAGTCGATTCCAAAGGTTGGAATCGATTCCATTAGGGGAATCGACTCCTCTTTAAGATTTTTTTTTAACCTGTTAAGCTGCAACCCCACTTTTGAAAAATCCCCAGAAATGACATACCCAAACTGAAACAGATACAGTTCATGAACCCTTGGTACTAAAAGCACAAGTATGATCTCATTTGAAAGCTGACACCTGGCAGTTTATTGAAAATGTAGAATCAATTATTGTCATAATGACAAAAATTGTTATAAATAGCTTCAAAGTTTTGTAAAGTTATTAGAAATTAATTTTTATGAAACATCCTCATGAAAATAAAATTGAAGTTGGCACTGGAGCAATCTAGAAATGCACTACAGCTAAGGCCACATGTCTAAACATTTTATATTTAAAATCTGAAGATAATAAGTCCAATACTCTGTATTTAGTTAAATGTCAAATGTCAAATGACTTTATTTTGATTTGACGCTAAAATGCTACTGATGTTTATTGCCATCTTCTAAACATCTATCCAGTATTTTGTCTCTATTGTTTTGTGGTGCAAACGATCCCCATTCAGTCTCAGTATGAGTTTCTCAGAATACAATAGTGGTCAAATACTGAAACTTGAGTATTATATCTTTTTAATTATGTATAGTTTGTCAAGGTATAACATTAAATCTGATAGTAACTTTGAATTAAATAAATAAAAAACGCTTCAGTGCGCTGACGCACTGGCAACGGTTAACAGGTTAACACAAACCGCGGCCAGTTGCCGAATTCATCTGTCAACACAATCACGTCACCTGTAAAGAAATAAAGTTCAGACTACTAATATACTATAGTGGCCACGCGACCTACAGTAGGCTACATTTATTGCATTCGCCGCGTGAGCTGGAGGAATGGTTACTGTGGGAACAGTGCTTGTGTGTAGGGGTGCGTGCGAAACATAGACGGTGCGAACATTGTAGTGTGCACGTGACCTACGTATGACACAGACAGAAAAGAGCTCTTTTCATGCTTTATTTGTGTCGCCGCAGGTGTGCGTGTAAAAATAGTTTATATGTGTAAAGGCCTAAAAAAAGTGAATATGTGTAAAGGCCCTAAAAAAAGTTTATATGTGTAAAGGCCCTAAAAAAAAATAAAAAAAAGTTATGTAAACTAAAAGGCCTAAAAAGTTTGTATGTGTAAAGTGTGCATGAGTCTGTTCCTGAACAAAATGCTTTTAGAATTTAACAGGAATTTTAGCTATAGTTTTATGATACTGGATGAAATATATGTACCACAAATAAATAAAAATCGATCTATCCACATACATTTGTATACACTTAGTATGTGGATAGATCGATTATGTGTGTGTGTGTGTGTGTGTGTGTGTGTGTGTGTGTGTGTTTAGTTAGGTATGTATGTAAAATAAAATCTACCGCATATGTATATGGTGAACATATTGTTGAATTACATATTTTATTAAATGTTTAATTTAGTTTTTCCACTGCAATAATATATAAACTGATAAAGTTTAGTAGACTGATTTTCAGATGATTATTGAGTCTCCAGCAAGAGTCTCCTTTCCTGCCAGACCTGTTTTCTCTATTGTAAGTTAAATGAGTCAGATCACGGAGACGCTAACCTATTGTCTTTAATGGCTCTGGGATGGCCCTTGGAACTGGAGTTTCCTGGCCAGTATCAGCATTTGAATAGGTATGCTGATTAAATTGAGACTGCCGGTCTGGGGAGGGTTCCTTAACCTGTATACTCATTTACATGCTTTGTTTGAATTTGTCTCCACCTTCAAAAGTCCCTCCTCCTAAAATGCCTATAAGACACCATGTAAATTTATGTTAGATTGGATCATGTTGGAAGTTTCTACAGCAACGTACGGCGGAGTTCTCAATAAAGAATAACTTCCGTTGAACGCGATCCCGACTGTCTCACTGGTCTCTGCTTTGAAGAAAGAAAAACTTTACAACAATATTCCTAGTCTTTACACTGTACTGTCTACACCTGATGCAGGAAGCACGACGTGACAAATCCCCAAAGTAAATGCCTCGTTCTATTTATGACCAAGCACTCGCAAGTCGCAATACGTCTATAGGAAGGACAAATGGATTTGCAACGGTCGCTTTGTCACGCCCGGTGTAGAGAGTTTCTTGCTGTGTGGCACGGTAAGACGTGACAATGTTAGACATGCTGTTGGTATTAAAAAAGAAAAGAATCGAAAATAACAGTGAGGAATCGATTCCAAGAATCGATTCTTTTCGATTCCAGAAACAGGAATCGGAATCGGAATTGATTCCAAAAAATCCGGAATCGAACAGCCCTGGTTCTGGCGCAGTATCGGCGTTTGATTCAGATTCAGCATTTGATTGACACGGTCGGGAACAGACCACACAGTCGCACATCTGTATAAAAGTGAAGTCAACCATCTTGATCTCGTGGATTTTTGTAAGAGGAGTTTGATTTTGAGATAGCGGTTTTTTGGTGATATAGTGACATTTATAGTGCGATTTGTTTAGTTATATTTAGGCTTACATTTAAATTTACACATTGACTGATAGGCTAGCGACAGACAGAGTATACATATAGTGACACATTAATAGATGCATAGATAGAAAAATATATAGACAGATTAATAGATAGATAGATACATATATAGTGTTGCGTCCTATGAGTGTCTAGGTTTCTTTTAACAGAACGTATCATATTTTAAGATTTTTAAGAGCATTTGTCTGGGCCCTGCCACAGCACCACAACAAGATTCTTTTTAACTATTTTATTCAAAGGCTCTTAACATAATTTACTCAGAAAGTAAAGCTTTAGGGAAGAAACAAAGGCTTCAGAAGGGGGCAATGCCAAAATAATAAACAAAAGTCAGATCTACCTGGTAGTTAAATTCTTAATAAGCCTCACAAAGAATATAACAAATAAATAACAGAAATCTACCCTCACTTCCTACCTAGCCACAAAACAGAAAAAGGGGGTTACTAAATAAAATGGCACCCACCTCCCTATATATACTGTCGGATCTTTGAAGCACGCACTTCAATGGCCTGCGAAATATGCGGGGAGCCATCACATCCAGCCTCAGCATGCATCATCACACCCTCTCAATCTCAACCCTCATCCTCACGCAAAACATCTGTATTCAATAGATTATCCACAGCAGCCCCACCTCCTCCCCTAATTCCAAAACCCCTCAACATACACCCCACAGCCAATGCTCCACTTCCCAAAGGCATTGACAAAAGAGGACGACCGATCCTCTACCAAGGAGGCAGAATGGTATGCAACAATTTCAACCATCTCGGCTGCTCTCTTTCCAACTGCAGATTCCTACACACCTGCTCCTTCTGCGGAGGCACTCATTCAAGAGCCTCTTGCCCCCACAACCCAACTGCTCTACCCGACTGACTATTAAAGTATCTCGGCACACCAGTCAAGGTAGAAGCATTAGCCACTGCCTTACTAGACCACCCCGACAGAGTTTGTAGATTTCCTTATCAATCGATTAAAAAACGGCTTCCTTCCAGGCATAGAGAAAATCCCAGACACTTCTCATCTCTCCCACAACCTCTAGTCTGCTCTCTCCGAACCAGACATCGTTGACACATTAATAGCTAAAGAAGTCCAAGAAGGATTGATGATAGGCCCATTTAAAGAACCTCCATTTTCTCCCTTTCGCATCAGTCCCATCGGAATTGCCACCAGGAAATACTCAGGGAAAAAGAGATTAATCATCAACCTGTCCTCCCCACATGGCACACACATTCCCAGCATCAATAGCATCATTCCAGCCCCAGACTTCTCCATGAAATACGCTTCCATCGACCAAGCCATCACTCTCATCCGCAAGGCAGGCCATGGAGCATGGCTCTCAAAAGCAGACATCACCAGTGCTTTCAGAGTCATGCCCATTCACCCAGAATTCTGCCGTTTCTTCTGAATATTCTGGAAGGGAGCTTATTATTTTTCAGTGCGCCTCACTTTCGGCTGCAGAAGCAGTCCCAAAATCTTTGACTCCCTCTCGGAGGCCTTATGTTGGATTCTCATCAACAACCACAGGCTTCCCTACGTCCTCCAACTAGGCGTACCCCTTTCAAAAGAAAAGACCTTAGGTCCATGCACCTCCATCGAGTTTTTAGGCATCACCCTAGACTCCATCTCTTTCCAAGCCTCTCTACCTCCCGAGAAAATACAACGCATTTCATTGCTCCTACCGAACTATCTTCTAGCAGACAGGTGCACAAAGCAACAGATGCTAGCCCTCCTTGGCCATCTTAAAAATGCCTTTAGAATTATTCCCCAGGGAAAATCTTTCCTTTCCAACCTACTATCAAAAGCAGCAACAATCACCTCTCTACACGACAAAGTCACCTTGAAAGCCTGCAAAATGGAAATGCTGCTCTGGCAGCAATTTCTGTCTTCGTGGAACGGCATATCCTTCTTTTATAACGACTACGTCACACAGCCAGAAGACATTCAGCTGTACACAGATGCAGCGCCTTCCACCGGATTCGGCGGCTACTACAGTGGTCGCTGGTTCGCTTCCAAATGGCCACCAGAGTTCAGCTGTCTAATTCAGCAGCCAGACCTTCCCTCATCCGCACTTTACGAAATGTATCGTGTCATCATAGCAGCTATTCTTTGGGGGCATGAATGGTCCAGACATTCCATACTCATCCACTCAGACAACTCGGCAGTAGTTGAAATCATAAATAAAGGCAGATCCTGTTCTCCGGCTATCATGCAACTATTCCGCAGACTGACACTAATATCAGCGCAACGCCAGTTTATCATACGAGCAGCACACGTTCCAGGATACTACAATAGCATAGCTGACTCATTGGTTTTATAATTAAGATCAATCAAAAGGAAATTGAAACAGTTAATAATTTTACATATTTAGGTGTTATTTTAGACTCTCATTTGAAATTTGATATGCATGTTAAGAAGCTATGTAGAACAATCAAAACAAATCTGAATTGTTTTTACATGATTAGACCATATATATCCTTGAAAGCAGCCAAGTTATACATGCATGCAATGATTTTTTCACACTTATCTTACTGTGTGACTGTCTGGAGTCAGGTTTCTCAACTGACTATTAAACCTGTTAGATCCCTATATAAACAAACACTAAAAGTTTTGGATAAGAAACCAACCAGATGGCATCACTGTAGCATTTTACAAAAATATAGTTTGCTTAGTTTTGAAAATTTTATAAATTCATCTCTTATTAAAATGTTTTTTAAATGTTTAAATAATCTTGCGCCAAAAGTTATATGCAAATTAATATCAAAACAGAGTAGTAAGGGGATCGCTACAAGAGGTGCAACTACGCAGAACTGTATAGCACCACAGAGAAAAACTAAATTTGCACAATCTACATTTTCAGTTCAAGGTACGTTGTTATGGAACAGCTTGCCAGCTGAATTGAAAATGCAAACACAGTTGAATATTTTTCAAACAAAACTGAAAAAGTGGTTCAAACAAAAGCAGATATGTGAACATTGATGGTGGTACATAGTCTTAGTTGTTTATTTTATTTTATTTTATTTCATTTGTTTTTTTGTTTTTGTTTGTTTTTGTTTTTTTAGCCCAACCAGGGACTGGGGCTGCAAATTAGCCTCCGGCTAGAAGCCTATATGTAGAGCATCGGCTGCATGAAATTGTAGCAATGTTATACTGCATTGTCCCTGTTAAATAAACGAATAAATAAATAAATTGTCTCGTTTTCTTTTCAGAAGTTCAGAATCTTGGCTCCAGAATCAGACATCCATCCCACGCCAGTCCCACCGTTTTCAGCCACCATCTTCAACTAAATCCACAGCTGGAAGACCTTTCATACGCTTCACGAGAAGCTATCCTCAATGGCCTCGCTCAGAGTACCCTCTCTGCTTACTTGACTGGTTGGAACTGTTTCAAGGCTTACCACTGCTTCTACCAACTCTCATTTCCTCTAATGAATGTTTGGTCCATCTGCAACTTCATCACTCATGCCCATTCCTACCAAAATATCAGGGCTACGAAAACAAGAACCAGTCCTCACCATTAACCCTCTGGGGTCTAAGGTGTTTTGGGGTCCTTGAGATGTTCTGACATGCCCTGACATTTGTGCTTTTTTCAGTTGCTTATAAACATATTAATGGAAAAGGTGTAATTACACTCTATTTAGCACAAACAGGGCTACCATAATATGTGAGCAACATATATGTTCATGTTTGTATTTTTGAGAGAATAATGTTTATGCATGGTTATTGAAAAAACTAAAAACTAAAGTTTCTGAAATAAGGCCACAAAACACATACTAAATATGTGTCAAAAAGACTTTTGACTAATGTATGTTGTAGGGCTGTAACAACTAATCGATAATAATTGATTATGAAAATCGTTGTCAACGAATGTCATTGTCGATTAGTTGGTCTGCTCACGTCACGGGGAGCGTTACTGATGACGTCACTTTCATGACAACACAGTCCCACGCGAAATGGCAGAGTAATCGGAGAGAAATGATAGATCAATCGGCGGCAGAAAAAGTCATCTAAGGCATGGGAGCATTTTACATTAAATCTGGAATCTTGAAGTTATGCAAAGCTGAGCTTGTGTGGCATGGAAGTACCACAATGATGCACGAACACATGAAGAGGAAACACGTTGGTGTCACGGATGAAGGTGAAACATCAGCACGGCGAGCAAAAACTGTATATCCTCATTATATGAAGATGTGAAAATTGTATAGTCTAGTTTAATTCAATACTACAGTGTAAACAGCTTTGTTTACTAACTTCAGGACAGTCACACTATAGATCTATTTTACATCGAGCATCAGGTTGCGCAATCAGTTCGCTCGCAACATAAGTGATGGATTATAATAGTGCTACCGCAGAAATAGGTTAAATTAAATGGTGTTTACAAAGTGAAGCACTAAATATAAAGGCAGTTAATAACAGCAGTAGTAAAATTTGTTTTTTTAGTCACTGTAGTCAGTGGTTTTCAGCGAATGCTTATGCACTAATGCATAATTTTTCTTGTCCTTTTAACCCTCTGGGGTCTAAGGTGTTTTTGGGGTCCTTGAGATGTTCTGACATGCCCTGACATTTGTGCTTTTTTCAGTTGCTTATAAACATATTAATGGCAAAATAAAATACACACTATTTAGCACAAACAGGACTACCATAATATGTGAGCAACAAGAATGTACATGTCTGCATTTTTGAGAGAATAATGTTTATGCATGGTTATTGAAAAAACTAAAAACTAAAGTTTCTGAAATAAGGCCATAAAACACATTCTAAATATGTGCCAATAAGACTTTTGTCTAATGGATGTCATCACCTAGTGTTTTTTCTTCAAAATGATGTGAAAATCACCCTGCCTAATCATTCACATAACACAATACATTGATTTGAATTTTGCAAAGCACTTTCTGTTTGGAAAGGCAATATGCGGAGTGGGCGTCAACGATCATGCATATTTAGTGGTTCACACCTTAGGAGACAATGGGGCCTGCATACTTAATTAGCCATTCATTCAGGTGAGTCACTGAGCCACAAGAATGCAAGAGCAACAGTTGGAAGCATCTCAATTCTTTTTTATTTTTCCACATATTGTGCTTGCAATTTGGCCTATAATATCCAAGGAAAACATGTCTAGTAATTGTGCAGTTAATTCTCATACTGTATTTTCAGTTTTGGAATATTTATCCTCTCCCCAAATTTGTCACTAATAAAACACAATAAAAATTATTTAACCCCCTGAGGTCGGCTATCGCGCCGGCGCGATAGGCTCGTTTTTTTCCGTATGAGTGCAAAAAAATAATAAAATAAAAATATTAATTTTTATCTTATATGCTTGTGTTATACATCAATCTATCCTGTTAAGTGTGTATTATTTTTGTGTACACTCACAATAAAAACAAAGTGTTGTGCTTTTCGCCAAATAAAGAAAAATAAACACGAAGCGAGTTCTGCCTTCTCTCTGTCCGTGTAGTCCATTCTGAAACGCGTCCGAAAATGAATCATAACTCAGCGAATACTTCTCACACAGGCACGTGAGATATGTCTTTATGAAGCTTGAAATCTCCTCTTTTAAATGAAGTAATTTATATAAAAAACAAATGTTTTCAACTCATGTAATCCGTTTGAAAGCAAGGAGAGGTACCGTTTTTCCTTCTGCCTCATTATCTCTATAATCAGCTGCGGCCGCCCCGGGCGCGATTCACATGTAAATCGTTAGATGATCTAGTATGCAGCGCACCCGCCCCCCGATCAATGCCATAAAAAGTTTCTTCATCAGACTTACTGATAATTCATCGCGTTTTGAGTATGACACGCTTCTCCGGTAATAAAGACTCCCTTCAGATGATTCTGGACGGCGAGGAAGAATGCACCTTTTCCTCAGAGGAAGATTGTAACTCAGACGACGAACGGCAGCATTTTGAAGAGCGAATTCCGCAGAGAAAACAATTTCGGAGTAAGTTTTACTCAAAAGTCTTTTGTCTTTTATTTTTCGTGTTCGCATTTATGAGGAAAAAACAATATTACATGACAGTTCTCCATTATGGACGCGAGCGCTCTAAAAAAATCACTAAAAGACTTTCAAACTTTCACAGAGACCTCAAAACAGAAAGTACAAATCCTTTCTTTAAAACAAATTTCGTTTTGTATCAATTGTATCTTACTTTTAATAATTTTTTCATTAACAAATTTCCTGGATTTAAACTGAAAATTAACATTTATATTTCTTATAATAAAAATGAAAGACCTATGTTACAGACATATGAAAGACAACATTTTGTTGATTAGTTTTGGATAGATTATACATTTTTAATGTAAAATATCTGCCACCTCAAATAAGCTTTTGTTTGCCAATATTTGCTTATGTTAAATATAATATGTTTTGTCAAAAATAAAGTTATCAAATAATCAATCAAATCCTTAACTTTGAAATATGTATGATAAAATGTATACTTTAGTTTTTACAAAGAAAGATTACACTTGAATTGTTGTTGTAATTGTAACCTTTTTAATAAAAAAAATATATTTACAAGGTAGATGTAAACAAACTATTAAAAGGTAAATATAAGCCTTTTCTTTAAATAACTTTTATTGTGTTTTATTATTGACAAATTTGGGGAGAGCATAAATATTCCAAAACTGAAAATACAGTATGAGAATTAACTGCACAATTACTAGACATGTTTTCCTTGGATATTATAGGCCAAATTGCAAGCACAATATGAGGAAAAATAAAAAAGAATTGAGATGATTCCAACAGTTGCTCTTGCATTCTTGTGGCTCAGTGACTCACCTGAATGAATGGCTAATTAAGTATGCAGGCCCCATTGTCTCCTCAGGTGTGAACCACTACATATACATGACCGTTGACGCCCACTCCGCATATGGCCTTTCCAAACAGAAAGTGCTTTGCAAAATTCAAATCAATGTATTGTGTTATGTGAATGATAAGGCAGGGTGATTTTCACTTCATTTTGAAGAAAAAACACTAGGCGATGACATCTTTTAGACAAAAGTCTTATTGGCACATATTTAGAATGTGTTTTATGGCCTTATTTCAGAAACTTTAGTTTTTAGTTTTTTTAATAACCACGCATAAACATTATTCTCTCAAAAATGCAGACATGTACATTCTTGTTGCTCACATTTCATGGTAGCCCTGTTTGTGCTAAATAGTGTGTAATTTTTTTTTGCCATTAATATGTTTATAAGCAACTGAAAAAAGCAAAAATGTCAGGGCATGTCAGAACATCTCAAGGACCCCAAAAACACCTTAGACCCCAGAGGGTTAAAGAAAAGGCTTATATTTACCTTTTAATAGTTTGTTTACATCTACCTTGTAAATATATATTTTTATTAAAAAGGTTACAATTACAACAACAATTCAAGTGTAATCTTTCTTTGTAAAAACTAAAGTATACATTTTATCATACATATTTCAAAGTTAAGGATTTGATTGATTATTTGATTACTTTATTTTTGACAAAACATACTATATTTAACATGAGCAAATATTGGCAAACAAAAGCTTATTTGAGGTGGCAGATATTTTACAGTAAAAATGTATAATCTATCCAAAACTAATCAACAAAATGTTGTCTTTCATATGTCTGTAACATAGGTCTTTCATTTTTATTATAAGAAATATAAATTTTAATTTGCAGTTTAATATGTTGCTTATACAAATACATTTTATTTCAACATATTTCAGTCGATTTTTACTCAGTATAGCAATACAGTTTGCTAAAACCGAAACATTCATTCACAAACAGAAACGCCTGACTGTAACGTTGTTTTTATGAAAAATTAGGGCATATAAATGTTAATTTTCAGTTTAATACGTTGCTTATACAAATAGCCTACATTTTATTTCAACATATTTCTGTCGATTTTTACTCAACTCAGTATAGCAATTGTTACGAACCGCTCTGAGACACGAAGGTTAGATCCAAATGCAGCTTTATTGGCTGGGGCAATCCAGAGGCATAATCCAATGTACAGGCTAGGGTCATACACAGGCAGGCAGTCAAAACAAACAAAACAAACAAACAGGCAGGGACCAGAGGCAAGAGAGTAATCCAGGGACCAGAGGCAAGAGAGTAATCCATGGAACAGGGCAAGATATCAAAAGAACCAAGAAACAAGAAAACCAGGGAAACGCTCAGAAATGCAGTGTAACACTTAACAAGACTTTGCGGTGAGTGAATGAATGAACAAGGTATATATAGACTGAGACTAACAGGATAAGACAAAGGTAAATACAATCAGTGAATGAGGTACAGGTGAATGTGATCAGTGATAAGTGATAATGAGTCCAGGCAGTGAGTTCTGGGAAATGTAGTTTGAGAGTGATAGTCTTATGTGGAGTGCCCTCTGGTGGCTCTCAAGGGCAACTCCAGCTGGTGATCGTTACAGCAATACAGTTTGCTAAAACATCATCATTCATTCACACAGAGACGCAATTTAAATTTAAACTGTCTTTTTGCGAGCTGTGATAAACAGCGCGCATCTCTGCGGCTGCCGTTCATTCATTCACATAAACGCGATTAACTTGAGAAGAAAAAAAAAAACTTACTACATATTCGGATCCTCGCTCCTCACAATACCCGCACTCTGAGGTAGATTTTCCATTATTATTATTCCTCACAGCGCTGCCAGATGGTGTAAACAGTAGGCTACAATGATATGATTAAACTTGTGTTTTCTCGAGCTGATATGGGGGCGTTCACAGGTTTGCTTGGATTGCCTCAGTAATTTGCGTTTGAATAGCGCGCACTCTCTGTGGGCGGAGTCACATTACATTTGAATTAGCTCTAATGAGCTCGACTGGAATCGCTCTCTTTTAATACAGATTTCACAAGATGAGAATATTTGTTTTTTTATATAAATTACCTCATTTAAAAGAATAGAATTCAAGCTTCATGCCTGTGTGTCTGTATGCCTGTTTGACTGAGTATTCGCTGAGTTACAGTTCATTTTCGGACGCGTTTCAGAATGGTCTTCACTGACAGAGAGAACTCGCATGACGTTTATTTTTCTTCATTTGGCAAAAAGCACAACACTTTGTTTTTATTGTGAGTATACACAAAAATAATACACATTTAACAGAATCGATTGATGTATGAAACTTGCTTGTAATATCAAAGTCCACAGAACAAAATTAATTTATTTTGAACTGAACTGAAAAAAAGCGAGCTGGTATCGCCGGCAATACCGTCGACCCCAGGGGGTTAATCAAGCCTGTTAGCTTGTTGCGTAAGTTAAAGGGGACCTATTATGCAAAATTCACTTTTGTATGGTGTTTGGACATAAATGTATGTTGGCAGTGTGTGTACAAAACCACCCTACAGTGATAAAAATCCACTCACTCCTTTTTTTTTAATCTCCATAAATCAAAAGCAGTCTCTCCAAACGACCCGTTTTCAGAATGTGGCTTTAGTGACATCACTAAAGCCACAGGCCCCGCCCACGAGTGTTGACTGACATACCGTTATAACTTAGACCCGCCTTGATCGAGTTCACTGCGAGTTGTACACATCAGCCATTGCTGCAGCAATGCACTCACGAGAAGCGTCGAAGCATCTCCCAAGCGTTGAAGGTGGTTTAGCTGGATGTATTCATTCACATAGCTCTCTCTATTTACTCTTGAAATCTGCCAGCCACTGACGATGAGGTGGATTCATTTTGTTTCAAAGAAAATGCTCCCTCAACTCTACAGAAATGTATGCAAGTTACTTATGCACTTCTTATACTGTTTACTCAGCTCTAACAGTGATTTTCTGAAGAAAAACTGATGCTTCATCTTTTGTGTGACATACAGTAAACTTTATTAAACTCATCAGTATATTTTGTGTCATCATTCAGACAATTAGATCGTCAGACGGAGTCCTACAGCAGGCTTGCATTAATAGTGTATACAAGCAATGCCAAATAGGTTATAATCGTAATTAAACTAAACTATACCTTTTCCAACTCCATACAGCATATATTCTCTGACTCTGTAGGCATTTTTATGATCGAAATGAACACCATTACTGTGACTGTCTGTTTTATTATTATCATCTTCCCTGTTCTGGCTCTGATCGCGGCTGCTTAGGCTCCGCCCCCTGTGCCGTGAACCAGCAGCTCATTAGCATTTTATATAGCATTTGTCTAAAGTTACTATGTAAGGGATAACGTTAATGTAGAGCTTCGCGTCGGGGTCCCGATCAGCCTGTCGGGGTTGTATTCGCTATTTCAACCGCCTCGCTCTACATTATCCCGCTTATTGCATGGCTACCCACCAAATAAATCAATAATTTGACACATAATATTGATTTAAAAATTAGTTTATTGATTTAAAAATGATTGTATTGCTTCCGCTAAAGAAAATAGTCTGTTCCGTCTCTACGGTTAGAATCCTTCGTCCATAGCAAAGCTCTGTTTTTCATGGCAATGGTGTGTTATAACGTTACTTCGCAGCGGTCTGTTATCAAGAAATAACAGACCGCATTCTACATTGGAATTCAAAATCTGCTGCTTAATATCTTATTACAAACATGTTTGTGTCCTAATTTCATAATGTGAAGTTTATATGAGCAGCACAACTCAATATTTAGTTTAGTTTATTTATATTGTGGATATTTAAATAAGTTTTACTGTTTAAAAACTGGACAAACTTTTGTGTTTTAAGGTTTAAAATGTAAAAATTATATTAGTAAAACTCAATGTGTGGCTTTTGCACTTTTTAAAAGTACACTTTTACACATAAATATCCTGATTTAAGGTTTTATTTTAGTTATAATAAGCAAAAAATCAAATTGAATTGTTAAAAAAATGTTTTTATCCGATTAATTGATTAATCGAAAAAAATAATCGTCCGATTAATCGATTATCAAAATAATCGTTAGTTGCAGCCCTAGTATGTTGTCGCCTAGAGTTTTTTCTTCAAAATGATCTGAAAAATCATCCTGCCTAATTGTTCACATAAAACAATACATTGATCTAAACTTTGTAAGTCATTTTTTTTGTCAGAAGAGGTTTATGCGTGGGAGTGGTAATGGCCTATCAATATTAATGAGATTCAGACCAGGGGTGTGACATAGACACTCCCCCAATGGCTAATGGGCCATCAAGTGAGGCAGCCTGAACAAAGAATAGAATGAGAGGAGATTCAAAGGTTTTGTTTTTCAATCTGTTTTATTGTAATGCTCTATGTGGAGGAACTAAATGTTCTAAATTTGCTCTAAGCAAATCAAATGTGAGTAAAATAAAAAAATCAGTCGGCTATAAACAAAGCAATTGTGAGCGATAAAAGTAGTACTTATACTATACCATGTGTCAAAATGATTGATGACTTCCGGTCCCGCCCACTAGATAAGACATCTGGTCCCCGCCCTTCCGGTTGTCCGTTGAGCTGTCCCGCCCTTTCTGTCGTGTACAGATAAGAATATGGATTGTCGTATTGACCGTTTGATCATGCGTTTTGACCGTTCGATCATGTGTTTTGACAGTTTTATCTACCGCATATGTTGTTTTTTATCTATTATCTTTCCGGCATATGTTGTTATGGTTTGCCTATCGTCCTAGCTAGTCGTAGATCATGTGGTTTTGACAGAAAGTTTGAAGACTGTGTCACACACAAGCATTATCTCTTGTGGACACAAGCTGGGTGTATTTTCTGTGTTTTTGATCTGTTTTTGACAGAAAGTTTGAATTTGTGGTCTGTATTCACTGAATGTGTCAGCATGTGATATCTCTGCTACGCAGACGTCCACCCTCACATTCCAGAGGTAACATCAAAAAAGTGAGAAAAAAGAGAGTTAGCCTAATCATGTTTTTATATTTCACACAAATGATATACAATAATATCTTACTAAAAATCTACTGAAACCATTTAATTCAGTTTTAGATAAACAAAAGAATAAAAAAATCATATTACATAAACATTCCGTTCTTTAGGCCTATAAGTGTATAAAATAAAATAGCTATCTTGCTAATTTAACTAAAGTTGAAAAACATTCAGTTCTTTATAAAAGTATAAATGAAATGCTTATAAAATAAATATCTTATTGATCCAATTGTTTTTGATAAACAAAAGAATAAAAAAATCATATTACATAAACATTCCGTTCTTTAGGCCTATAAGTGTATAAAATAAAATAGCTATCTTGCTAATTTAACTTAAGTTGAAAACCATTCAGTTCTTTATAAAAGTATAAATGAAATGCTTATAAAATAAATATCTTATTGATCCAATTGTTTTTGATAAACAAAAGAATAAAAATCATATTACATAAAACATTCCGTTCTTTATATACATTAAAATGGTTATCTTGCTAATTTAACTAAAGCTGAAAAACATACTGTTCTTTATAAAAGTATATAATTAAATGCTTATAAAATAAATATCTTATTGATCCAATTGTTTTTGATAAACAAAAGAATAAAAATCATATTACATAAAAAAGGGTATACATTAAAATGGTTAATGCTAATTTAACTAAAGTTGAAAAACATACTGTTCGTTTAAAGTATAAATGAAAAGATTATAAAATAATTTAACCAAGGTTGAAAAACATACCGTTCTTTTATAAAGTATAAATGTCAGTGTTTCTCTCTCTCTCTCTCTCTCTCTCTCTCTCTCTCTCTCTCCCTCTCTCGCAGCTCCATCTCGCGGCGTCTCACTCATTCAGTGTTTACGGTGCACGTGCATGTGTCTGTCTTTCTAAGCGCGCGTCCTCCTACTCCTCACTAACCTATTCCATATTAGGTAACAGGGGATTTTAGTTTTAGATAAATAAATAAATAAAATTCTTAATCTCACATGTTTATAGACAGTTACAACTCCCGAACTTATGTGTTCAAGAAAAGCTGATGTAAGCGCCTTCGTGCACAATCATTATCTCTTGCACTCACTAAACGGTCTATTTTCACTTTGTGTAGCCTACTGCTCATTTTAGCAGTCCGTTTGACTTTACGATCTGTATTCGCTGAATCGGCCATAAACACTGTTATCTCTGCAACGCATGGTTTAACGTGTTAGCCGTTTCTGTTTAAAGATACACAGATGGTGGACATTTTATTAGTCCGTTTGACAGGTTGAAACAGATTATTGGAGTTGCATAGGGTGTTGGCATCCTGTTTCGATCCTGACTCGTGATGTGCATTTCCTGAGTACAAATTTATTTCTTATGCAAGAGCGCCATCTTTCGTCGCAGTACCGTTTTTTCACCACAGACACAACAGGTCTATAAATACAGAGCTTGGATTTCAGCCAAACCATCAGTTTACCGACTCTGACCAACTCACCTTTTCAAGATGCAAAAAAGTAAGTGTTTTATGTTATATTACTACGCTGTTTTTATACATTAGGAAATAACTCATTACTGTTTTAGCATTGTTTTAATTCATTGATTGACTAGTTGCTTTTTGACTGTTATTGCAGCTGTTTTATCTAAAACATTGTTTTAACTATTTTATTTTTATCTACTGTTTAAACTACTTTGCCTACTATTTTTTATCTCTTGGCTTTATCTGTTTTTATACTTTAGGCATAACTCATTACTGTTTTTATCATTGTTTTACTATAGTTGCTTGGTTGGTATTGCAGCTGTTTTTATCTAAAAACAATGTTTAAACTGCTTTGTCAAAACATGGGTTATCATATCATAATTTCCCGGTTGTCGCACTCTGTCCTAGACACATAAATCTGATTGTCAACTAGTTTTGGTCTATGTTTCAGAAAAACCAAATTTATAATTTTGTTCGTTTTCCCATGACTTTTATTATGAAAAGACTAGGCCTTCCTTAACCCCCGTCGGTTGATTAGCCATTATGCTACATTTGTTTTTGTTGTTTATGTTCGCAAACAAATGTTTTTTCCCCACATCTAAGCTTTCATTACGTCTTTGCTCTGATTGTGTTCTAACGCTGGCTCGTCTGATCTCATTTTGATGTTCTATTATAAGTTATTGGCTTATCATATCATATGCGTGCTAACTGTGACTTATGTTCTATGAGTTCTACGTGTAATTGTTTACCGCCGTCTACATGGTTTCTTAAGTTGGGTCGCTATGTTTTCGTAATGTTTTAAAACATAAAAGTCTGTTTTTACACTTTCTGAAAAGTGGGGTCATTCAACCCAGCGGTTGTTAAACCGATGCCACAGCAACCCTAGCGTTGGGGATGTAAGAACTACATCCTGTTTATGGTAAATTGCTCCTCGATTATGGTTGAAACCGAATACATATAGTGCTCTGCTACCATCTCCTGGTTGTTTTTGTTATAGCACCCCTGTTTTGTAAAATACTGGCATCTTGTGGTTGTTTTTGTTATAGCACCCCTGTTTTGTAAAATACTGGCATCTTGTGGTTGTTTTTGTTATAGCACCCCTGTTTTGTAAAATACTGCCGTCTCCTGGTTGTTTTTGTTATAGCACCCCTGTTTTGTAAAATACTGGCATCTTGTGGTTGTTTTTGTTATAGCACCCCTGTTTTGTAAAATACTGCCGTCTCCTGGTTGTTTTTGTTATAGCACCCCTGTTTTGTAAAATACTGGCATCTTGTGGTTGTTTTTGTTATAGCACCCCTGTTTTGTAAAATACTGCCGTCTCCTGGTTGTTTTTGTTATAGCACCCCTGTTTTGTAAAATACTGGCATCTTGTGGTTGTTTTTGTTATAGCACCCCTGTTTTGTAAAATACTGCCGTCTCCTGGTTGTTTTTGTTATAGCACCCCTGTTTTGTAAAATACTGGCATCTTGTGGTTGTTTTTGTTATAGCACCCCTGTTTTGTAAAATACTGCCGTCTCCTGGTTGTTTTTGTTATATCACCCCTGTTTTGTAAAATACTGGCATCTTGTGGTTGTTTTTGTTATAGCACCCCTGTTTTGTAAAATACTGGCATCTTGTGGTTGTTTTGTTATAGCACCCCTGTTTTGTAAAATACTGCCGTCTCCTGGTTGTTTTTGTTATAGCACCCCTGTTTTGTAAAATACTGGCATCTTGTGGTTGTTTTGTTATAGCACCCCTGTTTTGTAAAATACTGGCATCTTGTGGTTGTTTTGTTACGACAAGCTGTTATAATTTATTTTATGATTGATAATCTGTTTATTTTATTTTAATTTATTTATTTTAATTATTTTTTATTTATTTATATTTAATTATTTTAAATTTTATTTTATTTTAAAATTTAATTATTTGTTTTTAAATGTAATTTATTTATTTTTATTTATTTATATTTAATTATTTATTTATTTATTTTTTATTTTATTTTATTTATTTATATTTAATTATTTTAAATGATTTATTTTATTTTAAATGATTTATTTTAAAATTTAATTATTTGTTTTTAAATGTATTTTATTTATTTTTTATTTTATTTTAAATGATTTATTTTTAATTCATGCTGTGTGTGTGTGTGTGTGTGTGTGTGTGTGTGTGTGTGTGTGTGTGTGTGTGTGTAAAATCAACTCACTAAATTGTCTTTCATGTATAAACAGGTTTTATATTTTTCCAGGCTCGAATAACCCGAATATTGAATTGAACGCCTTCCAAGCCATTAATGATGCATGTGAGAACTTATCTTTTATATTGTTTTATAAATTAAAATGAACTTATTTTATTCCATTTATTTATTTTAACTAAATTTTTATTTTACAGTATCGGCTGTGATAGATCTTACGAAAGATGATGACGACGGCGAGAGTGCTGGACCAAGCGGTGAACCTTTGAGAAAGGTTAGAAAGACCAACGATTCCACCCCGCACGACGATGACGGCGAGATTGCTGGACCAAGCGGTGAACCTTTGAGAAAGACCGCGCGTTCCAGTTCCCCCGGTACCCCACCAACCATTCCACTAGCCGCCCCACCCCCCAGTCCTATTACACCGCCTACCAGACCTCCTGTCACGCCTCCTACCATCCCTCCGGTCATTCTACCTATCACCCCGCCTGTCAGCCCACCCGTCATTCCCCCTACTACCCCGCCTGACAATCAGTCAGCCAGACCATCTACCACTGGCGCAAGCAGTCGGCAGCACAGTCCTGACACGACCGGGTTTTACGGTAAGACTAACTACATTATCATAAGTTTAAAAATCCAAATTGAAACCGACCATTAAGAATTTTGTTATTTTTCTACACAACAGGTTCGACCGGAAAGCATGATGATGTGACGACTTGGAATAGTGATCAACTGGAAGCATGGGAGCATGGTTCTTGGGCAAGTGAGCTCGACGACGACGAGGTATCGGTCGCAAACACTAATCAAACAATTGATGAAAACAGCGGTCAATCATCGGAAGAAGACGAAGGAGCCATTGAGGAAGAAGTAGGCCCAGCGGGAGGGTCTCGGGCAGTTGATGACGACGCTGCTACTCCTCTGATGCATACGCTTATTGATTCAATAGAATCATTGAGACAACAGTTTCGTGATGCACACAGCGAAACACAAAACCGATTAGAGACACTGCACGTTCAGGTTCGTGACACACAGATAGAAACACATAGTAGATTAGTCGCATTGAGCGACGATCTTCACAACTCTCAGTTGCAGGTACATAGCAGAATCGATGCGCAAGATCGATTTATTCAAAATCTGGTTGATGAAATATTTCGACGTATCAATAGAAACGGACGCGTGTTCAACGAACACCATCGTGAACTGGTACTTTTGGTTCATCATCTTCTTCTCATTCTCGTCGAACAGTCAGATGAGTAAAATACATGTGTTCCATTAAATCATGTATTGATTTTATATGCTATGTTTGCTTTTGATTTTATATTGTACTACTTCATTTATGGTTTTATACTCTGATTTTGTACTATTTTATGTTTGCTTTTTATACTTTTTACATATACTCTTTTTTTTACTATTTACTTTTTACATATACTCTGATTTTGTACTATTTACTTTTTAAATATACTCTGACTTTGTACTATTTCATGTTTTGGTCTGAAATCTAAAATGGACGGTGCTAAAAGCTTTGACGCAGACGACACAGAACTGTCACCCGACGAAATTGAAATGCTAAGTATACTTCCTGATTCTTTAGAAGAGTATCTGTTTAATTTAGAATCTTCACAACCCTTCGCTAATTTGGATCTTTTCGAATTAGCTGTAAATCCAAATATGAATTTGTACGATCACATGCAAAGTGTAGACGGTGATCCTGTTGTACAATTTGGTGGTGTTTTAAACAACCAACCATCACCAGACCACCCCGGCGGTAATGATACTTCGCAACCATCCACATCAGGTAATGTCGATTCTACTACTACACAGACTCTAACTCGCACAGACATTGACAGGTTGATTTGTGAGGGTGGGGACGTTAACGGATATCATGTTTTACCGCGACCTCGTTTCAATAGTGTGACGTTGAGAAGGACTATGAATCTGAGAGAGATTAACTCTACAGATTTGGCCTCTTATCACACTTACTTGCACGACATGGTCAATGGGATTGTTAATTTTGCTAGAGAATTCGACCACAATTCCGTAATCAATATTACATTGTCAGCCCCCAGTCTCCAAACACCAGTCAGCGGGGTTTTAACTCATGGTAATAATTACAACGTGGATTTACTTCTCGATCAAATTGAAAAAGTTTTACAGAGCAACAATCGGTTACTATCTGACCAAACCGTTGAAATTGATGCGTCAGTAGCAATGAACAGACAAGGCGGAGGCCGTCGAAAACTTACAGATCTCCCCGTTGATCAGGTAATTAAAAGAAAAAAGTCGAGCTTATTCTGCCCAAACAATATTTCAAATAATTTGTGCTTTTCCATCTGTATCGCCCATTTCCTTAACCCACAACAGCCCGAGAGTGAGTTAGAAAAAGTGGCGGCCGTTATCCAAAACAGCGTAGGCTTCTCAATCCAAGACAAAATCGGTCTTGACGACATAGCATCGTTTGAACGTGCGCTAGACATTAAAATCGTCGTATTTCACAGATCTAACGCCATGGTCTTAGAAACGTACAAAAATTCTGACGAACCCCACCCAAAAACGATTTTCCTTTACCTACACAATGATCATTACTACATGATACTGAATTTGACGGGGTTCATGGGTTCACCATACGTGTGTCCATTTTGCTACAAATCTTACACCAACCGCAGGGACCATCGATGTAAGCACGCTTGCAACATCTGTTTTGACACCGATTGTCACAGGTTCCCTGTAAGAATCATACATTGTCCAGATTGTTTGCGGTACTGTAAATCGGCATATTGTTTCGAAATGCATAAAAAAAACTCACCTCCCGGTCAGGAATACCCAGCCTGTGATATGATTAAATACTGTGAGCTATGTAACAGACGTTACTACGTTAAACTGGGTGACAAGAAAAAAAGTAAAAAACACATCTGCGCCCCGGACAAATGCATGCACTGTCGAGAGCGTCTGACGGCCGATGGGGAGCACCAATGCTTCATACAACCTCTAGAGGCTAAGGAGCCTTGTGAGAAATACATCTTCTATGATTTTGAAACGCGTTACGAAAATGGTAGGCACGTGGCTAATTTTGTTTGCGCCATCACATTCAAAGGTAAGAAATTTACTGCTCATGGTACCAACTGCATCGCTAAGCTAATCAACCATTTCAGACAACCTCAATACGAAGGCTACTGCTTCATCGCTCATTACGCCTCCAGATTTGACTCCTTTCTAATCCTCGAGTATTTTTGCAAATCCGGGATCGCGCTTGAGGTCATAATGCAAGGGTGCAAATTACTTCTGTTGTACGACGAAGCATTCTCCCAGCGATATATCGACAGTTACTCATTTTTCCCATTCGCTCTGGCCAAAATGCCCGCGGCGTTAGACTTAACGACGACTGAAAAAGGTTACTTTCCGCATCTTTTCAACAGGGTGGAAAATGAGAACTATTTCGGACCATACCCCGACAAAAAGTTCTACAACTACGATAACATGTCTGATAAAGACAGAGAAAAGTTTGATGCGTGGTACAGCACGGTTCAGGGTAAGTTCTTTGACTTCAAGAAAGAACTGTACGCGTACGGCGTTAACGACGTCGTCTTATTACGCGAAGGGTGCATGACATACAGAAAGTCTTTCATACAATGCACCAAACTTGACCCTTTTGCGTTCACGACGATCGCCAGCTGTGCGATGGGGGTCTTCAAAACACATTATCTCGACAGAAACACGCTTGCGCTGACCCATAACAAAGCGTACATCCATCAGAATAAGGCCTACTCAAGCGGTTCGATCGAATGGTTAGAGTATGTAAAAAAGACTCGAAACGTGGACGTTCACCACGCCGTAAACCATGGTGAAGTATCGATCGGTAAGTACTTTTTAGACGGCTACTACGAGCAGGACGGTGTTAGGCACGGTTTAGAGTACGCAGGCTGTGTCTTCCATGGTCATTGCTGTCGCTTTGAACCCCATCATAGCCACCCCCTTTCGGGAGTACCCTACGGGGTTCTCAGGGGCGAGTTTGACGATAAGATTGAAATTCTGCGGAACGCGTACGGTTTGCAAATCGAAGTTCTTTGGGAATGCGAATGGAACCGGATGAAAAAGACCGACCCCTCTGTGATAGAATTTATGACCGATTATTCCGCCCCGGAGAGATTGAACCCCCGAGACGCGTTGTACGGTGGCAGAACGAACGCCTACAAACTTTATCACAAAGTGACCGGTGATGAGAAAATAAGGTATCTCGATTTCACTAGCTTATATCCATATTGTCAAGCGAGGAAAACCTATCCGATCGAACACCCCCAAATCATATTCACAGATTTTGAAGCGATTGAAAATTATTACGGGCTTATCAAAGCGACCGTGTACCCTCCGCGTAAATTACTGCACCCGGTTCTCCCTTACAGATGTCAAGGAAAACTCATGTTCCCGCTATGCAGAACCTGCGCTCAGGAGCAAAACCAGACCGCGAGTTGTAGTCACACGGACGAGGAAAGATCGCTCTCGGGTTGTTGGGTCAGTATCGAGCTTTTAAAAGCCATCGAGAAGGGATATGTGGTGGGCAAGATAGACGAGGTTTGGCATTTTCCGCAGCGGTCAGACACGTTGTTTGCCGAATACGTAAAAACGTTTTTGCGTTTGAAACAACAAGCGTCCGGCTACCCGTCCAATGTCGTCACGGATGCTGAGAAAGAGACTTACATTCGTGAGTATTTTGAAAAAGAGGGGATTCAACTCGACCCCGAAAAGATTAAGTACAACGCCGCCCAGAGGTCAATAACGAAATTAATTTTGAATTCGCTATGGGGACGTTTCTCTTTAAGACAGAACTTGCCTCAAACTACTCTGGTGAACGACCCCGAAGATTTCACCAGAATTGTTTTTGGCAATACCGACACGTTGTCGTATTTCTCATTCGTTTCAGATGACGTAGCGCTCGTCCAGCATAAACCATCCAAAGAGGATGTTTGCAAGACGCGCGACGTAAACGTTTTTGTAGGTGCTTTTACCACCGCGCACGCCCGACTGGAATTGTACGAATTGATGGACAGACTAGGCAGCCGATTGCTTTACTCTGACACAGATAGTGTTATTTTTGTGTCTAGGGAGGGGGACTGGGAGCCTCCTCTAGGGGATTATTTGGGAGATCTGACTAGCGAATTGGACGATGGGGATTTTATATCACAATTTTCGTCGAGCGGTCCCAAATCGTACGGTTTTGCCACGGCCAAAGGTAAAGTGTGTATGAAAGCTAAAGGGATAACCCTGAATGCTAAAAATTCACAAGCTATCTGTCTCGAATCCCTGATTGGTCTGGTTGACAGTTATGTGACGTCGCATGATAGATCCAATTACATCCTGGCTCAGAGCGAGAATATTGTGCGAAATAAGAAGTCTCTCACATTGCACAACAAATCAGTCGTTAAAAGGTTCAAGGTCGTGTACAATAAACGTAGACTTTTACAGGACTTTAGCACGCTTCCTTATGGCTACTGATCAGATGATGCACAGAGGCTCTCAGGATGTTTCCGATTTTGATTTCAGACTTCAACACCCTTTCTCTTGTGTCGTGAGCGGCCCATCAAATTCTGGAAAGTCTTATTTTGTAAAACTTTTGTTGGAAAAAGGTTTGAATATCATTTCCAAGAAAATTGAAAACATTGTTTGGTTGTATGATTGTTGGCAGACTTTGTACGATGATTTACTTCAATTGTATGACATTAAATTTGTGCAAGGAATACCCCAGACTCTGAATGATGATGATTTACTGCCTGTCACCAAGACAAACCTACTCGTGGTGGATGATTTAATGGAGCAAGCTAGCGGTAACGTGGAACTTCAACGGGTTTTTACGCAATACTGTCACCACAGGAATCTCAGTTCTATTTACATAGTGCAAAATTTATTTGCACAGGGTAAGTCCAGCCGAACCATAAGCTTAAACGCCAATTATATGATACTGTTTAAAAATCCTCGGGACGTCAATCAAGTAGCGATGCTAGGACGTCAAATGTACCCGGGAAACACTAAATACTTTATGGAGTGTTATCACGACGCAGTCGACCGTCCTTTTGGCTATCTAATGATAGACTATAAAGCAAAAACTCCGGAGCAGTACCGTCTCAGAACAGGATTGCTTTCTGACCGTCAAGTGGTTTATATCCCGAAAAAAAGAAGAACGTGATCAAACGTCATGTCCGCCAGACTTTGTAAACATCTGCCGGTGTTAAAACTGCTACATAAATCCAGTCCTAAACAGCGACGTCTTATTTTACAATCGGCGTCCGATGAATTCATTTTAGCGCTGTGTGAAGTGGCGCTTAACATCCTCTACGGTACCATTCCGGTCAATAGGCAACAGTACCAAAAACTGAAAAAGAGAAAAGCCGAAATCAAATTTATAGCCGATAAAAAAATTGGCATTACGGCCAAGAAACGAGTCTTCAACCAGAAGGGCGGATTCCTATTGCCGCTTCTAAGCGTCGCAGTACCCTTTATATCAAGCTTAATAGCAAATCGATAGGATGGAGTATGCCGAGAAGATGTATTTAGTCCCGCACCATCAACTGGATAAGATGAAGAGTGAAAATGTTCGCGAGAACATTCAACGGAGCGTGGAAAACGATTTGGATGATAGTATAAGAAATATTTTACGTCGCACTGACTTGAATCCGTACGAAAAAGCCAAACTTTACACCAATACCCTGAGTAGGTTTTTGACCATCGTTAAACAAGGCGATCGTGAGAGCAGTGTTTTAACGCTTTCCCTACCCGATACTGATCTCAGCCATAAAGACGAACCAGCGGATGGTGATAATAATAATGTCGAAGACGGCAGAGCTGAGGTGGAGGACATTGTCGATGAAGTTCTGAAGAACGTACCTTCGAGAAGTGTGAAAAACAGCAGATACATATTAGACAAGATGTCTAAAGCTAAAGCGCTAAGTACGTGGAACGAATCGGGGGAGTTTGTGTTCAGGGGTAAAGCCGTACAAGGGTCGCACATGGTCGATTTGTTAAAAAATGTTACGGCACCGCAAAACGTTAGGGACGAACGGAGACCTCGAGGATGGTTGGAGTTTCTACGTGCCTTTGCCGAATTAAACATCCCATTTTCTACAGTACCGAATCAGCAGGTCAGACGCAAGATTAAGTCTCTAAAGAGTAAACCCGGCAGCCCTCCCCGTGTTAGACCTTATAAAAAGACACAAAGATATTCGCCTTACACGGTTCCAAACCCCAAAGACTCGGTGTTTAAACCCCCGGCTCTCAAACGAAAGCGATGGTTGGAATTTTAACAGATACATGAAATAAAAGACGCTAAAAATATATAATGGTTTCAAGCTTTTTTTTTTTATTTATACGTCAAACACGTCTGCACACAGGGGACACAGGATAACATTTTATCATTACAAACATGCGGTCTTAATCTCTTTACAAAGAGGGACACCATTTTATCATTTTTTATATAATCGTCGGTATATAGTTTCATCACATGGTTATAGTCGTAACCTCTGACTAAATGATAGAGAAAAAACACACAATGCTGACCACAGGTATCTGATGAAAAATCCTGGACGCGTCTGTCGGAATATAACACGTCGACGTTGTTGCCAGTTAAAAAGTTATTGATGGAGATTGGAAAGCGAGGGCTGTTGGGCGGATTGCCAAAACTATCGAAAAAACAAGCGGCTCCCTCTTGGGTTAAATAAACGGCAACCCAATGCTCTCCCGGTAGCCGAGCAGGGTGGGTGTTTATGACGGCCATCGACGGTAAGATCCTAAGCGGTTTTTCGGGTAGTTGATCGCTCGGTAGCACGCCGAGAAAATGAGTCCTGCACGTAATTTTATCCATGATAGCGGTCAGTTGTAGAGTATTCATCTCAGTAGTAATCGACTAGTACTTGTCGTCGGTTAGACACTTCAATGATGCTGTCGAATACGGCGTAAATTAATAAATTAACGGTATTCGGCAGCGGTTGTCTGAATCGAGCTTCGAGTCTGATATTCCCGGACTTGATGAGGGAAATGTGCTGACCACAGTCTTCATCAGGCGTGAGGTTAAACGCGTAAAGCGTGTATCCGTTCAGGAAATCTGCCCTGTCGATAGAGAGTGCCTGGTTTTTAAGATGTCTTCCTGTCGTCATCGCCAACTGATAAAATTCACGCACTGCCGTACCAGCTTCGAAATTAGGCTGTAGAGGCTTGGAGGGGAATTGTTGACCGTCTACATAGACGGCCAGGAACTCAAGATCGTAATGTTTGAAAGCAAATGGATTTTTTTCGTAGGAGCCGGTAAATGCGTCATTGTCGACCATGGCTATGACGATAGATTTTGGTAGGGTCCCTAAAAACAGATTTTCTTGATTTGAAACGCGTGTACCCTCAGGTATGGAGAAATTTTTTAGAACCACCCTATCTATGGGATACTTTGCGGTTGTCGAGAGTAACGCCTGGGCGTGGCCCAGTCTCACCGGAGGTGCTACGGCAACTTTCTTGACAAATAGGGACGCCGACTCTATTTTTATTTTGTAAGCCACGTCATCGCACCTCATCAGACAGAATTCATCTTTTGCTCTAATTAGGCGTATCTTGATATCAACTCCATTCAGCAAAAGTTTTTCTTGAAAGAATATATCACTGTGTATAGGGGCCATCAGCTCCACCACCTTACTTTCGGTGGTGTAGGTCGATCTCTTTGTCAACCCCGCGTTACGCCCTACGGGGTCATTCACATCCATGTGACCGGCAGTGTCTTTGTAAAACAGTCCGGCGGAGAAAAGAGATTCCAACGCATCTTTACTGTAGTTGATCAGACTCTCTATGATGCAGCGGTAAGGGTAGGTGCTCGAACTCTGCGATATCAGACGATCGCCCAGGGTCACGTCGACTTGTGAAAATATGGTGGCTCCGGGGTAATTTATTAAGGCAACCCGTGCAGGATGCACAATGTTCTCTCCATTAGGTCTCGTGATTTTCAGGCGTAGATAGAGCATCGTGTTATTTAGGTCCACATAATCATCGCCATTGCCTGCGATAAAAAACTCTAATGGAGCGGTGTCCGATATGGCGGATAAAGGGGCAACTTCTAAATAGCCGTTTTTCTCAATAACTGTCTGCGTCAGCGGGACCGTAAATAAGTCCAACTCGGACTTGATGCATTCTCCCGACATACGATGTAGTAGCGCCATGTTAGAATATGGTTTTTACGAATCTCTTGGCCGCCGCTTTTCGACTAACAGACTTCTTACGCTTTCTACGTACGACTGGACGTCTCCTTGTTCCGCTTGTTGTTTTCTTCTTCTTCTTACCCCATTGACCACGCCTCCTCACACCAGGCGGTTTAGACATCCTCTTACGGGCCATGACCATCAGCCCAGATCCGTCTTGAGCATTAGCATTATTGCTATGCGCCCGCGTCAATACGTTTGAGACGACGTCGGATACTATATTTTTAGCGGCGGATTTTAGGTGGGGTTTCGCGATGCTAAATCCTCTTTTTAACAGAGGTATGGCCATCCTGAACAAACCTCTGAAAAGTCCTCCTAGCCCTGCCCCGTACATAACCCCTCCCCCGGCATAGCCTGGCAAACCCCCGCCGGCCTGATTTCGGTAATAGTCCACATAGTCCGCGGTATTGTGCTCTCTAGGGCTATAGTAATAACTCATTTTAAAGAATAGAATGATTCGTTGGTTTAAAGTGTAGTTTTACGATGACTTTCCCGTAAGAAAATGGTATTTCACGGTTTTGGTCGTCCTTCAACTCTATGGTAATGCTGGTGATGTGATCCTTGTTGATCGATGCGTAATGCGGGTTGTCGTATCTAGAAATGACCGTGTCGTTGCTTTTACCCGATATATGTACGCATCTCAAAAGCGGGACGTAAGAATCACCGACCGATTGATATTGAATGATGTCGGTGTAAACGTACATTGTGTAGAACCCGGCGTTGATATCGGATTGATGAGGAGCGTACGTGATATGGCTCGTAGTAAAATCTGCTTCTTTATGGTAGTTCGAACGTCCGAGAGCATCGTCCGGTATCATTCCTAAAATAGTGGCTAGTCTGCCTTGAAAACTGACTGAAACATTGGGTTTCGCGATCAGAAACACTTTGTTTTTTAATTCATCGTAATCCAATACGGCCGTGGGTGTTAGAAGTTGATTTATCACGCGGAGGATCGCACGAATGTTCGCGTAGTACCCACCAGATATGTATAATATCCTCGATACAAAAAACGTGGGTAAGTCTTTTTTAAGTGCGTCTTTGGGGCCCCCACTATTTTTGAATACGGGGCCTGTGTACAGGGTGAAACCCCCGTCTTTGTCATTAAAGTTATACCAACTTCTAGGATATTCGATTTCGGCGAGCCCCACCTCCCATTGTCCTTTCAATTGTATAGCTTTTGCTAACCTGGTTGTATAGCCGGATATGCGATTTTCGGGGTAAACCGAGCTCGATGCATTGCACGGTAGCGTAATGTAGAACCCTTGATCATCCATGACTGTCCTTTGCTCGTATGAACTCATCCATTAAACGTCGGGGTGTTTTAAGTCCAACAGTGTTTTTTTATCTATATAACTATTGAATTTTGAAGGCCAGCCTAGCCATTTCACTAAAACAAGCGTAGATTTCCCTTGTTTTTTCTGACCTAAAATCTTTTCCACCTTAAAAGATTTGTTTTTACTCACAATTATTTTTTGCAACTCTTTTTCATAAAAAACACCCTCGATAACATCACCGTCATAATCGCTGAGTCTGTAGACCGGGGGTTGTCGCGGAATGCATGCGGATATGGTGAAAAATTCTTCCGTGTAGTTTTGCTCATAACCTTTAGCGAACGGGCCTCTCACTTTAGAAATCCTGACGACGTCGCCGACTTTGAAATTAAATACGACTCTCTCGGTCTTCTTTATATCACCATACAAGTTTTGAAACACTTGATCCTCGTTTACTTTGTCGACGTCCACGGGTCTCATGCAGATACTTCGGTGATGGCTGGTGTTGTACCCCTGCATAATGTCTTGTAAAACATCTATGTATCGTCGGGAATTTGTAGCCGTTAAAAATCTCCACATACGACTCTTTAACGTTCTATTAAATCGTTCTACGACGCTGGCTTTCAAATCGGTAGCGGTAGCGAAATGATCAATGTTGTGCTTTTTCATTACATCTTGAAATTGTTTGTTAAAAAATTCCTTCCCCTGATCCGTCTGCAATTTCTGTGGCACACGACCCTCCTCGAGTATAGACTCGAACGCTCTAGCGACCTCAGGCCCACTCTTATTCTTCAACACGCGACTCCACGCGTACTTGCTAAATACGTCTATGCAAGTCAGCAGATATTTATTGCCGTCGTTATCCTTGGCATAGGCGATCATGTCGACTAGATCGGCCTGGAACTGGGTATCGACCCCGTACACAACCACTCTATTTCGTTTGTATTTTATAGGAGCTGTTTTGTGTAAAGTGTAAGCATCCTCACCAGACAACCATTCTGAAACCTTTTTATCGCTTAGTCGGACGCCGCTATCTTTTAAGACGGCGTCTTTTAATCGTTTTTTACCCCCTAAAGAGCCGGGGTTGGAGGGTGTATAATAAGCCTTTTTCATGAGCTCCGACATGCTGCCGTTTCAACCGCTGCAAAAGAATAACGCGTACATGTGGTTTGAATCAATCTTTTATTAAAAAATTACAGGATACATGATTGAAGTAAAATGGTGTTAATATAACGCTAGTAAAATGGATATAATACAAGATAGTATACATGGATATAATAATAATAATGTTAGTACAACAAAATCTAAGTAAAATTGAATATAATGATGTTAGTACAAAACGGAATATAGTAAAATTAGATATAACGATGTTACATGCATAGTCTAAGTAAAATGGATCACTGATAGTCTAACCAGAAAAGAAAATCGCGACAGGCCATCATGTTTTTGTCTAGGATGTAATCGACGTACATTTCAACAATTTCATCGATGGCGACATCCATTTCGATAATTTTAACAGCATCGCTCTCATCATTGATGTCATATTCTTCTTTTGATTTCTTCACCAACTCGGTACACACATCAACCACATAGGTACAAGTACATAGCACATCGGTGACCCCGAGCGGGAGTTGTGATTCACACATCATATCTAGAACCTGTTTTATCATTACACCGGGGGGGTCGGTACCATAAGCGCATTTGTCCGTCAAATCATCCCATGAATTAGCCGCTCCTCTTATATACACCATTTGTTTCTTGAAATTTGCTTCACGCGTAGTTGCCTCCATAGGTGGATGACCGTCGCGTGATGCGAAATCGATAATCTTTTTCATCAGTTTTGTCATCTGTCGTCTGTAATGTCCTTTAAACAGGAATTCCATACAGCTGGTTAGGCTACTGGCAGCACCCATACTGGTGGGGTCTTGGTCACTCTCCATTCACGATCGAAATACCTTCCCAGAGATCAACGACGTCGTGCACTATTTCCTCACAGGGTTTGTCCAGAAGTCTCGTCCTGATTTCTTCTAGCTTAGCGGCGATGAATGGTTCGTCTTTTAATTCGTGCAGAATAGTCCCGACTGTTCCTTGAATACGTTGGGGGTGAGATTTTAACCCCAACCGACCTAGGAGGATACCGATGATGGCATGAAAATAGGGTCTAAACAGTTTTGCTGAAAGTTCATCAAAATATGTGTCAAAGTAGTAGTTAGGTGGGTCGAACAGGCAGGAATGTTGCAGTTGACTAGGGTGATCAATCTCACACCCTTCGCACTCGTCCTTCAGCTTCTTTCCGATGAGATGTTGCAGCAAAACCACTGTCGCGGCTTTTATGATTTTGAATCCCACGTCACTGAAACATCCGTCTGTAGCATCGAAACCGGGTTTAGCATGAGAGAGGTCAGCCAGGTTGGGAGATTCAAGCTTTTTGTTGGATGGTGATGGTGGTGGTGGTGGTGGTGACCAAGGTTTAGTACAACCACAGTCGCACTCGATCTCCGGATCCCAGTCTAAGCTACGTTTGCGTCTTTCAGCCAGACTCCAGTCTTTGCGCAGGTCCAATGGTTCAGGGTTGAAAATGTTACCTGGACCCCAATCGCTTTCAATGCATGATTCAAAGTCTATGCGGCGTTTGATAGTTTTAGCCGGAGCCCAGTCTTTGTGTATCCCCAATGGCCCGCAGGCGTCAGTCAGAGTATGGATGGTTGCGTTGTCGTCGGGAGGGTCGAGAATGCTGCCGAAAGAGATACCGCAGCTGCATACATGATGGGGTTCTGAAGCGGCGTCTTCAGCCATGGTTTATAAATGCTGCTTGGAAGGGTCTGGTCGCAGGAATTTATGATAGTTGTAGTAAAGGGGCGGGGTTGTTGTAGCAGTCAAAACCTGATTAATAGGCGTTATTTGGATAGGTCTGGCTTGCGAGCTTTAGGATGGCTGTAGTAAATGGGTGGGGATGGTCGAGACCATATGCCACTCCGTGGGCATGTCTGAGGGTGGAACAGTTGCACTTTAATTTTGCTGTATTCGTCATGCATGTCACACCATTTGAACATTTTGTTGATGATTGAAAAAACCATATTCAGGAGATTCAGATCGCACCAGTCGAACAAAAATTGCATTTCATACAGATCGTGATGCTCGTTAGGCTGGATGCGTCCCGACCGCTTGTTGTTGAGCTTTGTCTTGTCTCTACAACAGAATATGTAAACAGAATCAGTAGGGCTCTTGTTAGTATGGTCACCTACCACGCGGTACCGAACATTATCGGTCACCCCGTCCCACTCCGAAATGTACAAAGGCTCTTCGCCGTCATCATTCAGATCCTTCCAGACACGATTGTAGAAGAGAGTCCAGTCTTTTTCAGGAAATACCACACACGTATCTTCCCCAGGCTGAAACTCTCCGACGCTGTCAGTGGTGTAGAGTGTAACAACTCGAGTTGGTTTGTGAAATTTGTATCCGAATACACGGTTCCTACACATTACATATTCAGCTGTAGTCCATTCCGAAAGTTCATGGAGAAAACTTGTCAAACGGATGCGGCCGAAAGGTTTTTTTTTTCTTGGCGCCATAGTCAGCCTTTCCATCATTTGGTCGCACACCCCCGGCTCTGGGGATTGAGGAGAGGATAAACCATCCATGCTCATGTAGCTCATGTTTCTGGTGATGGTTTTACAACACACTACCACCCATTTATATACATTGCTCTGGAATGTGAGGGTGGACGTCTGCGTAGCAGAGATATCACATGCTGACACATTCAGTGAATACAGACCACAAATTCAAACTTTCTGTCAAAAACAGATCAAAAACACAGAAAATACACCCAGCTTGTGTCCACAAGAGATAATGCTTGTGTGTGACACAGTCTTCAAACTTTCTGTCAAAACCACATGATCTACGACTAGCTAGGACGATAGGCAAACCATAACAACATATGCCGGAAAGATAATAGATAAAAAACAACATATGCGGTAGATAAAACTGTCAAAACACATGATCGAACGGTCAAAACGCATGATCAAACGGTCAATACGACAATCCATATTCTTATCTGTACACGACAGAAAGGGCGGGACAGCTCAACGGACAACCGGAAGGGCGGGGACCAGATGTCTTATCTAGTGGGCGGGACCGGAAGTCATCAATCATTTTGACACATGGTATAGTATAAGTACTACTGATAAATAAACAAAAGTAAAGGCAGGTAGGCTATCTCACAGTAAATGCTTATGCCCCGTTGATGCGGGCTCTAAGTAAATCAAATGTGAGCAAAATAAATAATCAAAATTGTTGATTGCAATCAAAATTGTATTCAAAGAATCCTGAAAAAAAATGTATCATTGGTTATAAAAATATATTAAGCAGAACAACGGTTTCCAACATTGATTAAAAAATAAATAAATCATATCACAATGATATATATATTCTACCAAATTGGTTCACAGTTAGAAGCATCTAAAAAAAAAAAATATTTTCCCACAAATTGTGCTTGCAAAATATCCAAGGAAAACATGTCTAGTAATTGTGCAGTTAATTCTCATATTTTCAGTTTTGTAATATTTATCCTCTCCCCAAATTTGTCACTAATAAAACACAATAAAAAATATTTAAAGAAAAGGCTTATATTTACCTTTTATTAGTTTGTTTACATATACCTTGTAAATATTTTTTTTATTAAAAAGGTTACAATTACAACAATCTTTCTTTGTAAAAACTAAAGTATACATTTTAACATACATATTTCAAAGTTAAGGATTCATTACTTTGAATATAGCCTAGGCTACATTGGAACAAACACTATAATCACATATTATTTGATGACTTTATTTTTGACAAAACATACTTTATTTAACATATGAGCAAAAATTGGCAAACAAAAGCTTATTTGAGGTGGCAGACATTTTACAGTAAAAATGTATAATCTATCCAAAACTAGTCAATGAAATGTTGTCTTTCATATGTCTGTAACATAGGTCTTTCGTTTTTATTATAAGGAATATAAAAGCGGATCATTCATTCACACACAGAAGCGCGCTTCAAATTTAAACCTTCTTTTTGCGAGTTGTGGTAAACAGCGCTCATCTCTGCCGTTCATTCATTCACACACAGAAACGCGATTCACTTGAGAAGGAAAAAAACTTACTACAGTATTCCTCAGCTCAGTCGGATCCTTGCTCCTCGAAATACCAGCACTTCTGAGGTACATTTTCCATTATTATTATTACGATAGTATTATTCCTCACAGCGCTGCGAGTCGGTGTAAACAAGTACAATGTGTTTTCTCGAGCTGATATGGGGGCGTTTGCAGGATTGCCTCAGATCATTTGCGTTTGAATAGCATGCACTCTCCGTGGGCGGGGTCAAATTAAAACATAATGAGCTGAGATGAGAACGACTGACATCTCTCTCTTTTCTTACAGATTACATAAACTGAGAATATTTGTTTTTTTATATAAATTACTTCATTCAAAAGAAGATCATTCAAGCTTCATGCCTGTGTGTCTGTATGCCTGTTTGACTGAGTATTCACTGAGTTATGGTTCATTTTCGGACGCGTTTCAGAATTGACTTCACTGACAGAGAGAAAGCAGAACTCGCATCATGTTTATTTTTCTTTATTTGGCAAAAAGCTCAACACTTTGTTTTTATTGTGAGTATACACAAAAATAATACACACTTAACAGGAGAGATTGATGTATGAAACTGGTTTGTAACATCAAAGTTAACAGAGTATTTAGAGTCTCCTTTGCACTGATAAGGAAAAAAGCGAGCAAATCACGCCGGCGTGATTGCCGACCTCAGAGGGTTAAACGCTTGCCCTTAACTTCTGACCTCCAGACCCAATGCATCCGCACATTACGTTTCGGCTACTTGAGCCCTTTGATTGACCAGACGTTAGAATGCATGTTCTTTCTCGCATTCTTCGGCTTCCGGAGATGCTCGGAATTTGCCCCGTCGACTTCAGCCTTCAATCCAGCCATTCATCCCAGCCTCTCAGACATCACCGCTCATACGCAAGATTCTCTGATATATATCCTAAAGAGAAGTAAAACCGACCAATTCGGGGAGTCGTTTCCAATCTACATTTTGTCCTTATGAGCCTCTTTCGAAATACGTTCTTTCCAGATACGCCAACCATTCATCTCCCCAAGAACCACTCTTCCTCACAGGAAAAAAAAAAAAAAAAATGGCCACGAGATCCTGGTTCAACAAACACTTTCAAAATATTCTCAGCGCCTCTGGCATATCTCCTGAACATTACTCCATACATTCCTTCCGGATCGGAGCAGCCACCACGGCTGCCAGCATGGGCATCTCGGATGAGACAATCAGAGTCCTAGGTCGCTGGTCATCCAAAGCGTACCGTTTATATATCCGTAATAATCTTAACGATCTCCGTCAAGCTCAAGCCCGCATTGGCTCATCCAAACCTTTGGGGGTCTTCAAGTAACCAAGCTTACTATCTACCGAGACGAAGCCCCCACTCTGAGTCTCCCTGAACTAGACTCCCTGACCAGAAAAAATTGATGAAAAAATTGATGTTAAAGTTCATTTAGTTTAACAGAATTGCTTATCTGTTGGGGAACTGGACTATCAGTTATTAAATCCTGCAGGGAAAGTTTTATCATCACATTGCTGACAGTAAAACAGTGATTTTCCTTTCCATTTCTTTTAAAGTGTCTGAAATGAGATATCATCTGTGTTTACAGTAACAGCTCCATCTGGTCATTCATGACTCCGTCATAAAAGTGAACTCAGGTCACACACACACACACACACAAACACACACACACACACACACACACACACCCCGTGACATTGAACACTCAGCAGTTTCTCAACACTTAGGTCACTTTATAAAAGAAAAAACTCTTAACACAATGAGACTATGGATCATTTATCACTGCTTTGGCATAAAATACAATGACTACATCTTTCAAATGACATAGATTATTTTCTCACTCAGACAGATTGTTTGCAAACATTGCAAGCAGATTTCACCCGTCGCTGATGAAAGTTTAGATGGTCCTTTCGTCTTTGGGACAGAGAACCTCGATGTCTGTTTCTCACAGTCTGAAACATGGACTCATCTGACCACAGCACACACACTTCCCCTGTTTCAGAGCCTCTGAGAAGAGCTCGAGCCCAGAGAACTCACCAGCATCTCTGCTCTGAACAGATGTAGAGCTTTCTCCTTTCCTCACAGAGACTCCAGTGGCATTTTCTTGATGTGGCGTCAGACTGTGTTCAGTGTTCTCTACAGTACTCCTGAGCACATGAGGCTGTGTTAAACACAGGAACATGATGGTTCCTCATGCAGAGCCGCCTGAGGGGTCAAAGGTCACGCACATTTATAGAAAAAGCTGCACCTGAACACAGGAGAGAACTACAGCCGACTGTTTGCTAGCGTGTGTGTTCTGCGCCTATATGTGAATGAGACGAGTCTATTTCTGCAGATTTATTCGTCTATATTCGTCACTCAAAAAGGGAAACCGACGCTGCAGAAACACACACCGTAATAAAGCAGTGTGTGCTTACCGTTCTGAATGTCAATCCTGCCAAACACTTTCTTTATTCCACTCCGCTCATGTTAATATATTCACTGAGGAACACTCGGGTTAGATGACGTAACATTAGATCAGCTTCTATCTGTGCCGTTTAGACGACTTTGAAGACTTGATGACACTGAGCTGATCAGCCAATCAGAGTTCCTTCTCTCACCGACGACGCTCACAAACAGCCCGACGTTTCCCAGCGGCCGATCGTCGGCTTGGTGTGTCCCGGGAGAAATAGAGCTCTCCTGCCTTGCCCTAAATTTGCAGATTTCTGGATTCCCTGAATCTTTTACAATATTATGTGTTGTAGATGGTGAAAGACATAAATATTTTGCCATCTTGCATTGAGAAATGTGATTATTGGATTGTTTGACAATTCACTCCTAATAACACAGAGTGGTGAGCCATGACCCATCTATGCTAACAAAGACGAGAAGCTCCATTCACCCAGACATGAGACCCTCACCCATTACCAGTTCACCCAGACATGAGACCCTCACCCATTACCAGTTCACCCAGACATGAGACCCTCACCCATTACCAGTTTACCCAGACATGAGACCCTCAGCTATTACCAGTTCACCCGCTCACTGCAGGCACGTGCACAGGTAGGGCTCAACCTGTGCAGAGCACATGCCCTTTTTGCCCTCACACTCCGAAGTGCCCTTTTTTTGGTGGTGTTTTTTTTTTTTTTTTAAATCAATGCTATTGGTCATCCTTTACGTCTGTCTGTCTGTTTTACAAATATTTAGCCAATGAAAGTTCTTAAACCGAGCTTGTGTAAATCTTATTCGATCCTCAAGCTGTCAGTAAGCTGATAACTCCGCCTCCTCTATATTCACTGAATCAACTGAAGTTCCACAAGCAGCCGCACAGTAGACAGCAGCTGAACGAAGTTGTGCGAAGGGTAAATAAATATCTTGTTATTTGAATAAGTACTACTAAACACTATGTCTATAAAGGCTCATATTTTATTTATTTGATGACTCACTGACTGAGACATGTGGGACGTCGCCTGAGAGAGAGGTCTAGGCTAGCATTTGCCATCTAGTCATAGCCAATGGCCTACATAGCCTAACGCAAATAACTTAAATATCATGTGCATACAGTAGTATTTCATCTTTTATAAAATGCGATTTTGGCCAAATGTATTTTACAACAGGAAAAACAAACTAGTTTGTAACCTGTTGATGAAAATGTAATGTGATACCGCCTGCGCCAATGACGGACAAAAAAATGCACATTTGCACACATTCGCTGGTCAAAAACTATATATTGATAAGTAATACAACAACATATAATTTGTTTTTACCATCGGAAAATCAAAACAGGCGCGCCCCCGCGCTGTTTCGTACTGGAACTTACACAAAGCGATCCTCATCACCTAGGTAACATATTTCTAAGAAATTTCTTTTTTGATTTATGATTGCTGATACACTTAATTTATTAACATTTAGGCTAATCATGTTATGGTAATAATATTTAATTATGGTTAATTCAAGGCTGTTAATATGCATGTATTCGCTATCTAGCTAATTTTTAATCTATATTATTCTATACTCTCCGCTCATCCTCACATGTATAAAATGTAGTAAAACATGGTTTTACTACAGTAATGTTGTAGTAGTAACTAAAAAAAAAAAACATTACAGAAGATCACTGTGAAATCTTTATATTGTATCATGCAGAATGTAATTCATGATGTAATAATTCATTCCAAGGCTTCATTTATTTGATCCAAAATACAGCAAAAACAGTAATATTGTGAAATATTTTTAGTGAATAAGAGACCTTCAAGAGACCAACATCCCTTGTCCTCCACAGCACAGTATCAAATTTTTGCCAGGTAGGCGGATACATGTTGGATATAGTAAAGGTATGGCTATAGTTTCTTATAATCTGGAATTGATTTGGACATAATTACTCAAATTATATTTCAAAATAGTTTGTCAAAAATACTTGACTCATTGCTCTACCTTCCCCTCTTCTCAATGTCATACATAATCATGGTAACCAAAAAATACAAATTAGCTTATAAAACCAAACAGAATAGCTAAAAAAGAGAATATGAAGAGTTCAGATGCAAAAGCCTCTAAGTGCCATCTGAAAATTTCTTCTAGAATGATCATTTTTATCAAGCTCGTATATTTAAGTTCAGTAATTTCACTTAAATGGCAATGAAAATTAGCTATTAATTGCCATTTAAGTGAAATTACTGAACTTAAATATACAAGCTTGATAAAAATGATCATTCTAGAAGAAAATTTCAGATGGCACTTAGAGGCTTTTGCATCTGAACTCTCTCTCTCTCTCTCTCTCTCTCTCTCTCTCTCTCTCTCTCTCTCTATATATATATATATATATATATATTTATATATTTCTCTGCAAAGTTCATAAAAAAGTGCATAAAGTTCATTAAAAAAAACAGAATTTTTTAGCTATTCTGTTTGGTTTTGTAAGCTAATTTGTATTATTTGGTTAACATTTTTATGTATGAGTCAAGTATTTTTGACATATATTTCCATAAATGCAATTTAAAAAAGAGGGAGTACACAAGAGCAACAGAAGGTTGCTGTTGTTTTTAGGTTAAGAGGCCCTTAAAACCCTGTTTATCTATATTATCTATATTATTATTATGGTTGTTATTAATCGTGAATAAATCTAAAGCTTTTGAGACTATTATTTTGTGTTATTGAATTTGTCATGAAGACGTGACCATTTCTTCCTTTTATGTAGGCTTACTAAATAATTTTGATATAAAAAAAGGGAGGGGAGTGCCCTTTTTCAGTTTCAGCACATGCCCCTCAAAAGGTCTGTGCACGGCCCTGGCTCACTGTGACCGTTTCAGAGCTGGATCATCTAACTTTACAATATTTTCACTTAACTCCCAGTGTGTTGCAGCCATCAATATCAAAATTTGTTTATATTTACAAAATACAGTTATGTTGGTCAGTGAAAACATTGGAAAACTTTTCTTTGTATACGTTTGTCAGATAAAAAAAAAAGGTTCAAGAGAATTAACAAAATCACAGATTGTGAATTGTATTGCATTTTACAAAATGTCCCAACTTTTCTGGAAATGGGGTTGTAATAAAATATATTTTGGTAACTGAAAATAAGATTGGGATTAGACAGAAAGACATGCAGTGGTGGATGAAGAGACACATGAGAGTTACTGGAGTAAAAAAACATGTCATGTTTGATTCAGATGATCAAGTTCTGCACAAAAAACTGTATTCATATAACACTAAACATGTGAATTACATGTAATACTAAACATGTGAATTACATATAATACTAAACATGTGAATTACTTGTAATACTAAACATGTGAATTATATAATACTAAACATGTGAATTACTTGTAATACTAAACATTTCAATAGTTTGCATCATTCTGTTATTTTCCTGCTTTGAAACAATCTGTATTGTAAAATTGCTATAAAAATAAAAGCATCTTGACATGTCAACAATATTTTACTGTTAATGTCTGTATCTGTTTGTCTGAGACACAAGATGGTGTCTAATATCTGTCATAACTTGTGTGTATAAAGCGAGAGTGAGGAGATGATGATTCAAGAGAGCTGTAGATGCAGCAGTCTGTGAGCAGATGATGTGGAACAAGAGTATATAGTATAAGAGTATATATATATATATATATATATATATATATATATATATATATATATATATATATATATATAAAAGTTTCATTTTTCTTGCCTTGAAATATGGAAGCCCAGACTAAAACAGCTGCACTTTTGCTATAATAAAATACTGTAAATAAATATTTTTGTGAAAATATGTTGAACATTACCAGATAGAGTTAGTGTTATGATCATGGATTATTAGATGATCTACATTAAACATGAATCTGACCATTATAGGCTGAGCGTGTGTCAAATTTAGTCAGACTGTAATGGAGGATTATAGGAGGACAATAAAGGGGGTTGTGTTCATTAAAATTCTCATAAGAGTACTGGTGTAACCCTGGTGTCTCTAACCCTAACCTGGACACATTCCCTCCATCGGCCCTGATCAATCATGGCCTCCTAATAAACCCAATCCACGCTGGTGTGTGTGTGTGTTGAGCGCACTGATGGCGTTGACAGTAGTACATATATGAAAGCGCTATATAAATGCCTCTTTCATTCATTTTAGAAACATCTTTTCTTTACGATATCATGCTTAATATTGTTTCACTTATTATATATGAAAATAGCTCTCCTTTTATTTTTGGAAGTGTATTTTAATATTTAAGGGTTTGTTTCTCCACTTACATTAGCTGATAGTTATAGATCAGTCTATATATTTCTGAATTTATACTGTATATAATTGTGTTTTGCTGAGCAATGGCTCCATCTACTGGTAATGTATGAGCCCAGCATATCATTTAGACTGGTTTACAGGCCAAGTTTAAATAACTATGACATTAATATGACCTTATACATGACATTATTCCTCCACAGGAAACAGGACTGAACTCGTTCAACTGTAGTCTAGATGACAAAAACAACATTCATCACACACTTGTCTATATGTTTGTGTGGTCAGTTACACTGGTTATAGTAAATGACAGCATCTGGTTTTGGTCGAACGTCTCTTTGGAAATCATACAGAATTGTGAGAATTACAGACAGTTTCAGAAGTAATACAGTACAATATTGTCTGTTTCTAGAGTATTGATCAATCACTAGTCAAACATCTACCATAATGAAAGCTGTCAGTTAATTAGGGTATATTAGGTCTATAACGGGTCTGGGTATCACCTTACTGATGGACAGAACTGCAGTTTTCCTGTAAAGATGCTGATTCTTCAACATCAGCTGACAACAGACGTCAAGCTGAACAGTGGAGGAGAACGGATTGAAAATTCTTTAAACATTGTATTGAATCTGTTTTTGAGACGAGTTGACCAACACACCGGGACAAATCAGTGTTTTTTGACCAGCAATGAGTGAAAACATTCAACTCTGAATGCCAGTTATAAGTGAAGTGAAACGTGAAGGCCGAGTGTGGAAACACACATTCTCTGAATTTAACCCATCCAAGTTAGTGCACACACACACACATTAGCAGACTGTGTTCAGTGTTCTCTAAAGCACTCCTGAGCACACTGAGAACTTGATGGTTTCTCATGCAGAGCCGTCTGAGGGGTCAAAGGTCACGCACATTCAACAGAGGTCTCCTGCCTTACCCTTACTCGACAGATTAATCTGGATTCCCTGAATCTTTTCACAATATCATGGATGGTAGATGGTGAAAGACACAGTCTTGCATTGAGAAATTAGATTTTTTCATTGTTTAACAATTCAGTGAAATTTGAAGCTTTGCTTGTAAAGACCGAGGCTTCAGTGGATGCTCCTCTCAACTCTCCTCTATTTCTATAGCACTGAACACAACACAGAGAGTTCCAAAGCAGATTTACTGAGATAACAGGAAGATAATGTGACAAAGTTAGTTTCCGCTGTACAGTATTTAGAAGAAAATAGTGTCAGTCCAAACATAAACATTGGACATTTTCTTTGTACTTTTATCAGTTAGATAAAGGTTCAAGAGAATTTACAAATCACAGACTCTTGATTTTATTGCGTTTGACAAGATTTTCCTTAATTCGGGTTGTTCATTGTTCTTAAATATATTCTTTCCATGGATTCAGACCTGGGAATTCCTCCTGGTGGGTGTGGGTCTATGAGAGACAATTTATAAATAAGTTAAAAAGACATCAAGTCGTTAATGTTGATGCACAATAAATGTCATTCTTCATACACTTGTATGTGTGTCAATGTGAATAATAAATGATGGCATTTCTTTGACATGCACAGGATATACAATTACACGATTTGTAATTCTTAATATATAGCTTATGATAAAAACAAAACATCAAATCTACTTTAAAACAAATAAGCAATGATTTGATGTCTCAAAGTTTCAGCATATGAAAGCATAAGTCATACCTGGTCCTCCTCCTCCACCGGGCATTTTCAACACAACGAAAAGAACAGATAAATGTTTAATTTTATAAAACCCAAGTGTTTGATGGTCTTGCAGTGGATCTTTTCCAAAAATCACCCGTACGTCATCTGGGTCTGACAAAAGAAAAACATAACATATGATGAACAGCTCAAATGACATGTTGACACATGAATATCAAAATAATTGATATCTTAAACAACAAATGCTGTTTATGGACAGATAATTGCTAATTTTATTTAGTGCAGTTTAAATGTTTTAATGCCAAAAGTAAAAGAAAAGACATGTAATTGCTCTGTGTTAAGAGCAATGAAGAGTTAATAAATACATTAACCTACCAGGAGCTCCAGGATTCTTCTCTTTGAATTTCTCCTTCAGTTCTCGGACGGTGGTTTTCTCAAACCTTTCTAATGAATCCGCCACTTCTAATGGTTTATTCTTCTTGTCATTAAAGTTGATGAGGACCTGATACACCATTCTGAATCAGTTTTAGCAGAAAATTACAATGAACAAAGAAGAAACCGGAGTCGTTTGATCGCTGTAAGTGAAATTACAGTTTCACTTTCACTTTGATCTGCTGTGTTTTAAGGGGCGTGTGTAACAGATCATAACCCAGTAGAGTTACTGGTCAGACAGTTAATGGGAGGAACACAGATCAGGGAAACATTATAACGTTAGCAAGCTCTTGTGTTTATTGAGCTTTGTGTTTTTAAATAAAAGTGTTGATGTCCAACTCTTCTGTGTAGTGAAGACTTAAATAAAAGGACTTCACTGGAGTAAATGTTGTGATTATGTCGGAATAGGGTCTAACACACATGTTATGGTTGCGTGGTTATAATCTTCTCTCTAATAGCATCAATCTTGCAAGTAAAGAACTTTATGAATGATGGCTGTGTGGAAACATCTGAAGTTGAATTTCTCGTTAATTTAGCCATGTATCAAATAAATAATGAGTTTGTTCTCTTCTAAGAGAGTCGTAAAGTAAGCGGATGCAGCAGTTTTATGCGGTAACTATATCCTTCCATGACATGCGAAATACTCTGTGCAAATTGTGCAGTGTTTGTGCCGTGAACAGGGGCGAACAAGAGGCGATTAACCTCTCCCGACCTGCAATCAGATGGTCCGATTCATTTCTGGCATGTCAGATATTTTGGTCGCCCCTCATGACTATATTGCAGAGCTACGAATCGATTGCCCTAAACTCAGAGTTTCCCCCCTTACTGTGCCTGCGTGAAGACAGAAGTTAGAAAATGTAATCTCTAATGCAGCAAAAAAGAAAACAAAAAGCGGTAGATCTTGTAGCTATCAAACGACTGCAGTTTAACAAACGGTTGCTTTCCTCCAGTTCGTGTTGCTCAATGAATAAACAATATTGCCCATGTGTGCAGATACACCAGCGCCTCTTTTATTCAGTTAGTGCTTAAATTAAATGCTTATTCATTAACCTTGCTAAATGAAGTATTTCATTATTTACAAACCAGTTATTTAGGAGTTGTCAGTGGTTCATAAGATCACTTAGAAAGTGTAAGTAAATGATTAATAAACTATTTAAATATACATTCATACATCTTATTTTTCAGACATATAGTGATGGTTACTTTGTGTGTTAATAAATGCTTTATTAACATGTATTTCTACTGTAGTTCATGGTTAATTCAGGTAGTTATAAAGCATTTATTAGTGGTCAGTTCACTATTTTTGTGAGCTAATCTAAAGTGAGGATTATTGATGCCTTATAAAGCATTTATAAAGGAGATTTAAAGGCTCAGTTCTCTTCTAAACAGAAAGGAAACAAACACAACACAGTGATACAGAACATAGAAATATTTATTTCACGATGCAACAAATAAAACTGTACATTTGACATAAAATGAAAAATAAATCTCTGCAATGTTATAGAAAATAAAAATTCCTGTACATCTCCAGAAAACATAACTGTGCAGTAAAATTAAACTAGGACTCTGCAGTCTGATATAAAAATTAATTTCTGTAGTGTAAACAACAATTTACCAGTGTAAAAATATATATTTTTTAATAAAACAACAATAATAATATATAAAAAATATTTCACAGTGTAACTACCTCAGTACTAACTTTAACACATTCGAGAACAGCAATGCAGATCGTGAACAACTTTAATCTGATTGAGTGTGAAACCTTCCCCAGATCCTAGGTCAGTTCATTTTTGTTTAAGGGGCAGCAGCTTCCCGGAAGCCTTAAAGGCTTTGATACTATCTTCTATAGCTTGATCCTCCTGAATTGCAGCGGCACATTGTGTGGCAAACACACTAAGTTTAACCTGACTGCTGAGGTTTTTAACGAGTTCTTTAAATTTGCTAGGTGGAGTGGTGTACAGCTCTGCGATTGGAGCATTGACCACCACTGTGTTCCGGTCCACCCCAACATGCTTGAAAGCAGCTGACATTGTCCCTCCTCTACTGAAGTGCCGAATCATTGTGTTGTATCGGGTCACCACCTGCTGTGGTGTTTGAGCTGTAATTCAGAGAACATAGAATTAGTGTTAGTATTTGGTTTTATTCTTATCGCACACACTTTGACACACACACACACACACCTTTGACTAACCCATATATTGTTTCAATCTACAGTATGACACATTCTACAAACTTCGGTATAGAAACACAGCAGACCACCTCAGTAACACCCAGACAATCAGTTCATTCCAATGTTAAATTAAAACCTCTGAATTCAGAGTTGTTCATTATACAGTCGTGTGCAAATATATATTTTTCATTTGATTTAATATTTTGCAATGAGGATCTGATTTATTGGTTTGTTTTTTTACACAGTACTTTAGCTAACCAAAGAATATTTCTCTTGAGGGTAGTTGCTGTAACTTCTTCCAGAGTAAAGTAACTGGTAGCTTATGAACTTATGATTTAATGCAATAAATGCAACTTAAGTCAGTGTCAGAGGAAGAGTCAACTGAGGTGTCACTCGAGGATTTTGAAGACAAGGGACTCGTCTGGCTGGAACCTTTGTCCCCTTTTTTAAGAGCTGTTAAAATGGATACAAATACATATATAAGGCTCACAGCTTGCATCACATGGTACAGGAACACAAAGCTTAACTCACATAATAAAACTCAACTGTACTATAATTTGAATACATGTTGTGTGTTGTAAGACTTACCTGATGCCAGTTGTTCTTTTAGATAGTCTCTCTCCTTGGTCAGCTCATCAATCTTCTCTTTATGCCACTCTACTCTCAGCTTACACATCTCCAACTCATGAGATTTTCTGTTGTCTGCCAGATGTGCAGTGAGGGCCATGGAGACACCTAATGGAAAGTAACTGTGCATTATTGAATGAATTGAGAATGTTAAATTGACTTTCTTGTTGTCTAACGAACTCTCATCCCGCCCGCCGCTGTGCATTACACAATGAGAGTCAAACATGTCATTGCAAAAGCCACCTATTGCCAGACAGTTGTCAGTTCCTTTGTTACCAAAAATGAAAGTACATTTTAAAACAATTAATGACATTTATCCATGTAATGAATTTCTAAGAGTAAGGTTTAATTTGGATAGTAATGCATGTACATTCTGTCAAAAAAAATAATAATTGAATCTCAGGAACATCTTTTTTACAATTGTACAATTGTTAAGTCCTTTTGGGACAGTGGTTTAAGACAAAAAAATAATACCTGCCTTTGACTATCACAGTGTTAAATTTGGTGTCTTTTTGGACAACAAAAATATTGAATTTATGTGTAATAATATGTTGATTGTAGCCAAGTGTTACCTACACAAATGTAGATTTGTTAAAGTTTTGGTTTGTTTTCATAATGTTTTGCGGCATTTAAAAATGATTTTAAAATTGTATTTCAATCCTTAAAACAAGTAAAAAGGAGGAGTACTTTGAAACTCTAAATTAATTGCAATATATATGGATTAACCCCCCTCCCCCTGAAGTGTAATTTATTTAGTTATAATTTGCTTTTCATATTTTTGTCATTTCTATTTTATTTATTTATTATTAGGCCTGTTATTTATTTATTTTATTATGTTGTTTACGATATGCTGCTTGTCTTAGTTTTATGGTGTTTTACAACGATATTATGTTAATGCCTGTTTGTTTGAAATGATAAAAAAAATGAATAAAAAGCTAGTGAGTGCAGTGCAGTCAGTGCGGCGCATCCCCGGTGTCGGACCTCTAACCATAGACAGTATATAAAAGCCTCTAACTAGAGACCATCATCAATAATGTGTGCCAGTAAACAGAGTAACCTACTCACCAGTAGTGTCACTGACGGACGTCTCATCCAGTGCATCCATCTCCACGCTGGCATTCCTTTTGGACCGGGTCCGCACGCCTTTTCGACTTTTGTCGGAGGTCTCCATGTCATAAACACACGGCTGCACTATTCTTTTGTCTCCTGTTGATGGCGTTTGAAAGCGCGAGTTTTCCTTTGTCCCATGTTGATTACGTATGAAAGCGAGATTTATCCCACCCTTCAGATCATAAACTAGCTGTCACCATAAAATCACCACTAAAGCAATTGCTTAATTAAAAAAATTAGCAGATTAACCCGGCTAAAGAAGCTTATTAATGAGCCCAGCTCTATAATGAAAACCCTAAAACTGATTAAGTTGCTTCAGAAAAAGAAACTGCTAAAAACAAAAATGAAATGCAGAAAATGTCATCAGGAGATGAAAATGAAGAAAAGGACAAACAGCAGAGATCAATATGCTTGGTAAGAAAAAAAAAAAATATATAAAAAAAATTATATATATAATTAAGTAAATATAAAACCATTTGCAACTTGCTGAGTGTGATAATGCTGGTGGGCACTGAAACATAATCATGCAATTGCATTAATACCCTTTCTAAAAACAGTATTTTATGTTTTCTTTACAATAGGATTTGTCGACAAGCAGCACATAAGGGAAGGGTAAAACACATCTCTGTCAGGCACAAATGGATCTTCAGTGGATCAAAGGTCTCCTTCAGTAAGTGGATGCAATTCATGCACAGGTAAGCAACAACAGTTGTAGGCTAATATAAATATGTATTCATCATAAACTCAATTTGTTGCTGTTCTCTTTGTAATTTCCATAAAATGTGCAGTTTTTTAAATAATGCAGACAATTATATTACATAAAGGCGTTTATAAACATTACATGTTCTATTTGCCTTTAAAGGTTTCCTCAGGGTCTACGGTTACGGCAGATAGACATGATGGATGACAGTATTGCAGGCAGTTCAGCAACTCTTAGTAAAATGGCTAAGAAAATAAGGGATGTCTGTGTGTCAGCAGTTGAAAGGATGAGAAGGCGTACAGGCCAGCAGATTGGTGGAAGAAGGGAGTTTGTTGTGATCGACGAAAGCCATTTTCGGGTATGTTGTAACAATATCGACTTTAAATAAATGTTAGTTACCAAAGTTATTGTTATTATATGTATCTGTTTATGTCTGTGTTTGTTTGACTCAGGTGTGGGGATATTATTGGTGAGACTCTCAGGTGTGGGGATTTTATTGGTGAGACTCTCAGGTGTGCCGTCAGTGGAGCAACTGGACACTGACCAGGGCCTATATCAACAGCTTCATATCCTACAAGGCCATTGCACTGTTAGTGTTTCTGTGCTTCAACAAATTATCAGATACATTACAGTAAAATACTATCATTGTAAATGACTGTATAATTAAATAAAATGCAGTAACCAATTATTTGGAGCTGTCATCACTCAAATGTGCGTAAGAGTGCTCTTAGCTAAGAACAAATCCAAGATAAGATTAAAGCTGCAAGCAGCGATGATAGGGCCCTCGCACCCCTGCCACCACCACCCGGCGCCTTTAGGAAATGCCTTAAGATTACACTCACCAAATTTGAAGAGGATCAGATCAAAACTGTAGGAGGAGTTTGTTAAAGTACAACATCAGGAAATGGCAAAAACTGCCCAAAATCTGAGAGGAAGTTCAAAATAGCTGACTTCCTGTTGTGTTTAGGGCTACGCGCCAAGAGACTTTTTTGTAGGTATTGGGTCTTTACATGTATGTACCAAATTTCATACCTGTACGTGAAACCAGGAGACGGGGCAAAATATAGGGGCAATAAGTAAGCCATTTTGCCCCACCCAATTTTGAAAACCACATCACACGTAAATTTTCACCACATCTGAAGCATGTGCAAAGTTTCATGATTTTTCGAGCACGTTTTGTATTTGCCACACTTCCTGCTACCAGCAGGTGGCGCTATTGCTATAACCATAATGAGCATGGTCATGTGTTCAGGACAGGACTCTTATCAAACATGTGAAGTTTGGGGCAGATTGAAAAATGTATGGCTGAGTTACTGCAGGCTGTCTGTGGTTGCCTAGCAACATCGGAACTGCAAGCAACATTATTATTGAACTTATCTGATCATGCATATATCACCAAAAGGCCGAAATTGGGTGAACGTTTGTCAGGCCGCCGAGGGCACACTCTTCGACGAAAACTCAAGATCTTCGCAATTTAACGTCACAAAGGCCTTCAGATTACACTCACCAAATCTGAAGAGGATCAGATCAAAACTGTAGGAGGAGTTCGTTAAAGTACAACATCAGGAAATTACGAAAAATGCCCAAAATCTAGGAGGAAGTTCAAAATAGCTCACTTCCTGTTGTGTTTAGGGCTATGCTCCAAGAGACTTTTTTGTAGGTATTGGGTCATTACATGTATGTACCAAATTTCATACCTGTAAGTGAAACCAGGAGCCGGGGCAAAATGTGGGGGCAATAATTTACCGAATTTGCCCCACCCAATTTTGAAAACCATATCACACGTAAATTTTCACCACTTCTGAAGCGTGTGCAAAGTTTCATGAGTTTTCGAGCATGTTCAGGCCCTCTAAAAAGCGATTCACTTTGGAGAAGAATAATAATAATTAAAGCTGCAAGCAGCGATGAAAAGGGCCCTCGCACCCCTGCCACCGCCACCCGGCACCTTTAGGAAAGGCCTTAAGATTACACTCACCAAATTTGAAGAGGATCAGATCAAAACTGTAGGAGTTTGTTAAAGTACAACATCAGGAAATGGCAAAAACTGCCCAAAATCTGACAGGAAGTTCAAAATAACTGACTTCCTGTTGTGTTTAGGGCTATGCTCCAAGAGACTTTTTTGTAGGTATTGGGTCTTTACATGTGTGTACCAAATTTCATACCTGTACGTGAAACGTCGAGCCGGGGCAAAATGTAGGGGCAATAAGTAAGCCATTTTGCCCCACCCAATTTTTAAAACCACATCACACGTAAATTGTCACCACTTCTGAAGCGTGTGCAAAGTTTCATGATTTTTCGAGCACGTTTTGTATTTGCCACACTTCCTGCTACCAGCAGGTGGTGCTATTGCTATAATCATAATGAGCATTGGCATGTGTTCAGGACAGGACTCTTATCAAACATGTGAAGTTTGTGGCAGATTGAAAATTGTATGCCTGAGTTACTGCAGGCTGTCTGTGGTTGCCTAGCAACATCAGAACTGCAAGCAACATTAATATTGAACTTATCTGATCATGCATATATCACCAAAAGGCCGAAATTGGGTGAACTAGTGCAAAAAATGCCCGTGCAAAATCAGTTTTTGTGTGTGTTTTTAGTAATTGTTGGTTTGGTGTGTGCTCATTGTTACAATTACACAGCAAAAGTTCAGTGACATTTTTATTTGTGCATGGTAAAAAGCACACAGTGAACTCCGAGAAAACGCTATGCTTGAGCAAACAGTTTGTGAATAGGCAACTACAAATGATGCCCGTGAAAGAGACTGTGAACGCATTGAATAGGATATGTTTAGTTGGTGAATAGCATAGGCTACTATTACACAGTAGCGACAACGTTAAGCGCACCAGAATGAAATATAATATTCAGAAGTAAACACTAACAGCATAGCTGACTTACAGATTCAGTTTACATCCACAAATGAATAAGCACCTCGATTCAGGGAGCAGTGCAAAGTGCCCGTGCAAAATCAGTTTTTGTGAGCTGATCGCCGTCAAAAAAGTTCAGGAGATATTTCTTGCGATGGCAATATGATCAAAAATAACTTTATATTGATTCAATGGATTAATAGCATTTAAAAAAAAAAAAAAAAAGTCATGAATTTATTGCATTTTTGGGAAAAAATAATCCGTTTTTATAATAAATCTTAAAAAATTCAAATCCAGATTTTGATTTTCAATGTTGTTATAACCTAAAGATGCTATGTGAAAGTTTGAAACAGAAAATAGTGGTTTTCACACATTTAGTGGTTATCTCACATTCGAGAGATATGCGAATAACACACAGACAGACAGACGGACGTTTCTGTAATTTATAGATAGATGGATTTATCACGTTCGGGAACCAAACTATAATATTCAGAAGTAAACAGTGTAGCTGACTGAGTGTTTATGTCAGAATGTTTATTTTTAAACCACAGCCTTCTTGGGGCTTCTTTGACCGATACAACTCTCTAATGTCAGAATGTTTATTTTTAAACCACAACCTTCTAAAAATGATATATTTAACGATATCTTTTGTATTTCTCATCCAAACAATGTCAAACTTGGCACTGCACTTACTCGTGCCCGTGGCAAGACACCTGTCGAGTTTGAAATCAATCGGACTAACGGTTCGAGAGATATGCGAGGAACAGACACACACACACACAGACAGACAGACAGACAGACGTTCCTGTAATTTATAGATAGATGTTTGTCAGGCCGCCGAGGGCACACCCTTCGACGAAAACTCTAGATCTTCGCAATTTAACGTCACAAAGGCCTTAAGATTACACTCACCAAATTTGAAGAGTATCAGATCAAATCTGTAGGAGGAGTTCGTTAAAGTACAACATCAGGAAATTACGAAAAATGCCCAAAATCCAGGAGGAAGTTCAAAATAGCTCACTTCCTGTTGTGTTTAGGGCTATGCTCCAAGAGACTTTTCTGTAGGTATTGGGTCATTACATGTATGTACCAAATTTCATACCTGTACGTGAAACCAGGAGCCGGGGCAAAATGTGGGGGCAATAATTTACCGAATTTGCCCCCCCCAATTCTGAAAACCATATCACACGTAAATTTTCACCACTTCTGAAGCGTGTGCAAAGTTTCATGAGTTTTCGAGCATGTTTAGGCCCTCTAAAAAGCGATTCACTTTGGAGAAGAAGAATAATAATAAACGGAGCAAAAACAATAGGGTCCTCTCACCATCGGTGCTCGGGCCCTAATAATAATAAACGGAGCAAAAACAATAGGGTCCTCTCACCATCGGTGCTCGGGCCCTAAAAACAGTGAATGTCAGAATCTTTGTAAAAAGTGCATAAGTGGGGTTTAACCCTCCCGGGGGCCTTGGGCTTCATTGGCACCATTTATTTTCAAGCATGTTAATGGCATATTTTTATGAATGAAGACCAGTATCACTGATATAGCTACTTATGTCTCGATGAAAATTTATTTTTCCAAAATTTTAAACATTTATTACGCTTAAAAAAATATAACAACTTTTAATTTAAGTAAACTTAAGACAATCATCACTTAAACCCATAATAAATGTAATATTTACCTGTACCTTACCTGTCTAACCGATGTGAATTATATCGAAATTGAATATGTTTATAAAACAGTCCGCACTGCATAAATGAATATAGATTAATCCTTAAGCGTTGAGCAGTTAGTAATTTTCTCTGTTCCCATTGTTCTTTGGTTAACTTTGCTAACAGAGAGAATTGCTGCCACTTACCCGCCGCTGCTGACAGGATCTCACGCATCTCGTTCTCTACTCTTTACGAACTATTATAGATTGTATTTAACTCATTTGACTGTTCTTGTGAAGATACTCGACAAAACTGACATTTTGGCATAAATGTGTGTGTTATGGTTCGTTCAAGCGCGAAAGAGAACTCGATGGCGCGCTGTCGACTGCGATACTGGCGCGCGTCTTTCTGTGTGTGTGTGTGTGTGTGTGTGTGTTTCAGGAGGACATTCATTCACTGACAGCGCGTTCTCTTTTGTCTTCTCGCGCATTGATAGTTTAAAACATTTGCGTGAAGGAGGAGAGGATGATCATATAACCCAAAGGATGACAGAAAGAATTAGAACGGACGCTGCGATAAATATTTTAACACGTTAAAGCTGGACAAATTAATCGCATGCGTTTACGTTGACAGCACTAACGTTAGGCTACTTGTCATACACTGCTGACAGAAAATGCTGCGGTTTAAAGTGGACTCGTTTTCATGGTAGGCCTACACAGAATGTTTTTTTTTGTAAGCTACACAGAATATTTAATTAAATATTAAAATAAAAAATTTAGCCAAGTCTGAAGTTACCAAGCAGGCAGTGTATGTTAACGTTAGCTCAGTTATCAACAGGTGTAGACAGAAAATATGATTATCCTGACCTGAGCTAATTTACTGAATCAACCAACTCACATCTCCTTTCTTTCTTTTCATCCATGATGACATTAAAGTCACGTAACGTTACATGTTGTTGTTTCTGGCGTTTCATCGCTGTCTGTGATGTAACCGCTACTTGCTCATTAGAACATTCAGTGAGCTACTTTACACAGACTCGGTCCTGCTACTCCGTGGCAATGACGGCGTGCGGTTAAACATCATAACAAACGAATTTGAGTGGGGGTGGGGAGGACAACGGGATTTTGGAAAGTGTCCCCATAGGAAATTGCGCCCGTGGGTAGGAAATCATCCCCAAGCTTCATGAACTAGCGCTCCTTTCCCCGACAACGCTAACATGACGTATAAGGCGGCGTTCACATATCGCTCCTAAAAACGCATAGAAAACGCAAGGCGCGCCGCGTTCTCTTTTTTCCAAAGAGCTCGGGTGGTTGCGCTCCGGAGGCGTCTGTCGTTGCTAAGCTTGGTTCTTGTCACGTGACCTGCGGTGCGCTAGCGACATTCTGAAAAGTTGAGATGTTTTTATCTCGATACGGCGCGGACGCGCTTGGAAAAAACGAGCGCGTCGCACCGCGACTGCGTCGCTTCCATAATGAGCGCGCATACCGCGCGCCTACATTTGAAATAACGAACTTGCGCGCGCAAAAGACGCGATATGTGAACAGGCCCTAAATCCCAATCACACTGTGTTGCCAGGCCCCGCCCTGCTTCTGATAGGCTTGTAACGTTAGTAATAGCTGCGTTCCTTTCATATGATTGGTAGGTGAAATCAATTGACTCGAAAATATTGAACCGCATGCAAGTTTCCAATTAATTTTTTTTTTTTTCTTCCTCACGGCCGCACGGTGCCGGAATACTTTAAGCCCTGTTGCTAGATATATATCTATATATCAGTGAATATTATAATATTTAGACCCGTGTTTACTGTTACTGTGTTTGTGGATATCTGCTCAAACGTAGATATGTATATGGCAACCATAATGTTTTATATTTGAGCGCGATCGCGTTTGAATGTATCATATTTTGCAGCGCGATCGCGTTTGAATGGATCATATTTTGCAGCGCGTTTGAAAAGCAAACGGCTCCATGTTTTTACTATTATCTCATTTCATATCATCATAACGAATGGAAACATTTGAAGTAACATGATAATCAATATATTTTTCTCTAGATTAGTTGTTACTGAAATCTTTTGGAAGATTTATACTGCTATAAAGTTATTGTTATTTTATCCAGCACTGCACATAGCTTATGCCTACAAGGCACAACAAACCTGGTGTTCATTATATTATATTATACTATATATTGTTGGAAACATTTGTGTGTGTGTGTGTGTGTGTGTATTCTGTGAATTTTAAAAAGCAATTTTAACCACAAAAATCTAAAATTTATTCCCAAAATCGTGCAGGCCTTTCTCTTGATATCAGTATGTTCACTTTTTTTTTCAGGGCCCAGATGCCACTGAGGACTTCAGTGAACATGAACATGGTAAAGTGAAAATCAAACACCTTGGAAATGAAAGGTATGTACAATATTTTTAGGAATGGTACAAAGGTCTGTGTCTTTGGATCATTGTTTTCAATAAGTGCTTTTTTGGCATTTGTTGTGTGTATCTTTGGACTTGTGTTGTAAATAAATCCAAACAATTTAAAAGCCATTCTTTTTTAAATCTCCTCATTTACAGTATTGTGCACGGTTGCTCAGAATGATAGGGGCCTGATAGCTCCTAATAGGGCCGTTAGGGGAGGGTCTTTGTCTTTCTCAGGTGTGAAAACAATACATATTAATGACCTCTGCATAAAGCTGTTTCACACAAAACACGTCGTAAAATTTTTAAATCAATATATTGTCTTCTCTGAATGAGCAGTCAGGGTGATTTTCACATAGTTTTAGAGCAAATATTCTAGGCTACGTGATACAGTTTTCAAAAGTCTTGTGAAGAAATAATCAGTATGGGTTTCATGGCCTTATTTCAGTGAGAATTTTTTTTTGTATTTTCACAAACCACGCATAAATGTCATTATCTCAAAACTACAAACTTTTACACACATGCTGCTGATATATTATCATAGCAGAGTTTGTGCTGAATACAGTGTAATTAGACTTTAGCCATGAAAATGTCACAAGTAACAGAAATAACCAGAAATGTCAGAGCATGTCAGAACACCTCCAGGGCCCAGAAAACAGCTCAGACCCCAGAGTTTTAAGAACACATTTCTTTGTAAGAACGGTTGGTGAATGAGGCCCATTGTTCAACTACAGCAATATTGCATTGCAGTACTTCTAGAATAAAATTATGGAAATCATAACTATAGGTTTGAAACAATGGTTAACTTTCTAGTTTTGGTTGTAGCAAAACCATAGTTCATTTTGTTCATTACTATGATTTTACTGCAAATACTGTGTAAACTATGGTTAGTTTTCACAAGGGTACAAATAAATTTGAATTGAACAGTCCAAATTTACTTGACTATTAGTCCTATTGGATAAAAGCATCTGATAAATGAAAATGAAAATGTATTTAATAAGAATAAATTTGCAACTGCTATTGAGAGTGGTGTAAATTATTATTTTTTAATCCTTTATAGTGTCAGGGCAATTTGGTTATCGTAAGAAACGGATAATAAACCGTGGGCCGCCAGAAAACATTAGTTATAAACCAGCTGGAACAGCAATGAGTAAAGCGCAGGTGTCGCCGGTCGTGTGTTAGCTGGGACAAAAGGTAATAAATCAGAATTGGGCATCAAGACCTGCAGTGTATTTTCAGAAAAATAAAAATTGTACTTTTTAAAATGTATTAATTTAAACTAATTATTAGGCTATATCATTTTTACCACACTCCGCACCTCCTGGCATGCTTCACACATCTAGTGCTGAACTCTCTCAACAGCTGCTGTTTCTGTGCGTTTACTACTGTCACCTGTTGATCAGTGAATCTGGAACCGGTAACACTAGTGTTGAGGCTCTTGACTGCATTGTCCAGTCACTCGGGGTTGCTTGTGTTGCCATGACATGTTTAGCCTCAATGAGCCGCAGTGCAATAGAGAGAATAAAGCTATGAAGAAATATTTTGAAGAAAACCCTTGTATTTAGAAGATTTGCTAGTGTATCAATGTCTGTATGTTAGTGATTTAATACAACTGCAGTGTCCGTGTCCTTGTCATGTCATATCTTTTATATAACTTTTAGGCTTCTTTTATTAAGTAATTTGTAGCTATTCTTAATTTGTGGTAAGATGTGTCAATTATGTTGAAATTATGTATTGTTTTATTTTGTGTATTTGTATGTATTGCCAATCCTTTGCCAATGTTCTAATGTTATTGTTATTTGAGGATTAATAAAAATAAAACCCCGCACAGTAGGTGGCGCTATGAGCCTACAATCTGTGTTTGTTTGTTAGCCGCCAGTAAACACATAAAAGAAGAAGAAACGTGGACGAACATCAAAATACAATTAAAAAAAAAAAAGGAGCACCCAGTGTCTGGAGTTTTTACCTATTGGTCAGAGGAAAGGCCTCGAGGTCTCCTTCAGCGGAGAAGGCCACACCGGACCGGCGCCCTCTCCCAGGTCACACATGTAGTGACGAACTCTCCTCGACAGTCTTCCTGCATCCCTGCACCTCCCAGACAGCTCCCCTCCCAGCTCCCATCCCAGCCAGCTCCCATCCTAGCCAGCTCCCCTCCCAGACAGCTCCCCTAGCCAGCGATACGGGGAGTTCAGGCCAAATACTCAATCTTTTACTCTAATTATTTGTAAGTTTGAACTTATTAACTGTCTGTTGGCATCAGGAACAATTATATTTTTCTATAACCATCATTTGGTGCTTCATTTGGTGCTTCAAAGCACAAAGTATTGAAAAAAAAAGAATAAACAGATTTTTTTTCAAAAATATTTTTTATTTAAAAATAAAATCCGTCCTCCATCTGAAAATTAAATTGAAACAAGTGAATAATTTGCACAGCAGAAGATGAATCATATCACAGGATGAACAAACATCTGAGTATACAAGACTCTGCTGAATGAAATTAATATTCTTAATGATAATAATAACCTTGATGTTTGAGCTGCTGGGGGTCAGGTGCTGCTGGGGGTCGGGGGCCTGCTGGGGGTCGGGGTCCTGCTTGGGGGTCCGGGTGTTTCTAGGGGTCCGGGTGCTTCTGGGGGTCCTGGTGCTTCTGGGGGTCCTGGTGCTTCTGGGGGTCGGGTGCTCCTGGGGGTCGGGGTCCTGCTTGGGGGTCCGGGTGCTTCTGGGGGTCCGGGTGCTTCTGGGGGTCCTGGTGCTGCTGGGGGTCGGGGTGCTTCTGGGGGTCCGAGTGCTTCTGGGGGTCCGAGTGCTTCTGGGGGTCCGGGTGCTGCTGGGGGTCGGGTGCTCCTGGGGGTCCGGGTCCTGCTTGGGGGCCAGGAGCTCCTGGGGGTCCGGGTCCTGGTTGGGGGCCAGGAGCTGCGGACATAGATCATAGATCAGATTATAACCTAGATGTGCTATGTTTGACAGAAACCTGGCTAAAACCAAACGATTACATTACTTTAGATGAGTCCACCCCACAAGATTACTGTTTGACTACTTGCAAACATGAACCTCGTCTGAAACGCAAAGGAGGTGTTGCTGTAATTTATAGTAATATTTTCAAAACCACTAAGAAATCTAGTTTTAAATAAAATCCTTTTGAAGTGTTGGTGCTTAATGTAAAAATATATAGTGTAAACGATAAATCACTTATGAGAATTGTGCTGGCTACTGTATACAGGCCACCAGGGCACCATACAGACTTTATCAAAGAATTTGCAGACTTTCTATCAGAGTTAGTACTGGCTGCAGATAAAGCCATAATTGTTGGTGATTTTAATATACACATAGATAATGAAAAAGATGCATTGGGATTGGTTTTTAAAGACATTGTAAACTCAATTGGAGTTAGACAACACGTGTCAGGACCGACTCATCGTCGTAATCATACTCTAGATCTAATATTATCACACGGAATAGTTGAAATTCAGCATTAGAGCGATGACATCTCAGATCATTATCTAGTCTCATGTAAATTACATTTAGCCAAGGCTGCAAAGCTGACTCCGTGTTATAAATATGTGAGACCTATCACTTCTGCTACTAAAGATTGCTTTATTAATAATCTTCCTAATCAGTTTCATCATCTCAGCATCCCAGATAGCTTAGAAGAACTAGATATTGCAACAGAAATGTTTAACTCTCTCTTTTCCAGCACTTTAGACACAGTTGCTCCTTTGCGCTTAAAGAAGATTTAAGTAAATAGTCCAACGCCGTGGTACAGCGAGCACACTCGGGCCCTTAAGAGAGCAGCCAGAGAGATGGAGCACTACTGGAAGAAAACAAAACTAGAGGTATTTCACATTTCATGGAAGGAGAGCTCGATTGCATACAGAGAGGCTTTAAAAGCTGCTAGATCTGCTTATTTTTCAACCCTATTAGAAGAATATAAACAATTCTAGGTATTTATTTGAAACAGTGGCTAAACTAATAAAAAGGCCAGAAGTTTCCAAGCAACACAGTAGTAATGACTTTATGAACTTCTTCACTTATAAGATTGATAATATCAGGGACAAAATTATAACTATGCAACCATCTAGTACAGTATCGCATCAGGCAGTGCATTGTAGTGTCCCAGAGGAAAAATTTGATTCATTTATTGCAATAGGAGAGGAAGAATTTTGCAAACTCGTTAATTCATCTAAATCAACAACATGTATGTTAGACCCTATTAGGGCTGGTCCGAATACCATTTTTTGAGCTTCGAAGCTTCGGTAGTAATGAACATCGAATATTCAAAGCTGGGGCTGAACATTTTCTTCTCTCTAATAAAGGCAGTATTCTCTATGTGTCTGTCTGTCCGTTTGCATTTTGATTATTTCGAGAACCGTTCATCCAATCGACTTCACAAGGGAGTGCAGTGTTGCATTTGGTGCAATATAGATAAAAAACACATTCATTCTGACACATTTTGAATTAATAAACTTTTAGTAAACTACAGAACAACGCGAGCGGGAAGCGGCGCACCTCACGCAGGCAGGGCTTATATGCTCCGAGAACGGACACTGCACTAGTGATATAAAACGCACACACACAGGTCTGTTAAATTAAGCAATACTTTTAAGGTAGTCTAATATTTTTCTGACTAACAAATTACTGACAGAGTAAAGGGTAGATTTAAATAAAGAAAAAAATACATTTAAATAAAAGGAAAATTAAAAATTAAATAAAGAAAAAACTAAATTTAAATAAAGAAAAAACTAAATTTAAATAAAGAAAAAACTAAATTTAAATAAAGAAAAACGAAATTAAGTTAAATTAAAAACGAGATTAATTTAGATTGATAATAACGGGTAAAAAAGGCGAATACATTTTGTTTCTATTATTCTATTTTCCACAATGTCAAAGCAACTCAGCTTAACCCAAAACACAGGCTCAGGCATGCACTTCGGTCCATACAAACTCCGCTGTTCTGCGCTCTAGCCAGAGAACACTCCCGTTGCTGGAACACTTAGGCTTTGGTTCTATTTCTACCATGCACACGTTTTCCGCGTGGCTCGAGCCGCGCCTGAGATGCGCGTCTCACGTAGGCAGTGTGCAAACTCCAACCTGTTAACATGGGAGCCGAAATAAAAACGGACACACCACGCAGCCGAGACGCTATTGCCACGCAGCCAGTGTGTCGCCGGCCTTATTCAAGCGCGAATGAGAACCGTTTCGCGGGGGATCCCAGGTGTGCAAAAAAAAAAAAAAAAAAAAAAAAAAAAAAACGAATATTTGAATGTCAAATTTTCAAATCTAATACCAACCCACCAACCGAATATACGAATATTTGGGTCCAGCCCCAGACCCTATACAGACTAAGTTACTGAAAGAGATGCTTCCAGAGGTCATAGATCCTCTTCTTAACCCTCTGATGGTCCTCGGTCATTTCTGACCGAATAATTTTCTGTTTTGAAATTTAAAAAAAAATCACAGCTTCATCGGAAGGTTATGAAACTTGGTGACTTTTCTGGCATTAGGTATGTGAATACAAAAAAAAATTGAGGTCATGATCCGAGCATGCTAAGTGGTCGTAAAAAAAATAGTCACACTCGTGGTCTTCGGTCAAAAATGACCGACCCATAGGAAATGAATGGGAAATTTACAAAAACACAAAAATTCTCTGAATTTTTGTCTGTACAATCTACAAATCGGACACGATTCTAAAAAAAAGTACACCGCAGTAAAGGGGTGACACTCTACAACATCAAGAGTGCAAAAAATTCACACCCACCCACACACACACACATACAAACACACGTTTATACACATACACACCAATAAATTCAGATTACAAAAATCTGTTTTGAATTTTTAAAAATCACAGCTTCATCAGAATGTTACGAAACTTGGTGACTTTTCTGGCATTAGGTATGTGAACACACAAAAAAATTGAGTTCATGATCCGAGCATGCTAAGTGGTCGTAAAAAAATTAGTTATGATTTTGGTCTTCGGCCAAAATTACCCCCATAGGAAATGAATGGGAAATTGACAAAAACACAAATTCTCTACAAATCAGCCACGATGCAGAAAAAAAATGCTCAGCAATGAAGGGGTGAAGCTCTAAAACATCAAGAGTGAAAAACATAAACTAACTAATAATTATAATTAATATATGTATATATAATTAATATAATAATTATTAAAATTATTAAAATAATAATTAATAAAATGTTATAAACCTTGGCAAAAAGTATTATTTGAGAATTTCTAAAAAAATACATTCAATCCACATCTTAAAAGTAAGTAATTTGGTCCAAAAACAACTAGAATTCACAAACATCTCCATTTAGAGCTATACAGGCATCTAGTGGTAAACCCATGCAATATCATGTTTTATTTAATTTTATGATTAATAAATTGATGAATTTTTTTTATTTTTTTTTATTTCTGAAAGCCTAGTCTCTATTTTACCCGAAAATACTGCATAGAATTTTTTTTTTGTCAAAAAAAAATAAAAAAATCATTATTTTCAATGTCAAAAAATGGACTATAAATATTGCATAAATATTAATAAGTTCAATCAAATTGTCTCAAAATTCTAAATTAAAAAGAATAAATATTATAGAACAAAAATAAATTGCATTGGTTTTTACTGGGATGGAGGAAGTTTCATTTTTAGGTGTCCGGTCATTTATGACCGGGAAGGCCCCCAGTGTGACTGCTAAACGAAGACCATCAGAGGGTTAACCCCCTGAGGTCAGCAATCGCGCCGGCGCGATAGGCTCGCTTTTTTTTTTATCAGTTCAAAAAAAATTCATTTTGCTCTGTTGACTTGATATTACAAACAAGTTTTAATACACCAATCGATTCTGTTAAATGTGTATTATTTTTGTGTATACTCACAATAAAAACAAAGTGTTGTGCTTTTTGCCAAATAAAGAAAAATAAACATGATGTGAGTTTCTCTCTGTCAGTGATGTCCATTCTGAAACACGTCCAAAAATGAACAATAACTCAGCGAATACTCAGTCAAACAGACATACAGACACAAAGGCATGAAGCTTGAATTCTCTTCTTTTAAATGAAGTAATTTATATAAAAAACAAATATTCTCAGTTCATGTAATCTGTAAGAAAAGAGCGAGATGTCAGTCGTTCTCATCTCATCTAATTATTTTTAATTTGACCCTGCCCATGGAGAGTGCGCGCTATTCAAACGCAAATGACTGAGGCAAACGATGCAACGATGCAAACGACTGACAAACGATGCAAACACTGTGAACGCCCCCATATCAGCTCGAGAAAATGTACCTCAGAAGTGCGGGTATTTCGAGGAGCAAGGATCCGACTGAGCTGAGGAATACTGTAGTAAGTTTTTTTCATTCTCAAGTGAATCACGTTTCTGTGTGTGGATGAATGAACGGCAGAGATGCGCGCTGTTTACCACAGCTCGCAAAAAGAGAGTTTAAATTTGAATCGCGTTTCTGTGTGTGAATGAATGATGATGTTTTAGCAAACTGTATTGCTATACTGAGATGAGTAAAAATCGACTGAAATATGTTGAAATAAAATGTAGGCTTTGTATAAGCAACGAATTAAACTGCAAATTAACATTTATATGCCCTAATATTTCATAAAAACTGTTACAGTCAGGCGAAATATGAAAGACAACATTTTGTTGACTAGATTGGAGTACAGTTTTTACTGTAGAATATACTGCCACGTCAAATAAGCTTTTGTTTCGCAATTTCTGCTCATGTTATATATATGTACATGTATGTATGTATGTATGTATGTATAAAGTCAAAAATAAAGTCATCAACTAAGATGTTAGCTGTTCCAATGTTGGCTATATTCAAACTAATGAATACATATGATAAAATGTAGGCCTATAATCTTTTTTTTTTTATATATATATATATAAAGAAAGAGTACACTTGAAATATTGTTTAAATTGTAATTATTGTTGTAATTGTAACCTTTTTAACAAAATAGCAAAACATATTTACAAGATAGATGTAAGCAAAATCTTAAATGGTCAATATAAGTCTTCTTCTAAATATATCTTTTGTCCTTGCATTCATTCTTGTGGCTGAAGTGTCACACCTGAATGAATGGCTCATTATGCAGAGTCATTACAAATTACAAATTAACAACACAAACATTATTCTCTTAAAAATTCAAACATTTACAAGCATGTTGATCACATATTATGGTAGCCCTGTTTGTGCTATATAGAGTGAATTTACACCTTTTCCATTAACATGTTTATTAGTAACTGAAAAAAGCACAAATCTCAGGGCATGTCAAAACACCTCCAGGGCCCAGAAAACCCCTCAGACCCCAGAGGGTTAATATCATTAATTTGTCTTTGTCATTAGGATACGTACCAAAAACCTTTAAGCTGGCTATGATTAAACCGCTTGTTAAAAAACCGCAACTTGATCCTACAGAATTAGTCAATTACAGGCCGATCTCGAATCTACCTTCTCTGTCAAAGATATTAGAAAAGGCAGTATCCTCACAACTGTGTTGCTTTTTAGAAAGAAATTATATCTGTGAGGATTTTCAGTCAGGATTTAGACCGTACCATAGTACTGAGACAGCTCTCGTTAGAGTCACAAATAATTTGCTATTGATTTGCGTGGTTGTGTCTCTCTATTAGTGTTACTCGATCTTAGTGCTGCATTTGACACTATCGACCACAACATTCTTTTAAATAAACTCGAACATTATGTTGGCATTAGTGGAATTGCATTAGCATGGTTTAAATCACACTTATCTGACCGTTATCAGTTTGTAGCAGTAAATGATGAGATGTCTCATCGATCACAAGTTCAGTATGGCGTACCACAAGGCTCAGTACTAGGACCGCTGCTGTTCACTCTGTACATGCTACCCTCACACACACACACACACACACACACACACACACACACACACACACACACACACACACACACACACACACTCTGTACATGCTACTATTAGGAGATATCATTAGGAAACATGGAATTAGCTTTCACTGTTATGCTGACGATACTCAGCTGTATATTTCTTCACTCCCTAACGAAACTTACCAATTCACTAAATTAACAGAATGCATAGCGGATATAAACAAATTGGATGACTCGTAATTTCCTACTACTAAACTCTGAAAAAACAGAGATTCTAATTATTGGACAAAAAACTTCCTCACGTAATAACCTAGAATACTGTCTAACACTCGATGGCTGCCCTGTTAAGTCTTCGTCGTCGGTTAGGAACCTGAGTGTGTGTGTGTGTGTGTGTGTGTGTTCGCTCTTTGATACCAATCTTTCATCTGAAAGTCACGTGTCTAGTATCTGTAAAATTGCATTTTTCCATCTTAAAAATATATCTAAATTACGCCATATGCTCTCATTGTCAAATGTGGAACAGTTAGTTCATGCGTTCATGACCTCAAGGCTAGATTACTGTAATGCTCTACTGGGTGGTTGCCCTGCACGCTTAATAAACAAACTACAGCTGGTCCAAAACACAGCAGCTCGAGTTCTTACCAGAACCAGGAAGTATGACCATATTAGCCCGGTTCTGTAAACACTGCATTGGCTCCCTATTAAACATCGCATAAATTTTAAAATATTGCTGATTACTTACAAAGCACTGACTGGTTTAGCTCCGCAGTGCTTGAGCGAGCTCTTAACACATTATAGTCCGTCACGTCTATTGTGATCTCAAAACTCTGGCCAGTTGATAATACCTAGAATATCAAAATCGACTGCCGGCGGTAGATCCTTCTTCTATTTAGCACCAAAACTCTGGAACAGTCTTCCTAACATTGTCCGGGAAGCAGACACACTCTGTCAGTTCAAAGCTAGATTAAAGACACATCTCTTTGACCTAGCATTCACATAACACATTATAGACTTCTATAATTTAATGTTAGGCTGCATAGATTAGATCAGCCTGAACCGGGAACACTTCCCATAAATCCTGATGTACTCGTTACATCATAAGAAGAATGGCATCTACACTAATATTAGTGTCTTTGTTTATCCCGAGGTTTTCCCGCAGCCTGCCGGATCCAGGCCGTATCCAGATCTGACTAGGAGCTTCGCCTGGACCCGATCCAACGCAGTGCTGAAGTGCCAACTAGTCTCTCCCTATGGAGGATCCCTTACCCACTCTACAGATAAAGCGTTGTCGGGAAAATTTCAGTTTTGCGTATCTACCCCGAAGTGATAAAATTCTGTATAAAAATTTTAAGACCAGACAAGTAGTTTAAGGCTTGGTTTGTAGGGAATTACAAACCTGTGCACATACAGTATATTCAAACGCACATAACGACAGAATTAATTCTTAATGCGCATGTGAACGCCATCAGCGTTTATCCCAGGTTCGCGTGTAAAGTCTGTGTAGAGGGAATGGAGTCGTCTTAGTGGCCTCTAATTTAATAACAAATGATCCTTTCACCAGAAGTGAATCAATCAAAACTAACTTTAGCTGGAAAATAACATTATTCAAGAACCGCTATAAAGCCAAAACAATCTCTGGTACCTTAAATGATCCGTTTATTACCGTAAAACCGCTTTGAAACAATCTACATTGTTAAAAGCGCTATATAAATGAAGATGACTTGACTTGACCAGGTGTTAATGGGGAAAGGAATCAAGCTTCAGGGTGAAATGCGTTTCTGAGAGCAGATTCAAAGCTTCAGGATCAGGGTTGGTGTAGTTAGTGTGATGCAGATGTGTGCAGTTGTTGCTCTAAATAAACACATGTGGACTGAACAGGTGAGCTGCACTTTTGCTCCTACGGGGAAAACGTTACCATGTGACGCGTGTCTGAGATGACACTGAACTTTCTGGAGTGAATGACACACATGCAGCAGATTTCAGCATTTACACAGAGAAAAGCTTTAGCCGTGCGTGTGTGTCTGTGTGTGTCTGTGTCTGTGTGTGTGTGTGTGTGTGTGTGTGTGTGTGTGTGTGTGTAGCTGAGCATCTGTGCAGTTCAATGACACATCACTGTTTCGTGAGAGTGAGAGAATTTGAATTATCTTTGTTAAAGCTACAAATCTTTCTCTTTTGTTGTCAGATCACCATCAGTGACACTAAAGGCGGGCATACACTGTAATTTTCGTTTGATTTTGAGCAGAATTCTGACTCGTGCAAATCTTTTTAGGATCGGGCCGATTTTCAGCTTTGCCGTGCGTCGTTTGTCGTGCAGTGTTTGTGCAGTGTACGGGGGAAACGAGAGGCGATTAACCTCTCCCGACAAGCAATCGGATGGTCGGATGAATTTCTGGCATGTCAGAAACTGTGGTCGGTCCTCGTGACTATATCGCACAGCTGAAGCACAGCTACGAACCGATTGCCCTAAACTCAGGCTATGTTCACACTGCAGGGCTTAATGCTCAATTCAGATTTTTTGAAAAAATTAGATTTTTTCGCAAGGCCGTTCACATTTCCAATTAAATGCGACCTTTTGTGATCTCCTGTGTGAACGTGAAGTGACCCAGAAGTGACCCGCATGCGCAGAAGAGTACTCAACGGTCAACGACGTCACTTGTTGTTTGCGGAAGTAGCTAAACTTTAACTGTGATTCTCTCTCTCTCACACACACACACACACACACACACGAGCGCGTGCAGTGACCGTTACACAAGAGCCAGACAGCAGCCGCTGACCTATCTAATATCAGATTCAGCACAAATAAATTAACATAACGTATATATAATGGCCGTGTTTTTTTTATTTGTTTTTTTAAATTAACGGGCTTGTCGAGGTCGACCCGTTCGGCAGATTTACCTCAGCTCGACGAATATGCAGTCCGTTTTCAAACCGCCGACTACTTCAATGCAGAATTATGGCGTTTTTCGTGTATGATGTGCGGGTCGGATACATGCGACCTGGCCGTTCAGACTGAAGTCGCATTTCAAAAGATCGGATATGTATCGGATTTGGGACCACATACCCAAGTGGCCTGGGTCACATTTGAAAAGATCGGATCTGTGTCGTTCAGACTGTCATGAAAAGATCAGATACAGGTCCCATAGGGGCAAAAAAAGTCGGAATTGGGTCGTTTTAGCCTCAGTGTGAACGTAGCCTCAGTGTTTCCTCACAGCGCGTTGGTTATGCGCTATGAAATTATTGCGTGGCAAATTAATTATAATAGCCTATCAATTTAATAATAAAAGTAGCCTAGGCCTTCCCTAATAATAATAATAATAATAAAATACATGAATTGGAAATGCTAAATCATCTTGATATTGATAGCTGATGCTGGTGTTGACAATATATCTGTGTGTTAGGCCGGTGACACACTGGATGCGTGGCGTGAGCGTGGCGTTTCTGTTGCGTGTCAGCTGCGTCGCGTTTTCCATGTCTTTGCACACCAGAAGCGTGTCTGACGCGGTGCTGCTGCTGCTAGGTGACATATTGGTGATATATTTGACATATGGGGAGAGAGTTGTGGAAGGCCTATACTTCATGTTAAACATAAATATATAGCAGCAAAGACAACGTCGGCAGTGTTGACGGCAATATAGACTATAGAATATTTAATTCTGTATTGACAGGTGCAGTATTTGAAAATCGATAATATTTTTTTAAATTGCATTTATATTTGCATTTATGTCAAACCCCAGACACTTTCAAACATCAAAATGACAATTATTAATATGTATTCGTGTCAAAATGTCATATAAACATCTTTTCCTATTCAATTTTGCATGGAAACGCTTCCAAGACGCTTGCGTGTCGCGTGAAAAATAGGCGTCGGTTCTATTTCTAGAATGCACGCGTTTTCCGCGCGGCTCAAGCCGCGCCTGAGACGCGCGTGTCACGCACGCAGTGTGCAAGCTCTAACCTGTTAATATGGGAGCCGAAATAAAAACGGACACGCCACGCAGCTGAGACGCTTACGCACGCAGCCAGTGTGTCACCGGCCTTAGTGTGGCCGTCCTCTGAGTCTCTGCCAGGACAGAGAGAGACTCAAGATTAGATCATGTGACACACAGAAAATGAAGCAGACGGGAATGAAAGCGTGTGTTAGTGAACGTCTGACTCTAGTTCTGTATTAAACGGCTGAAGCGTCTCCTCTAGAAGCCATGCGGGTCGCTACAGGTTTACTGCGGTGCGTCTCGTCTGTTTTACCTGGAATAACAATGGAAAACAGTCCCAGACACTGATGGCTACTAGTCGGAGTAGTTTTAGCACTATTAGTGCATTTCTGTTTCTGAACGAGTCTCTGCTGTGAACTAAACCCTCATGCTCTTCACTAGCTGTCAGTGTCAATCATCTTTCACAGAGACTCGATTACAATCACTGGTGACGGTTCACAGATTAATAGAATATCATCTGAAGGGGACCGTTGGCGTAATTATCAGCCCTAATAGACCCTGTTTCATCCCTAATATTAGAGACTACTTTCTCCTCTTGTTCCTGTTCCTCTCTCGGTCATTAGGGGTGCACGATATATATCAGCCGATATGGTCTTTTTTTTTTTACACATCGGTATCGTTCATATGTCAAAATATGGCCGATGTGAACAGGCCGATATTTGACGTGTGAAGCTGAAGATGAAGTTGATGTAGTTTTTAAAAATTCGTTAAATGACGGACGTTTTACTGTTAACACAGCCCATATGTCGGATTCGTCTTATAGCCTACTTGTTATTATTTTTAGAATAAGTGAATCGTTATGCTATTATTGGACTCCTGTCTATTCATTACCAACTGTTTTCTATAAATATGTTTGTATTGGCTAACATTTATTCAGCTAACGCGTGTCCTGTTCAAAATGTGCAACGTTCAAACGCAAAGACAGCACGTCACAAGAAGCCCTTTTCCCTGTGGTATTTTTTAGTATCATATTTGGATATTGGAATATTAAATGAAGTAGCCTATCTTAATTGTACTACAATTGTTTTTTTTTTGTTTTTTTACTGTTTTCTATAGGCTAATAGCTCTTTATTTGATAATCATTAAAATTTGTTTTCTATACAGAGATATCGACATCGGTAAATATCGGTATCGGCCAGGGTTATTATAGTTTTGCATTTTTTATTAGTTTTTATTTTTATTTCGTTTTGAATTTTTGTTTTCAAATTCAGTTTAGTTTTAATTAGTTTTTAAAGTGGGTTTGCTAGTTTAGTTTAGTTTTTATTTTTTGAAAATGCTTAGTTTTAGTTTAGTTTTTATTAGTTTTAGTGTTAGTTTTAGTCTTTTTTTGTAATTTGGGTTATTTGTCAGGGGCCACTCAGGGGCAAAATTCAAAAAGGTCAGAAAAAGTATTGTGTAATAAAAACTCAACAAAAACATCATACAATTTTAGAAAAAAAATACCTCTTACAAAATCCACACGCCGTACCAAAAATCTACACATCAGAATTCACACCCTATACTAATACCACAGCCGTACTATAGCCTGCTATAGTAATATAGTACTATATATAATATACTATATAGTAACCATAGCCTACTCATCTGGATTGAAGCAGCAAACATTCAGTGTAAAAGTAAAAAAATGACATTTAATATTTGAATCACAGCTTAGGGAAGAGTGGGGTAAAACGCCCCCCCCCCCTGGGGTAAAACGCCCCCCACCTGTTTTTCCCAAAATAACAACTAGAGGTAGTTAAGATACATTTTTACTGTTGCTATGCACTACGTTGATAACGGGGATATACAAATCTCTATGGAGAAGCTGACACCAGCGACATATTTGAAGAGAAGAGGATTACATGGTAAATGCTATAATTTTCAGATATTAGTAAACAAGTGTTTAAAAGAATATTGTTCTTCAGGATATCGCAGTGATGTATGATAGATGAATAGTGAAGTCTGTAGTTTTTTGAGATCATATGTTATTTATAAGGAATATAATTATATTTAAAAAATTAAACATTTTTTAAAAAAAGTCATAGCTTGTGGGGTAAAACGCCCCCCAGGGGCAATAGTTTCTCTCTATCATAATTACTATAATAACATATTTCTGATTATCAAATATTTTGTTTTACACTTAATGCAGTATAACTAGGTGGTAAAATCAAAATATTTGAACAAAACATGAAAAAATTACCTCAAGTGAGCATTAGCTTGCTAGCACAGTTAGCTCACTGATGGAAGGTAGTGAAATTTGGCTGTTTTGGACATTCCTGAAATAAATATTAATATATATACATGTTGATACATTACTTGCCTTTTACGTTTAGAGATTAAAAACTATTGTCTGTTAATTTTGCTGTTGATCTATGAAGCAAACTGGTTGGTAAGAAAGGGGGCATTTTACCCCACCTTGGGGGGCGTTTTACCCCACCGCTGTGTACTAAAATATTTTCAGTCAAAATACTAATTAATTATGAAGGCTGAGCAATTTTAATATTTGGTGAATAACTCCTGCCATAGTCACTCAAAACCGGGATGGCAATTCTAGTCAAATTTATGTTTTGTTTCACTAATGTAATGTCACATTTTCCTTAAGGGGGGCGTTTTCCCCCACTCTACGTTACCCTATATAGTGTTTTGACATCGACAACCACAACCAAAAAGTGCATTTTACCTCAAACTTGCGACTAGTTAACTTTCTAAAGAAGGCGCAATCGCTTCTCGGGTCGACATTAACACACTGACAAAATTATATTCAGAATTTAAAATATTTTTATACCACTTTTTAATGTGTGATTGTGTAAAGGTGTTCACGAGATGGAGATACCAACCTTTCGCGAACTTGCTTTCAACGTCGAACGAACACTCGTTCTCATGGAGACGCGGTGTGCACGGAGGGGAGGGGCTGTGTGTGTGTGTGCACACGCGCGCGCGCATGTGAGAGACGCATGATGAGTGAGACGGAGGGAGAGCAGGAAATGCAGCTGAACGAATACGCTGCATGTTTTAAATAGCGTTAAAAAATGAAAGACCTTAACAAAGACGAAAACTAAGGACATTTACTCTATAATTTTATTTTATTTTAGTTAGTTTTGCCAAACACACATTACAGTTTTAGTTAGTTATCGTTTTTTTGTAATGCCTCGTTTTTATTTTTATTTCAGTTAACGACAATGTTTTTTCCCACCTAGTTTTCGTTTTTTCGTTCGTTTTCGTTAACGATTATAACCTTGGTATCGGCCATAACAGCAATATTAATATCGGATATCCGTATCGGCCACAATTTTCACATCGGTGCATCACTATCGGTCATCACACTGTTTTTGTGGTGTCAGTGGTTCTCTCACCCACTCCGGCAGCGGCCCTCTCCTGTCCAGCTCCTCCAGAGCCAGCCGGGCCGCTGCCTCCCTCGCCGCCTTCTTGTTCCACCCGGACCCCTCCGGGAACTCCTCGTCCCCCAGGCGAACCCGGACCGTGAACCTGACAGAGAGAAAGATGAGGAAGGAGAATATAATAAGTGTATTCTTTGTGCACAACATGTTCATCTACACAAACACAGCTCAGTGTGTGATGAGTCCTGACACGCTTGCATAGCCACATTTCCACCGCAGGAACTTTCCCCAGGACCTTTGGGCTGGTACTCTGGTGTTTACACCGCAGGAACCAGGGTCTAAATGAAGTTCTGGGTTAATATTTCCCCCTCCGGTAGTCCCTGCTCACTTCTTCAAAGTTCAGCAACTTTCAGGGGTGGGACTTGTGCTCTGCAAGCTGATTGGTTGAGTTCACGCCACATTTTGGTTGGATGACTCCACGCAGCATTTTATTTATTTTTAACCTCCCTTTTTAAAAAATCTATTGCGGTTCGTGTCGTGGCTTCATGCAGTAAGAGTTGTCTGTCTGCAAATATGGAGTGTGAGTCTGATCTGCTCCATAGGGCTTCGATTATGAGGCGTGTCTTAACTGAACCAGGAGAAAAAAACCTCTGCACTCAATGGGATAGACCTACAACCAATCAGAGCAACGCAGTGAGTGACAAACGCCTTGATTGCGGTTCTCTGTTCGTCTTTTAAAATGAATGCGCTGTCGATTTCTTTTATAACAGACGCGATAGCGGAATCTACACATCTCAATTCTCCAGCTGCAGTCGTCTTTGTTGAAAACCAGTTCAACCCAAGCGCTCTTTAGAGACGTTGTGACTACGTAACTGCAGATCATCTGGGCTGGTCCGAATACCATTTTTTGAGCTTCGAAGCTTCGGTATATATATTATATTTCGCAATTCTGACTTTATAATACGCAATTGGGAGATATAAAGTCAGAATTGCATGATATAAAGTCGCAATTTCGTGTTATAAAGTCAGAATTGTGAGATATAAACTATTCTGAGGTAAAAAAAATAAATAAAAAATTTCCCCCTTAGAATTGGACTTTATATCTCACAATTGTTAGTTTATATTTCACAATTCTGAGAAAAGATGTCAGAATTGCGAGATATAAACTCGCAATTACATGATATAAAGTCAGAATTGCGAGATATAAAGTCAGAATTGCGAGAAAAAAAGTCACAATTATCTTTTTTCTGTGGCGGAAACAAGCTTCCATAGCAGTCCTAGCAGCTAGACTAGTTATTCAAAGCTAGCATAACAACTTGCTTGTCCAGTCAGTGATTACGAAAGATAACCAGGACTTAATTCAAGTCTGTGAGTTGATTAAAGTGAATGTGATTTGAGCATGAATGAGTAGGCTATATACATGAGAGCTTGGTAAGCTATCTAGGAAGCTAATATTATTTTTCTTAATTTAGAATCCTGCATCATGGAGAGAAAAAGAGGAAAAAGAACTTGTAACTTTGTTGCTCCAGAGGTTTACCTGTTAGATTATAGCCACTTCTCCAGACACCACTATAATACTGGGCCTAGCCCAAACCATGAAAAACCTTCCAAGACCATTATCCCACCTTCAACATTGGTCCATTTAATTTTTCCTACAGTATATAGTGTAGCAAGGTAGTCTGAATTTTTAATAATTTAATAATTAAAATTTAGGGGACCCCCCAAGAGTCCTAAGTCATTTCGAACCCTGGTAATGAACATCAAATATTCAAAGCTTCGCAGACAGGGTGCTGAACATTTTCTTTTCTCTAATAAAGGCAGTATTCTCTATGTGTCTGTCTGTCCGTTTGCATTTTGATTATTTCGAGAACCATTCATCCAATCGACTTCACACGGGAGTGCAGTGTTGCATTTGGTGCAATATAGTCACGCGAGACGCGATACGTTCATAATTAATAAACTACAGAACAGTGCAAGCAGGAAGCGGCGCACCTCACGCGGGCACGGCTTATGCTCCGAGAACGGATTACTGCTCTAGTGATAGTAAACACATCTTCCCCATAAACAACACAAAGTAAATACACTCGCACGTAACACACACACACAGGTCTGTTAACTTAAGCAATACTTTTAATAAGGTAGTCTAATATTTTTCTGACTAACAAATTACTGACACAGTAAAGGGTAGATTTAAATAAAGAAAAACGAAATTTAAATAAAGAAAAACGAATTTAAATAAAGAAACGAAATTTAAATAAAGAAAAACGAAATTTAATTAAAGAAAAAAACTAATTTAAATAAAGAAAAACGAAATTAAGTTAAATTAAAAACGAGATTAATTTAGATTGATAATAAGGGGTAAAAGCTTAATACATTTTGTTTCTATTATTCTACAGGGTGGGCCATTTATATGGATACACCGTAATAACATGGGAATGGTTGGTGATATTAAAGTCCTGTTTGTGGCACATTAGTATTTGTGATGGTCACCACCCATCTTGAGGAGTTTGCCCCATCACATATACTAATGTGCCACAAACAGGACTTTAATATCACCAACCATTCCCATGTTATTACGGTGTATCCATATAAATGGCCCACCCTGAATTTTCCACAATGTCAAAGCAACGCAGCTTAACCCAAAACACAGGCTCAGGCATGCACTTCTGTCCATACAAACTCCGCTGTTCTGCGCTCTAGACAGAGTACACTCCCGTTGCTGGAACACTTTAGTAGGCCAACTGGCCAAGAAGCATCAAATAATGAGGTTGGGTTCCTTCAACTGTCCATCCTATTAAAAATGGCTAGGCTTTATAAGATAGTTGTAAAAAAGAGTTCTCGGAGCATATAAGCCCTGCCCGCGTGAGGCGCGCCGCTTCCCGCTCGCGCTGCTCTGTATAGTTTATTAAATGTTTATTCATTCTGAACGTGTCTCGTCTCGTGTGTCTATCTATATTTCGTCAGATTTTATAGTGTTGAACATATTCAAGCGGAAATGAGAACCATTTCGAGGGGGATGCCAGGTGTGCAAAAAAAAAAAAAAATGAATATTCGAATGTCAAATTCTCAAATCGAATACCAACCCACCGAACGAATATTCGAATAGTCGGGTACAGCCCTACTGTCCATCATGAGAGAATCACAATAATTGAATTAGTAATAATGTTTAGTTCAAATAAAGTATCTAAAGCAAGTAGTCATATGGTTTTATAGAACAACACTGTTAAAATACATGATATAAACAATCATCTTATCTTAACATGTATTATAACTAACGCCAGCAGAGGGCGCCACTGTCCTGCAGATTATTACACTCTACAGCAGATCTAATCCTTAAATACTGGACAAACATTTCATTTACATGTTCAGTTAATCTGTAATATTTGCCCACTTACGATAGAAATGCTACAGCGACTGTAATTTCTTCAAGAACATGTGGACTTCAAAACATGCAAACTCAGAGCGAGGGTTTAAACTTTTATTCTGAAATCGCGAGGAACAGTTCGCATATATTTAGAACATATTGATGTATTCTCCTGTGTTGGCGTAGGTTTACAAATGATTTACCTTACACATCTGATGAAATGGCTCACATTCGTCTCTGACAGACCTCCATCTTCTCTTTCATATTAAAACATTCATTATATCGAGCCAAGTTTCAGATATGAGTTTCTCCTGACAGCAAATGTGAACTTCGCAGACAGCGTAACGTTTGCATTTTATCGATTCCAATAAGGTCAAAAATAAAAAAAGTGGATATTCACATTTAGTCTTATTGCAAAGCATGTAATTGTAGCTGAATATCATAAACAAATATCAACAAGTTAAAGAACACTTACTGTTAGACTGGTTTAAAAATACCATAGAAAAACAACTAGTCTAATATTAATTTCAAGCATTATTAAAGACAAGTAAACAGTCAGTAATAAAAGAACAAATAAACTAATGAGCAATCGCAACAAACCGATACAACTGATACGATTGAAATAAGATTCAGTATTCAGGTTCAGAAACTGTAGTCAAATGTAAAATAACACTGCACTTTATCAATAAAATATACATTACAGATATAGTTAAAGTTATTCAGTGAAGAACGAGTGAGTTTTCTGTCAACTGTAGTTTGATTAGTGTTATTATTAACACTTGCACAAAATAATTGCAGTAAATAATAGATGAAACACACTGGAAATTATATGAAATTTAAATAAAAACAGCTAGCAATAATACCAAATTAAGTTACTAAGTTCCATATTCCATTATGCTTCTACATCTCTGATGAGGATCGATATTTGGCTTGACAATAGTAAACATTGATGAGGGTCGAGTTACACTCAGAAAGAGAAGCAGTTTTTGAGCCATTGAGTCCATCAGCAATCAGAACATAATCAGGAAATCTATATTACACACTTGAGTGTTTTATATGAAGGAAGAGATTTCACTAATCGCTGAACCACAGAATCAACAGGAGAAAGAGTGAAAGATAATCTGTGCATCTCCTGCACCGGCGTAAAGTGAAACCGGAAGTGTCTATCCCTACACTCGCTGACCAGAAATCCAACATGGCGGCAACTAGACCATTACGTTTATTGTGAACAAACAAAATAAACATTTGTTGAGGTTTCTGAGACTGCACACTCTGCGACCCACCAGTGGAGAAATACTGCTCTACATTTCATATATTTACATATCGTGTCTTCTACATTTAAAATATACACAAGGTGCACAATGAGGCTAAACATGTCATGCCAACACAAGCAAACCCGAGTCAATGCAGTCGAGAGCCTCACTAGTTACCGGTTCAAGATTCCCAGCACTGATGATCAACAGGTTACAGGAGTAAACTCACAGAAACAGCAGCGGCTGAGAGAGTTCACTAGATGTGTTACCTGAGTGCGTGTAGGGGTCCAGTGTGGCCTTCATCAATGAAGGCCACCGCCATCCCTGTCCTCTGGCCAATGGTGTAGATCTCACTAACGGGGTGCATTTTTTTTTTGTTTTTTTTTTGTTTGTTCATCGAATTTTGATGTTCGTCCGCGTTTCGTCTTCTTTTATGCATTAACTGGTGCCTAGTAGCAAACAAACAAAGGTTATAGGTTCATAGCGCCACCTACTGTTCTGGGGTTTCATTTTTGTTTTTTTACATTTTTTATTAATGCTCGAATAACAATAACATTAGTTGGCAAAGGATTGGCAATACATACAAATACACACACAAAATAAAAGAATACATAATAATACCAGATTGTCTGGGAAAAAAGTTTCGTGTAAATAATGCCCAAGGCCTTTCTGTTTCCATTAAAAATATAAATCGGCCAGTGGAAAAGATTGAGGAAAATTTTCTCTGAAATGTATTTTACAGTATTTGATTTATGTATTCAAAAACAAAGCAAGATATAGGCAACTACTTGACTTTTAATAATGTAATGTGTGTTGTACCGTTAAACGTTATCACGTGGATGAATAATCATATGCAAATGATATGCAGATGAGGATCTGCATGGTAAAACTAGGCGTTGTAAGCTCCATATATGGATATTTCAGGGTGGAGACGCATGTGCGCACAATCTTCCGCTGACTGGGGATTATAAAGTGAATTCTGCGCAGGTTCTGGCGTACGCACGGTTTTATAAGTCTGGATATTTTTTTGCATACGCCATTTTTGGCTTTCGGGCGCACGCACACTTTTAGTAAGGTTCCTACGCACAGTTTTATAAATGAGACCCCTGGGGCCTCATGTATAAAACTTTGCGTAGGATTTGCGTCAGAAGTGGCTTACGGATGGAACAGGACGTGTGTACGCACACTGTAATATTCGGATTTATAAAACCGTGCGCACGCACATCCTACGCTGTCTTCCCTTAATAAATCACAATAAATTCTAAATGTAGCGCAGCTTTTGCGGCCTCATGTCACGGCCATAGCTTCCCATAAATAGTCCGTGAAACGCCCACAAGTTAATATTCATCGATTGCGAAATCATGGCAAACAGAGGAAAACCAAGAAACGTAACTTCACTCACGTCATTACACACTGTGACGGCATCATGGCATTTTATTACCATCCATTTGATTGCATCTGACAAGCTACAGATGTGTTATGAGGATGAATTGCACAACATGCTAATATTATTGCAGAACATATTTCACTTTTCATTTTGCAAATAATGTGTTAATTTGCATTTCTGTTGTAATCTTCGTTTGCTTTTGTTTGTTTTACACTGCAGATCGATCAAACGGGTGTTCATGTAGGCTGTTAATTGTAAGACTTGCTAAGTCTTCATGTTATTTATGAGGCAGTATTGCCATTTCTTTTACAGTTTCTACAGTTTCACACACTTTCACGTGTTTCTTCCATCTGCTGACGGTGTCGCCATTTCTCATTTCACCTGTGTTTGTGCGTACGCCTGGGTCAGAGTGTGCGTGAAGGACCGCATATTTTCCCGTAAAGTTTGCTTTTTATAAATACCAATTATTGCGCAGAGAGCGGCGTACGCCTCCTTTTGTGCGTACGCAATGTTTATAAATGAGGCCCCTGGGGCCTCATTTATAAAACTGTGCGTAGGAACCTTACTAAAAGTGTACGTACGCACAAAATCCAAAAATGGCGTACGCAAAAAAATATTCAGACTTATAAAACCGTGCGTACGCCAGAACCTGCGCAGAATTCACTTTGTAAATCCCAGTCAGTGGAAGATTGTGCGCACATGCGTCTCCACCCGAAATAACCATATATGAGCTTACAACGCCTAGTTTTACTATGCATATCCTCATCTGCATATCATTTGCATATGATTATTCATCCACGTGATGTGGATGAATAATCATATGCAAATGATATAAACGGTACAAGAAACATTACATTAATACAAATCAAGTAGTTGTCTATCCTTGCCTTGTTTTTGAATAGCCTACATAAATCAAATGTAAAATACATTTCAGAGAAAGTTTTTCTCAATCTTTTCCACATGCCGAATTGTATTTTTAATTGATTTATATTTTTAATGGAAACAGATAGGCCTTGGGCATTATTTGTACGAAACTATTTTCTCAGACAATCTGGTATTATCATGATAAGCAATTATCTCTGTGGTTAAAACATTAAAACGCAGCACGCCACAGGAAAAGTGTTCAAAAGCATCGCATCCACAACAAATATTTCTAGCTATTGATTGAATATAAAAAAAAAATGTTGTAACTTTTCAGTATGATTTCATGTTTAAGTGTTTAACTCCATAATTTGAATGGCATATTTAATCTAAATGTTTATATCAGAAGTAAAACATAGTTTAAATCATTATTTTATTTATTTAAACTGCGTCAGTTTAACTAAACGGCCCAACGTGCTCACTGGCGCGGACATTTTAGAAGGAATGGATATTTGCTTCAAGTGACAGGCTTGGTGAGTGAAATTATATTTGTATTATCTTTCTGTATTATGTTTAATTTTAATTCTAAATTCTAAAAGTGACCAAAAAGACATTTAACTCCAACTCACCATCGGTGTCGCCAAACTGCTCCGTCTCCAAAATGTGCGTACGCATGGGTCAGAGTTTGCATGTAGGTGCGCATATTTTCCCGTCAAGTTTTTCTTTTTAAATCCCACCTTTTGCGCAGGAACTGGCGTACGCATGTTTTCAGCCCCGTTTTGTGCGAACGCAAGCTTTATAAATGAGGCCCCTGGGGCCTGATGTATAAACGTTGCGTACGCACAAAATGGGCATAGAAATATGCGTACGCATTTTTCCACGCACATATCGGGATTTATAAAAAATAAACTAGGCGTAGATAAGTGCGCACCGTAAGGATGCTCTTGACCGTGCGTACTAGAGGTGGGCGATACTGCAAATTTCGGTATCGATCCGATACCAAGTAAATACAGGGCCAGTATCGCCGATATCGATACCGATACCAATACTTTTTCATTTTAAAAGCATGCACTTGAACTTGTATGCACTTTCCTGTGCTAGAGCAGTGTGTCATGATTTATGAGGTGAATGCATCATTAATATGCTAAATCTGAATATGTTTTCATGACTACTAAATATTTTGTGATTTGTGCTCTCAACTCGCCTGTAATTAGTCAGTGACTTTTACAAAACTACCCTAATTATAGTAAATGCACTTTTGTTCACTAGCCTACTGTTCAAAAGTTTGGGGTCTGTAAGATTTTTAATTCTCTTCTGCATTTATTTTATCAAAAATACAGTAAAAACTGTAATATTACAATTTAACATAGGCAATCTGTTTTCTATGCCATAGTAAACTAATTTATTCATGTGATCAAAGCTGAATTTTCGGCATCATTACTCCAGTCATGATGATATTTCATTTTAATATGCTGATTTGCTGGTCAGGAAACATTTCTTATTATTATTAATGTTGAAAACAGTTTCATATTTTTGTGGAAACCATGATACATTTTATGCAACATTATTTGATGAACAAAGTTGAAAGAACAGCATTTATATGAAGTAGATTTTTTTAACAGTGAAAAACCCTTGACTGTCACTTTTGATCAATTTAATGCATCGATCCTTGTTGAATAAAAATATTAATTTCATTAAAAAATCTTACTGACGTCAACATTTTGAAACGTTATGTACACTTTTGGTTTGTTTATTGCGAAATAACTCCCGATTGTTTATCTGTCATCTAAGCAAGGCTTCGTTTCCCAAACACACTGGTCCTGTGAGCTCAGCGAAGCACCAGCATCGAACGCTTTCTGTGATTGATTGGTTTCGTCTTGTATCCAAATGACTAGGAGAAAAAGTTCTCCTACACAATTATCTGCTAACATTCGCTTATTTTTTTCACTTAGAAGCTTATTTTACGCACTGAATTGCGTGATAAATTAATAAAAATGACTGGTAAAAAACACACATTTGGATCGATATTTTTATGTTCGGATCGATCCTTTTCGATACCACGTCAGTATCGATAGTATCGATACTTCAGATCGATCTGCCCACCTCTAGTGCGTACGCACTCTTTTAGAAGAGTATGTGCTTTGGCGACACCAACTGGCCCAAATAGCAATAACTATTTAAAATGAAAAACTTCTAAATTATCCTATTACATCACCCAATAAATCAAATTGCATCAACCTGAATTATCATTATGATATGATTATGATGGAGTTTGATGGATTCATTGATTTTAATAAAATTTGGACTCTATAACATTATAGCTCTGCACTGGTGTCTTGCAGAACATCTAAAGAAATACAAGATAATACTAATATAATTTCGCTCACCAACCTGTCACTTGAAGCAAATATCCATCCCTTCTTAAATGTCCGCGGCAGCGAGCGCGTTGGGCCGTTTAGTGAAACTGATGCAAATAACAGTTTAAATAAATAAAATACTTCTGATATAAACTATGTTTTACTTATGATACAAACATTTAGATTAAATATGCCATTCAAATTAATGGAGAACACTTAAACATGAAATACTTACTGAGAAGTTACAACATTTTTTATATTCAAATTCAATCAATAGAAATATTTGTTGTGGATGCGATGTTTTTGAACACGTTTCCTGTAGCGTGCTGTGTTTAAATGTTTTAACCACAGAGATAATTGCTTATCATGAACAGATTGTCTGAGAAAATAGTTTCGTGCAAATAATGCCCAAGGCCTATCTGTTTCCATTAAAAATATAAATCAATTAAAAATACTATTTGGCCAGTGGAAAAGATTAAATGTATTTTACACTATTTGATTTATGTATTCAAAAACAAGACAAGGATAGGCAAATACATGATTTTTATTAATGTAATGTGTCTTGTACCGTTAAACGTTATCACGTGGATGAATAATCATATGCAAATGATATGTAGATGAGGATCTGCATAGTAAAACTAGGCGTTGTAAGCTCCATATATGGTTATTTCAGGGTGGAGACGCATGTGCGCACAATCTTCCGCTGACTGGGATTTATAAAGTGAATTCTGCGCAGGTTCTGGCGTACGCACGGTTTTATAAATCTGAAAACTTTTGTGCGTACGCAAATTCTGCCTTATGTGCGTACGCACACTTTAAGGATGAAATCTACGCAAAGTTTTATACATGAGGCACCAGGTGTTTATAAGCAGCACTGCTGTACATCTCTACAACACTAATCAAACTACAGTAGACAGAAAACTCACTCGTTCTTCACTGAATAACTTTTGTAACTATATTTGTAATGTAAATTTTATTGATAAAGTGCAGTTTTATTTTACATTTGATTACAGTTTCTGAATACTGAAAAACTTAAAACAAGTCTTTAATAATGCTTAAAATGTATATTAGGCTAGTTGTTTTTCTATGGTATTGTAACGTGTTCAATGCTGTTCTGTTACAAATAAGGATGCATTTAATTGTAATGTTGTACTTTATTCATTGTATGTGATGTGATTGATTGGATGTTCAGGTTGGATATGGAGAGGCTCCACGGCTTGGGGAGTTATGGGGAAACGGAGGCTCGCGCCGGGTGTGTGTGCGGCAGCCTCTGCTAACACCCTTTGCTATCAACACCATCTCGTCCTTGCCTGAGAACGCTACAGTATATTTAAACCAGTCAAACCAGTATGTTCTTTAACTTTTGGATTTTTGTTCATAATTTCCAGCTACAATTAAATGTTTTGCAATAAGACTAAATGTGAATGATATCCAAATTGATTGATTTATTTAACCTTATTGGAATCGAAATTTGGAATGGTTAAGATTCAAACGATACACAACCCAATACTCTTCCGGTCTGCGAAGTTCACATTTGCTGTCAGGAGAAACTCATATCTGAAACTTGATATAATGAATGTTTTAATATGAAAGAGAAGATGGAGGTCTGTCAGAGACGAATGTGAGCCATTTCATCAGATGTGTAAGGTAAATTATTTGTATAAACCGACGCCAACACCGGAGAATACATCAATATGTTTCTTTTTATTTATTTTTTTATTTCTATTAACATTTTGCCAATAACATTTGACATTTGAAAACATGTTAGAAGAATTATATTCCAACAAAAATTAGCTTTTAACATTATTAAGAACAAACAATCTGTTACAAGGGATTTAGAATAACAGTGTAAATAAATAAATAAATTAAAAAATTAAAAGTCCAGATATAACAAAAAATTAAATAATAATAAAATACAATAACAATTATATAAAAGATTAAATAATAATACATAGACAAAAAATAAATAATAAAATACTTTTTGAAGTAGGGGGTAGGAAATATCTTAATTTACAGGTGAATCAAAACCTTATTTAAAATCTGGTGTGTTTTAACTGCTTTTTTGATTGGATTTAATTTACAGAGGGATTCAGCAAGACTTTAATTCAGAGCAAAATGCAATAAAATTTGGGTTTGAAGCTGTAACTTTACACTTATGAATATGACCTTTTCCAAGCAAGCACAGGATTTTAATAGCATTATTTAAAGGAACAGAACCAGTGTTACATGACAAAAACAGGACCATTTCTTCAGTGATGTCAATAAGGTTATTAAAGGATGTAAAGATCATCACTGAAATCTCATTCCTGTAAAGGGACATTTAAAAAACAAATGAATCACTGATTCTTTTTCAGATCCACAAAAAGAGCATTCTGGGTGAATATCCATAAATTTAGATAAAAATAACTTGCAGGGGTAAAAATTCTGAAGGATTTTAAGGTGGATTTCTTTGACTTTGTTTGGTATCACAAGCTTCTTGTGAATAGACCATATGTTAGATAAAGATAAAGAAGGATATATCCGTTTCCATGAAGACACTGCTTTAGGAGAAATACTACTTATAGAGAGTAATGTTCTTCTGATATGAATATTATTGCATTTTTTATCTAACAAGTCAATACCATCTATCATTAATCGAGGAATGTCTTCCTTTAAAGGAGAGTAATGTAAGGATTAATTGATAAGCTGCAGAAGTTTAGGCGAAATACCATTGATTATTCTCAAAAATTCTCTTTGAGTAATATTAATACTGTTTTCCTTACTAAATTTTTCATAACAGAGTCCCATCCGTGTTAATAAATTTTGAAATAATATATTTCAAATATAATATATTCTTTTCTACACATTCTTTATTAAATAGCTTCCTGTTTTTATATAGGATATATTGATTATTCCATACAATGCATTTGTGAGGTGAAAAATTGTTTAAAAGCCAGTTTGCAAGAATCCAGTGTTTGCTTGTGAAAATCTGATAAATGGATAGGTAACTTCTTACATTTAAAATTACAACTTAACAAAAACTTTAAACCACCACAGCGGTTAAATAATACATTTGGAATGAAAAACCAGGGAGCATTTCCTCCCAGCACACATTGTTTGACCCAGTTGACTTTAAACACTTGACTGAGAGTTGTGAAATCAATAGCATTAAAGCCTCCCTCAGCATGGTCCCTAATCATTGTTTTCCTTTTGATGTATTCAGTCTTGTTTTTCCAAATACATTTAAATAAGAGAGAGTCAATTGACGTTGCTGTTCTTTTGTCCACATATAACGATAATCTTAAAAACACCAATCTTGAGATTCCTTCCGCTTTTGAAAGCAATGTTTAAAAGCTCCAGAGCTTTTAGAGCCGCTGCCGCCCTCTTATTGCTCCCGGACCCCTCGGGAACTCCTCCTGCCCCCCCACGGAGAAAAAGGTGGTCTGGACTGTAAACACATGGCCCTGCTCTCTGGGGCCTGACTTGTCCCCTCTCCCCCTTCCTCTTCTCTTTGGGCCATAAGCCGGGCTGCCGCTGTTGAGGTCCACTTAATCGCGATCTGCCAAGCTTCCCTCCAACGCACTCTGGAGGCATGGGCAACCGCCTGGCTGGCTTCATGTAGGGCCCTCTCGTAGTGACTTTCCAGGATGTCTATCCCGGTTTGCAGCCAGTGCTTGGCACAAAGGACGAATCGTCAGCCACAGATGCCACCAGATGGCGCAACTCTGATGTATATGTTTTTGATGTGGTTGCCTCAACCGTGGTAACCTAAAAAAAAAGTAATATTCCCAGCTCCTGCTCAAAACGATTTTATCGAAACGAGAACAAGGAGCTGCTCCTCTCCTCTTTATTTAGAGCTATCTTTAAGGAAAAACAACATTTCTCCAACTTTGAATTTTTTGTGGAAAAATAGTTTTTTTTATTTTTTTTTTCGAAAAAGTTGATTTTATTCCAAAAAGGGACTCAGATACAGGAGTGAATTCCAGGATAATCTTCCCAGATTCCTCCTCATCATCTCATCATGCCCCTTATTGGGCCATGTATATATATTTGCATAAACTGGTGCAAACCTTTTTCCCATAGCCGTCCCTTTAATCTGTAGATAGAAGTCCCCCTCAAACTCACAATCATTACGAGTCAAACTTAAGTTCCAGAATTACCTCATCCGGTCGAGAAGCATCGGGAAACCTGGCAAAACAATCTTGCAATGCCTTTAATCCTAGGGGAGTTTCAATGTTAGTATAAAGACTTTCCACGTCCAGCGAAATCAAGAATGCATCAGGCGGCACTCTCAGACTTTGGACTTTTTCCAAGAAGTCAACGGTATCCCTGATGTAACTAAATTCAGTGAAGGCCACCTCAAGGCCCTTCCTCTGGCTGTAATGGGTAATGGAGGACACGGGGTGATCCATGTGTTTATTTATTCTTCTGTTCATGTTCTTCACTAGATGTGTGACCTGGGTGTGTGTGGAGGTCCATCTCGTCCCTCTCCTATAAAGGCCACTTCTAGGCCCTTCCTCTGGCCGTATGAAAAAATACATGAAACTGGATGATCCATTTTTTTTTTATTCTGTTCATGTTCATCCGTGTTTCGTCTTTAATGCGTTTACTGGCGGCTAACAAACAAACAAAGATTGTAGGCTCATAGCGCCACCTACTGTACTGGAGTTTAGTGGTGGGCAGATCGAGGCTTCGAAACAATCCAACACCCGTCTCAACGGTGACACCTAGTGGTCACTTGCAGGTGTTGATGTGAAACAACCTTGACAACGAGCCATTAAAAATGTGGTGTTTTTTTTATTATTGTATTTTTTAATATGTGAAGCTTGTAACCTGTAGGCTCCTCACTGTGCATAATGTTATTGTGGTCATGAAAAATGAATATTAATAAAAGAATTCAAGCCACAATGTCTCACTTTTTATAAAGATTTTTACTTAAAAATATGAATTTCTCTGCTGTGGAAGGACTTAGTCTACTTCTTTTTTTTAAGGATAATTTCTCCAGCCTTTGAAAAAATCCTCTCACAAGGGACACTTGTTGCTGGCATGCAAAGATATTTTTTAGCAAGCACATACAAATGAGGAAAGATTACTGCTCTCTCTTTCCAGTAAGTTAGGGGATCATGAGTTCTGGGCAAATATGCATCGTTGAGGTATTTCTTCACTTCCACTGTGGCATCAGCTGTAGCATTGTGCATCATCTGGGTTTCACGCAGGGCCGGCGCTAGCCATTTGGGTGCCCTAAGCAATTTCTTAAATGCTTTCTTGGTTTGTTTGACTCTCCCTGCTAATCATCGTCAATTTCAATAGTATCATTCCTTCGATATGGCTTTATACTATTCACCATCCGACTTGCTACGTTTAAAATTCTCGCCCCGTTTGCCCGCCGGAATTTATAATCGATGTGCTTCCCTGGGAATTACGCGCCGACCACGGTATGTGCATCGTGGATCACGCCGCTGTTATAGCAGTTTTCAGATGGCTTCCTCTGACAGTCATATTCCAGTCATTTGGTCTTCTCACCGCCATCAATTGAATGGTCAAAATGACGAAAAACGGGGAGTTAATGTAAACAATCTTAGCGTGTTAAAATATACTCCCAGCGTTTCGTTGGAAAAGACAGAAATCACCTCCATAAAAATGGGTCTCTTAAATGCACGTTCTGTATCAAACAAGGCGTTTGTTTTGAATGATTTTATAATGTCACGTTCGTTGGACTTTCTGTTTATTACTGAGACCTGGTTGAATCCTGGCGATCAGATGGCTCTGGGTGAGCTGACACCTCCAGGCTGTGACTTTTTGAACTCTCCACGGACCTCAGGACGAGGAGGTGGGCTTGCCACTGTTTTCCGAGACACTTTTAAATGCAGACTACTATCCATACAAACATATCCGAGTTTCGAGGTACAGTTATTGAAGATTGATACTGTGGATTCTTTTTTCTGTGCTTTGGTATATAGACCTCCTAAACTGAATAAGGATTTCATCCAGCAATTTTCAGATTTTCTCTCTGGTTTGGTGTCTAGCTGTGATAAACTTCTGGTCCTTGGGGATTTTAATATTCATTTATGCTGCCCATCAAAGCCATTGGTTAATGAATTTCTTTCTCTTATTGAATCTTTTAATTTCACACAACATGTTACTGGTCCTACTCATAAGAAAGGTCATACATTAGATCTTGTGTTATCATTTGGTATTTCTGTTTCAAACCTGGAAGTTTCAGATGTGGGCATTTCTGACCATTATTCAGTGGTATTTAATGCTGTTTGTTCTTATATCCATCCAATCTCTTCTCAGCCTTTACATTATACTAGGTCCATTAATTCTACAACTGCAAACCTTTTTTCAGAATTGTATTTATCACATGTTAAAGACAAAGCCTTTGGAGAGGACATTGAAGTGCAGGTTGAGGTTTTTACAAAGTCATGTACTTCTGCCTTAGATTGTGTTGCCCCTCTTAAATTAAAGAAACACAAGGGAATCTCTCAACCTTGGCTAAATAATGTAACTCGCACTCTTAGACAAGAATGTAGAAAAGCTGAACGGAAGTGGAAGAGAGATAAACTTCAAGTTTCCTCTGAAATATTGAAAAATTCTTTGGCTAACTATCAGAAAGTAGTAAAAGAGGAAAAAAAAAAAAAAATTACTCTAAGGTAATTTCAGATAATGCAAATCGACCTAAAGTACTATTTGACACAATTGATTCTATTTTAACCCCCTCAAGGAATGCTATGAGAGATGCCACACAAGAGACTTGCGAAGATTTTTTATTGTTTTTTACTCAAAAAATTGAGAAGATCAGAAGTGAAATAGTACCTGTACATTCCTGTTCATTAATTAATCCTGCGCTGTCTAATAGTTTTTCTAACTTTGATCCAGTTTCACCAGCGCAGCTGGCAGATATTGTCTCTAAAATGAACGGAGGTAGCTGCAGACTGGATGTTCTACCTACTCATCTTCTTAAAGATGTTTTTCCCACTGTGAGTCCTAGCCTAACAGCTATAATCAACAGTTCTTTAATGAACGGAGTGGTACCTAACAGTTTTAAACATGCAATTCTTCATCCCTTGTTAAAAAAACCTAACTTGGATCATACAGTACATCACAACTATAGGCCAATTTCTAAATTGCCTGTTATTTCGAAAATTTTAGAGAAAGTGGTCTATTCACAGCTATATTCATATCTGAATACTTATAATATTTTAGATACATTCCAGTCAGGTTTTAGGACCTGTCATAGTGCTGAATCGGCACTGCTCAAGGTTACTAATGATATATTATTATCATTGGACTCTGGATCACATGTTGTTCTGGTTTTATTGGATCTGAGCGCTGCCTTTGACACAATAGATCATGAAATTCTTCTTAATCGTCTGGAGTGTTGGGTTGGTGTGCAGGGTATAGCTCTTCAGTGGTTTGCTTCGTATTTAAAAGGCAGGACAGTTGCTGTGAGTCTAGGAGACTTTTCTTCCACATTGGCCCCCTTAGTTTGTGGTGTCCCCCAGGGGTCGATTTTGGGACCGTTGCTGTTTTCGCTCTACATGCTTCCTCTAAGCAGTGTATTTCGAAAGTATAGCATTTCATATCATTGCTATGCAGACGATCTTCAATTCTACTTTCCTGTGAGGCTAGATAAAACCTGTTCGTTGGACAAAGCACAGGAATGTTACAGTGACATTAAACTCTGGCTATCTAGCAGCTTTCTCCAATTAAATGAGAGTAAAACTGAGGTTTTGATTGTAGGCTCTCCCGTCTCATCTAGCTTTCCTGATCATTTGGGTTCTTTATCCCTAAAGACTGAGAATCATGTAAAGAGTTTAGGGGTAATCATGGACTCATCACTTAACTTTAAGAAACAGATTGCTGCCGTTGTCAAAGGAAGCTTTTTTAACCTGAGATCAATTGCTAAAGTAAAGCATTTTTTATCTAGTAAGGACTTAGAAATTGTAGTTCATTATTTTATTACATCTAAGCTTGATTACTGCAATTCTTTATATATCGGTCTCCCCCAGACTCTGCTTGTCCGCTTACAGCTAGTGCAGAATGCAGCGGCAAGGCTTTTAATGGGTGTGCGAAAGAGAGAACATATTACTCCGGTACTGCAATCCCTACATTGGCTTCCGGTCAAATTTAGGATTGATTTTAAAATTCTTTTGTTTGTTTACAAGGCATTGTCAGGCCTTGCCCCCCAGTACATCAGTGATCTCATAGTTCCTTACTCTCCTTTTAGAGTTCTCAGGTCCTCCGATCAATGACTTTTAAAGGTACCTCGTTGTAATTTAAAATCAAAAGGAGATCGTTCTTTTTCCGTGGTAGGTCCCAAACTCTGGAATAGTCTCCCATTCCATGTGAGGTCAGCTCCATCGATTACAACTTTTAAGTCTTATTTAAAAACTTATTTATTTTCTTTAGCTTTTGAATAAAGTATGTTTGTTTTGTTGTATGACTTTTATGTTATTATTTTGTAAAGCACTTTGGGGCAACGTCTGTTGTTTAAAAAATGTGCTATATAAATAAAGTTGCTTGCTTGCTATTTAAATCAATTGCTGGACATCGTAATGTTATTGGCGTCCATCTTCATTGAATTTTGAAATCAGATAGAGCCAGCCAGAGCGCTGCATAATAAGTAGCCACGCCGGCTTATTCAGTATGGAAATACACACCGACAATGACACGCCCCTACTGCGTGCTAGAATCTCCGAAAAACAAGCCGATTTCAAACTCAAAACGTACGCTTTTAAATATACCAACACTGCTATCTCAAACATGCAGAGGCTTCTTCGTGATCTTAACTGACAGATTCTGCAAAAAAAACGAAAATCACCAATTTTGAAAAAAAAAAAAAAAACGCTTCTTTCTCATTTTGCTCGAAAGTTGTGCTGCCGACTTGTGTCCCTGGTTTCCGTGACGGATCACTTTTTTTTTTGTTATTTATACTAGTAGCCTGTTGTGATTGATTTTTCACGACCCAGATTTTTTGGTGCCCCCCCCAAGGACTTGGTGCCCTACGCGCAGTGCGTGATGTGCGTGTGCGGAGCGCCGGCCCTGGTTTCACGGGTACGAGTTACATCAAAGTTCCCATAAACTGTCCTGTGTTTCTACTGGTGTTGATGATGGGCTTGATGTTGACATTTGTGGCTATGAATGAAAATGAAAACAGCAATTAGTAACAAATCCTAAACTGACGGCATATATGAAGTATAAAATACATGATTCAGATTACATAACAGACTGCCACTGCTCACAGGAGTTGTGTTTGAGCGCATCAGTGACGGGCACTCCAGTGGGATGTGCTCTTCAGCGTCCTGGGCTTCAGGATCTCCAAACGCCACATTTCTGAACCTCGGGTCCAGCGGTGTAGCCAGTGCCAAGACTCTAAACCTCCACATCTGGAGTGCAGACCTTCTTGCAGATGTGAGCGTTTTACATGGGCAGCTGATTCCTGCGTTGCATGTCCTGTTTTCTGTGCGAGCTTGTGCTACAACATCTGTACAGTGGTGTAAGCTTTGATGCAGACGCTCTCTGCTCCTCTGACATCTCTGTTGTTGCTAGTTTGAATGGTTGCAGTAGTGACAATGATTGCTGAATAATGTCAAACTCAAGACTTGTCAGGGGATCAGTATCACTGTTTAAACTGGAAAGTGCAGCAGCCACTGGCTCACGCTGCTCACACAGGCGTTGAAGCATGTATATGCTCCCACTGAGCCAAATAATGAGAGAGAACCAGATCTCTTACCACAGCTATGCAGACGACACACAGCTCTACTTAGCCCTATCGCCTAACGACTCCAGCCCCATTGACTCCCTGTGCCAATGCATTGATGAAGTCAACAGCTGGATGTGCCAAAACTTTCTTCAGTTAAACAAAGACAAAACTGAAGTCATTGCATTTGGAAACAAAGATGAAGTTCTCAAGGTGAATGCATACCTTCACTCTAGGGGTCAAACAACTAAACATCAAGTCAGGAATCTTGGTGTGACACTAGAGTCAGACCTTAGTTTCAGTAGTCATGTCAAAGCAATAACTAAATCAGCATACTATCATCTGAAAAATATTGCAAGATTAGATGCTTTGTTTCCAGACAAGACTTAGAGAAACGTGTGCATGCTTTCATCACCAGCAGGGTTACTGTAATGGACTCCTCACTGGCCTTCCCAAAACACCATCAGACAGTGTCAGCTCATACAGAACGCTGCCGCCAGATATGCTCAAGTAATATTAACGATCTATCCCAACTAGAAGCATCTCTTTCAGCAGCTCAGTCGGAATAGGGTCTAACACACATGTTGTGGTTGCGTGGTTATAATCTTCTCTCTAAAAGTATCAATCTTGCAAGTAAAGAACTTGAATGAATGAATGATGGCTGTGTGGAAACGTCTGAAGTTTAATTTCTCGTTAATTTAGCCACTAGGGTATAAATACCTAGGGTTGTGTTTGTTGTCTTCTAAGAGAGTCGTAAAGTAAGCGGATGCAGTAGTTTTAAAGGTCTTTCTGTATGCGGTAACACTATCCTTCCATGACATGCGAAATACCCTGTGCGAATTAGTGCAGTGTTTGTGTCGTGTACAGGGGCGAACGAGAGGCGATTAACCTCTCCCGACCTGCAGTCGGATGGTCCGATTAATCTCTGGCAATTTCCCCTCGTGACTATATCACACAGGTGAAGCAGAGCTACGAATCGATTGCCCTAAACTCAGAGTTTTCCCCCTTACTGTGCCTGCGCGAAGACAGAAGTTAGAAAATGTAATCTCTAATGCAGCAAAAAAAAAAAAAAAAAGCGGTAGATCTTGTAGCTATCAAACGACTGCAGTTTAACAAACGGTTGCTTTCCTCCAGTTCAGTGTTGCTCAATGAATAAACAATATTGCCCATGTGTGCAGATACACCAGCACCTCTTTTATTCAGTTAGTGCTTAAATTAAATGCTTATTCATTAAAGGGGGGGTACAATGGTGTTTCATGTATTCAGAGTTGTTTACAGTGTTAAAGAGATGGATTCTAATGCTTAACATGGCCAAAGTTTATAAAAAATATTTTGGACGAATAACGGAGAATTTCTGTGCCGAAAATCTTACTTCCGGGTTGGTACAAGTTTCGGCTGGTTTTTTTTCGACCGTGGATCTAATGACGTAGACCAGAGTGGAACTCCTTATATGAGCATTTCTCCCGGAAAAGCGTGGCCGCGCACACGTCGACCAGAGGAGAGCGAGACCGCGCACATCAACGCGCTTCAACAGGAAATCATCGGCAGCGCTGCATAGTGTCTCCAAAGTGTGTTTTTGGATGTGAGGGAAAGCTTCCCAAAGAACCCAGCGTTAGGAACAGTGGATGCAGATTGTTGTGTAGACTGTTTGTTCCCTGCATTTCGACGATGAATGTTTTATAAACAAAGCCCAGATCGACCATGGAGATCGACGGATTCTCTCTATGGCTCTGGCTCCGCCCACACGGCCCGCCTCCAGACGCTCGGGTTTTTCCGGAAAGACTCGGTACAGCCTATCTTTCTTTTATAAATATAATAAAACTAAAGACTTTTTGGAGATATGAAGGATGCTATACTACTCTATAGGTACTCAAGATTAACAGGAGATTGAGTGAAAATGAGCATTTCACCCCCCCTTTAACCTTGCTAAAATTACACCGTGTATGCCAGCCTTAAGGGAAACCTTGTGTGGCCACGATATTGAACTGCTTTATTTGCCTGGTGAATGTCCTCAGATGTGGGTCATGGTGCTGTATATTCACCCAAAGGAAAAACGGCTATGGTGAAGGACACTGTTGAGTGGATCTGAAGCGCTACTCTTTCAAACACACTTCAACAGCTGAAAACATTAGATTTCATGTGTTTTTCACTTTTAAAAACACTTCTGGATCAAATCTTATGTTTCGTAGCAGTCTGAACATAGCTTACGAAACCTCCCCATTTCACCGAGCTTTGAGAGAGAGAGAGAGAGAGAGAGAGAGAGAGGGGGGAGGAGTAAAGAGCTGATTACTCTAGGCTCCTCCCACTCATCCGCCTCCTCCAATCAGAATGCTGGAAGGCTCATTGGTCACAGCTGTAATGGAGGACAGAAGCTTTAAAAGCTCTTGTGGTGAATCAGTGTGTGTCTGACACTCAGACCGCTCTCTATCTCTGTCATGTTCCTCTCTGCGGTATGGTAATATAATGTTTCCTCCTGTCAGCTCCAGGCTCTTTTGGGCTGTGTGTGTGTGGTTTATTTAAACCAGTTTGAGTCTCTATGTTGGGCTCATTATGGGGGAAACCTTTGACAAAAAACATTTCCAGTCTCTTACCCATTTGCTCAGGAGTTTTTGTCCAGCTAACAATCTACTCGAAGAAAAGTTTGTCCTCAGACTATTTAAAACAAAGCGGAGAGAAGTGGATGTTTTTCCGCATTTCTAATGTTTCTAAAGATAGTAGTTAATCAGTGAATCCTGAAAGCTGAAGCTGTATGGCAGTCTCCACACTTCATTAAGCAGCACAGCCTTTCTCAGCTGATCATAAGAGAGGTTTCTTCAGCATCTCGCCAGTGTTTCTCAACCATCAGGGCTTATTTGAAATCAATTCAAGAAAATTACACAATATATAATAATGCATGAATAAAACAATGTTTTATATTTAATCTGTAATCCAGAATAAGACATTAATTTGTGTGCTAAACACAGATGAAGACAGAAATGAGGCTGAATATAAATCTTCATTCTTCATGCTGGTCTGGAACGACAGTAAATGGCCTAAATTACAGGCAAATAAAGAAGTGTCCCTTTTTCCAGATTCTGTATTTAAAAGAATGATATAAAATCTAAATACGCTTTACAGATTCTTATTGGAAAGGGTTTGTTGTTGATGAAATGTTTGCACATGCACCTGAGGAACAGTCCTTAAGAGACTAACAGATTACAGACAGAAGAAATGGTAAATGGACTGCATTTATATAGCGCTTTCACAGACCCATGGCCACCAAAGCGCTTTACATATTGCCTCACATTCACCCATTCACTCATTCATACACCGACGGCGGTGGAAATCCATCATGTGCAGTTTCTAGACAGACTAAAGAATAAACCAAACACTTTAAAACTAGATAAATCTGGTTTAAATTACACAGAAAAAAAAAGAGTCCATGAAGGAATGAAAACATGACATGAGAAACGAGCAGATCAAAGATATGACCATGAACAATAACAAACTAAAAGACATTACTGATAAATCTGAACTAATCTAGACCGGTGATGCTCTTATGAACGCACCAATTCTTGTTTCAACCATCTTCACTGGTTGCCAATCTATTTTAGAATTAATTTCAAAATTTTGATGTTTGTATTTAAATCGCTTCATGGCCTTGCTCCTAAGTATATGTCAGAATTGATTAGACAATACGCTCCGTCAAGAGCGCTTAGGTCTGCCGACCATTTGCTGTTGGTTGTCCCTCGGGTGAAACTAAAAAGCAGAGGTGAAAGAGCATTTGCAGTAGCAGGACCGAAGCTCTGGAATAGTTTGCCCTGTACATCAGACAGGCTCAAACCTTGGCTATTTTTAAATCGAATCTCAAAACTCACTATTACAGTTTGGCATTTGATGCTATGTGAGAGTATTGTTTCATTGTTTTTGTTTTTAGTTTCTTTAAGTCATGTTAGTTGATTGCCTTATTGATAAAGTATATGTGTACAGCACTTTGTTAAACACTTGTTGTTTTTAAAAAGTGCTATATAAATAAACTTTGACTTTGACTTTGACCAATTAAATGGGAACTCCTCCAGTCCAATCCGGACCCGTACTGTGAATCTAACAGAGAGAAAGATGAGGAAGGAGAATATAATATAGAATCTAATGTAAAGCATCTCCTCAAACACAGCTCAGTGTGAAGTGAAACCGGAAGTGTCTATCCCTACACTCGCTGACCGGAAATCCAACATGACGGCAACTAGACCATTACGTTTATTGCGAAAAACAAATAAAATAAACGTTTCTTGCGGTTTCTGAGACGGCACAGTCTGCCACCCAGTGGAGAAATACTGCTCTACATCTCATATATTTACATATCGTGTCTTCTACATTTAAAATATACACAAGGTGCACAATGAGGCTAAACATGTCATGCCAACACAAGCAAACCCGAGTCAATGCAGTCGAGAGCCTCAACACTAGTGTTACCGGTTCCAGGTTCACAGCACTGATGATCAACAGGTTACAGGAGTAAACTCACAGAAACAGCAGCGGCTGAGAGAGTTCCTCACTAGATGTGTTAACGTTACCTTGGACAGTGCGGTGGCCCGGTTTGGCCTTCGCTAATGAAGGCCACTTCTTTGCCAGTCCTCTGGCTGACGGTGTATACCGCGCTAACAGCGTGTTGGTGGTGTTGCTCCATTTTTATTTGTATTGTTTTTATGTTCGTCCGCGTTTCTTCTGCTTTTATGCGTTTACTGACGATCAACAGGTTACAGGAGTAAACTCACAGAAACAGCAGCGGCTGAGAGAGTTCACTAGATGTGTTACCTTAGGCCGTTCAGGGGTCCAGTGTGGCCTTGAGTGTGTGTGTGTGTGTGTGTTAACCCTAACCTCTGGGAATTTGGGAGCCCAGGGCGCTGCTCCGATGTTACAGTGAGTGTCTCCCCATGAGCGTCCGCTAACCTCCGCAGGCCAGTGAGTGTGTGTGTGTGTGTACCTCCTGGTATTGAGGGCTCCTCTCTCCTCCTCCACCACCTGGAGCTCCTCTCCATGAGCGGCTGCATATTGCTCCAGGCCAGAGAGGGAGTGACGGTTCAGACAGTCCAGCAGCCGCGGCCGTCCTCTGAGTCTCTGCCAGGACAGAGAGAGACTCGAGATTAGATCATGTGACACACAGAAAATGAAGCAGATGGGAATGAAAGTGTGTGTTAGTGAACGTCTGACTCTAGTTCTGTATTAAACGGCTGAAGCGTCTCCTCTAGAAGCCATAGGCAAGGCAAGGCAAGGCAAGTTTATTTATATAGCACATTTCATACACAATGGTAATTCAAAGTGCTTTACATACTATTTAAAAATAATCAGAAGAAATAAGAATATACAATACAGTTTAAAATAAAGAAACAAGAAAGAACTAAAAATAATTAAAACAGTTTAGAATAAAGACTAAAATAAGACACAGGATAAACAGTCGGACAAACAGTGACACAGTGCTCATTCATTAAATGCAAAGTTAAACAGAAGTGTTTTGAGTCTGGATTTGAATGTGACTAATGTAGGAGCACATCTGATCTCCTCTGGAAGCTGGTTCCAGCATAATAGCTAAAAGCAGACTCTCCTTGCTTAGAGTGAACTCTTGGAACTTCTAGCTGATGTGATCCTAGTGATCTGAGTGATCTGTTGGGTTTATATTCAGTGAGCATATCTGCAATATATTGAGGTCCTAGGCCATTAAATGATTTATATACTAGTAATAATACTTTAAAATCAATCCTATAAGTAACTGGCAGCCAGTGTAAAGACCTGAGGACTGGTGTGATATGATCATATTTTCTGGTTCTGCTCAGAATCCTGGCGGCAGCGTTCTGTATGAGCTGCAACTGTCTTATGGTCTTTTTGGGAAGGCCAGTGAGGAGTCCATTACAATAATCCACCCTGCTGGTGATGAAAGCATGCACTAGTTTTTCTAAGTCTTGACTGGAAACAAAGCATCTAATTCTTGCAATATTTTTCAGATGATAGTATGCTGATTTAGTTATTGCTTTGACATGACTACTGAAACTAAGGTCTGACTCTAAAGACACACCAAGATTCTTGACCTGATTTTTAGTTGTTTGACCCCTAGAGTGAAGGTATGCGTTCACCTTGAGAACTTCATCTTTGTTTCCAAACACAATGATTTCAGTTTTGTCTTTGTTTAACTGTAGAAAGTTTTGGCACATCCAGCTGTTGACTTCATCAATGCATTGAAGCAGAGAGTCAATGGGGCTGTAGTCGTTAGGCGATAGGGCTAAGTAGATCTGTGTGTCGTCTGCATAGCTGTGGTAAGAGATTTGGTTCTTTCTCATTATTTGGCTCATTGGGAGCATGTACAGGTTGAACAGGAGTGGCGCAAGAATTGAGCCTTGAGGGACTCCGCATTTCATGGGCGTCCACTCAGACTTATGATCTCCTATACTCACATAATAACCTCTCCCATCTAAGTATGAGCTGAACCATTTTAGAACTGTCCCAGAAAGCCCCACCCAGTTTTCCAGCCTGTCCAGAAGTATTTTGTGATCGACAGTGTCAAATGCAGCACTGAGGTCGAGTAGCACCAGCACTGATAATTTGCCTGAATCCGTATTTAAGCGAATATCGTTTATTATCTTTATGAGCGCCGTCTCTGTGCTGTGATGCGATCGGAAGCCAGATTGAAAATTATCAAAGTATCCATTTGAGTTTAAGAATTTGTTCAGCTGGTTGAAGACAACTTTTTCAATGATTTTGCCTGTGAAAGGAAGATTTGAGATCGGTCTATAGTTGCTTAATATAGTCTTATCCAGATTGCTCTTTTTCAGGAGGGGTTTGACAACAGCAGTTTTAAGGGAGTTTGGAAAACTTCCATAGAAAAGTGAGGCATTTACCACTTCTAGGAGATCTGCTTCTAAACAGTCTAACACACTTTTAAAAAAAGATGTGGGAAGTGTCAAGGGCGCAGGTTGATGTTTTAAGGTGCTGTACGGTTTCTTTCAGAATTTTGCCATCAATTTCTTCAAAATCAGACATAGTAACTAGTTTCTCAGGTTGTAGTCTGATTTGACTGACCCCAGCGCAACTCAAGGATGTGCTGATCACCTTTCTAATATTACTGATTTTCTCAGAGAAAAAGGTAGCAAACTCACTACACTTGCTGTCGGAGAGCATTTCACTGGGAATCTGGCTTGGGGGATTTGTTAGTCTGTCGACAGTAGCGAAGAGATTTCGAGTATTATTTAGGTTTCTGTTTATGATATTGGAGAAGAAAGTCTGTCTAGCTTTGCCTAGTTCCATATTGAAAGCACGAATGGTGTCTCTATAGATGTTATAGTGGATTACAAGTTTTGTCTTCCGCCACATGCGCTCTGATTTTCTGCATTGTCTTTTCATAATTTGCACTGCTGTTGAGTTTCTCCAAGGTGCTTTTTGTTTACCATTCTTCCTGACTTTCACAGGAGCAATATCATCAATTACATTTTTAACCTTCGAGTTAAAAGAATCAAGGAGAGAATCAACCGAGTCAGCAGATATGCTTGGTGTTAAGGATATAGCCTTCATAAATAGTACACTAGTGTTCTCATTTAGGCATCTCTTCTTGACAGACACAGATCTAACTTCAGTGGCAGGAGAGATCAATAAATCAAAGAAAATACAGTAATGATCAGACAGTGCGACATCCTTAATATCATTCAATGAAATGTTTAGACCCTTACTGATAAGTAAATCTAGAGTGTGTCCACGATTGTGTGTGGGCCCATGTACATGTTGAATCAGATCAAAAGTTTTTAAAACAGTAATGATTTCTTTTGCCATATTATTTTCTGCATTATCTATGTGAATGTTAAAATCTCCAGCAATAGTGAAACTGTCAAACTCTGAGGAAATTATTGATAACAGTTCTGTAAAGTCTTCAGCAAAGGCTGAAGAGTATTTTGGAGGCCTGTAAATAGTGATAAGTAAAATCCGTGGAGCACCTTTTAACACAATACCCAGATATTCGAAAGACGGGTAATTACCAAATGATATTTGCTTACATTGATAGACATCTTTAAAAAGAGCAGCTACACCCCCACCTCTCCTTCCAGCTCTGGAGACACTCATAAAGGTAAAGTTCGGAGGAGATGTTTCATTGAGGATTGTTGCACTGCAGCTGGCTTCTAGCCAAGTTTCATTTAGAAATATAAAGTCCAGGTTGTATGTGCTTATAAAGTCATTGACTAGAAGTGATTTATTTTTAAGTGAGCGGATGTTTAAAAGTGCTAACTTAACAGTCTTGCTTTTTGTGTCCACAATCTTAGTTTGTCGTGTGATAGGCACCAGATTAGATGGGTTTGCTGTACGGCTTTTAAAGGCCTTAGACTTTCTAACATGTGAATGAACAGATGATACAGGAACACTGGGTTCCCGCTTGTTCTGTAAACATTTGAGAAAGTTACTGTTATCACAGCGGGGACCCGGCACAAATCACTTGGAGCTGGTATCGGTTGATTTTGTAACACCTCGAGCAGACGGTGGAAGTTGTGGGCCCTGGCGTTGTGGAAGGGGCCTTAATGCTCGAGGAGGAGGAAGAGGGGGAGGGGGGAGAGGGCGAGCTGCGCCCATAGACTTTGGTGGTAGTGATGTTTTTCTGGTTGATATCTGGGGGCTTCCAGCGAATTGGGTTCCAGCATACACTAGTTTTTCCATTTTCTCTGAGAAACACATCAATGGGGATGTAGGAGATAGTGATAGCGGTGAGAGTGGCTGTGGTGTTAATGGAGGCTGTAATATGCTGTCTTGGCTTTCCTGGTCGTGTTTGGGTGCTGAATCTGTTGTTACTGGTGGCTGTAATGTACTGTCCTGGCTTTCCTGGTCATTCTTGGGTGCTGAATCTGTTGTTATTGGAGGCTGTAATATGCTGTCCTGGCTTCCCTGGTCATTCTTGGGTGCTGAATCTGTTGTTATTCGAGGCTGTAATATGCTGTCCTTGGGAGCTGAATCTTGTGACATTTCTAATATGTCACAGTCTGACTCTGGTGAGCTCTGTAGGCAGGGCTCAGCTGAAGTTGTGTCCGTGAGCAGAAGTTGTTTTGGCTGCATGGTGTTATCATTGTCTTTGTGAGATGTGTCAGCTGCATGTCCATTCAAGTCCTGAAGTGAAGTCCTGTGGTCATTCAAACTGTGTCCAGGTGAGTGTGTGCCATTCTGGTTGATTGGATTGGCAGAAGGATGATGAAGGGAGAAAAGGATATTGTCCTTTAGCACTCTTGAACCCAGTTTGTTTGGAAGATGGCCATTTTGTTGAAACAGTGGCCTCTGATTCCAGAAAAGATTAAAGTTGTCTATGAAATTCACTCCTTTTATATTACAGGTTTTTTGCAGCCATGAATTAAGCCCAAGCAACCGTGAGAACCTGTTACTTCCTCTAGCTGGAAGTGGTCCACTGATGAATGTTTGTACTTTCAGTCTTTTGAGTGTTTCAAAAAGTTCATTGAAATCCTTCTTAAGCTGTTCTGACTGCTCTTTATGGATATCATTCTTCCCCACATGAATGATGAGTCGATTTGCAGTCTTATGTTTCATCAAAATGTTTTGAATTTCTCTGTTTACGTCAGAGGTTGTTGCTTGTGGAAGGCAGCATGTAGTTGTATCTTTCGAGCTGATATCTCTGATCGTAGAGTCCCCAACTATCAATGTTTTGACCTCGGCTGCGCTCTGAGCTGAGTGCCGCTGTCTGCTTGACCTTGAGCGCCTGTTAGTATCAGAGTGAGCTCCTGGCTGTCTGTGTTCATCCACATTTAACAAATTTGAGCATTCCTCATTCAATAATACTTCAAATCTGTTCTTAAGATGAATAGGTTGTGGAAGACGACCAGTGTTTGTAATCCTTGTAGCTGTGTATGGTGTAGATGAAACTATTTTTGCCTGAGAGAGTCTAATGTCTCTATTTTTGGGTTTTGCCCCCTCTTTGTACCAACGGTTTGTAGGTCGATCGGCTTGTTTCTCTGCACTAGGTATGTTCTGTTGAGGAGCATTAAATTCATGACACTCACCGGCTGTGCGCTGTATTTGTCCATGATGAAACTCTTTTGTGGGTTCCGTCTGGTTTGATCCTACCATTAGCTTTGTTTCAAGAACTGTAATCCTTTGTAAAAGTTTTTGGCAGTTAGTACAGCAAGTAGAATCAAAAGGACGCATTTTCTCTTATCCTTGTGAATGTTTTCTCTTCCGCCGGAATGTAAGCAGTTCATATCATACGGGTCGCTACAGGTTTACTGCGGTGCGTCTCGTCTGTTTCAGCTGGAATAACAATGGAAAACAGTCCCAGACACTGATGGCTACTAGTCGGAGTAGATTTAGCACTATTAGTGCATTTCTCGGTTTCTGAACGAGTCTCTGCTGTGAACTAAACCCTCATGCTCTTCACTAGCTGTCAGTGTCAATCATCTTTCACAGAGACTCGATTACAATCACTGGTGACGGTTCACAGATTAACAGAATATCATCTGAAGGGGACCGTTGGCGTAATTATCAGCCCTAATAGACCCTGTTTCATCCCTAATATTAGAGACTACTTTCTCCTCTTGTTCCTGTTCCTCTCTCGGTCATCACACTCTTTCTGTGTTTCAGTCGTTCTCTCACCCTCTCAGGCAGCGGCCCTCTCCTCCTCAGCTCCTCCAGAGCCAACCGGGCCGCTGCCTCCCTCGCCGCTTTCCTGTTGCACCCGGACCCCTCCGGGAACTCCTCGTCCCCCAGGCGGACCCGGACCGTGAACCTGACAGAGAGAAAGATGAGGAAGGAGAATATAATAAGTGTATTTTTTGTGCACAACATGTACATGAACAAAGCATCTACACAAACACAGCTCAGTGTGAGTTCAGTCCTGACACGCTTGCATAGCCGCGTTTCCACCGCAGGAACTTTCCCCAGGACCTTTGGGCTGGTACTCGATGTGTTTCCACCGCAGGAACCAGGGTCTAAATGAAGGTCCGGGTCAATATTTTCCCCCTCCGGTAGTCCCTGCTCATGAGGTAGTACTTTTTCAAAGTTCAGGAACTTTCAGGGGTGGGACTTGTGCGCTGCAAGCTGATTGGTTGAGTTCACACCGCATTTTGGTTGGATGACTCCACGCAGCATTTTATTTATTTATAACCTCCCTTTTTAAAAAATCTATTGCGGACGTGTCGTGGCTTCATGCAGTAAGAGTTGTCTGTCTGCAAATATGGAATTAAATAAAAAAACTGGTGAACTGGCGACGAGTTTCAGGCTTTATTAAGGGTAAAACTTTCTGCGCGTTCGTCCCAGCCAACTCACGGTCAATGTCCGCAATAGCTGATAACAAACTAATTTTATATCTAACGTTAGCATTACGAGTAGGGGTGCGCCAAAATATCGATATGGCGATATCTCGCATTATTTATTCCCGCGATCGATTCTCGATGCGCTCTTGCAAAGTATCGATCTTAAAAGCCGTTAAGGCGGGCGTAGGCCTACACGGTGCGAGTTCCGGTACTTTAGACCGCGGTGTAAACGCAGAAAGCAACTGGTCTGGGGCAAAAAAAGTTCCTGGGACAAATTTCGGGTAATTTCGGTGGAAACGCGGCTATACTCATATTCTAGGCAGAGTGTGAGTCTGATCTGCTCCATAGGGCTTCGATTATGAGGCGTGTCTTAACCAAACCAGGAGAAAAAAACCTCTGCACTCAATTGGATAGACCTACAACCAATCAGAGCAACGCAGTGAGTGACAAACGCCTTGATTGCGGTTCTCTGTTCGTCTTTTAAAATGAATGCGCTGTAGATTTCTTTTATAACAGACGCGATAGCGGAATCTAAACATCTCAGTTCTCCAGCTGCAGTCGTCTTTGTTGAAAACCAGTTCAACCCAAGCGCTCTTTGGGGACGTGGTGATTACGTAACCGCGGATCATCTGTCCATCATGAGAGAATCACAATAATTGAATTGAATTAGTAATAATGTTTAGTTCAAATACAGTATCTAAAGCAAGTAGTCATATGGTTTTATAGAACAAACTGTTGTTAAAATACATGATATAAACAATCATCTTATCTTAACATGTATTATAACCAACGCCAGCAGAGGGCGCCACTGTCCTGCAGATTATTACACTCTACAGCAGATCTAATCCTTAAATACTGGCCAAACATTTCATCTACAAGTTCAGTTTATCTGTAATATTTGCCCACTTCTATACGATAGAAATGCTACAGCGACTGTGATTTCTTCAAGAACATGTGGGCTTCAAAACATGCAAACTCAGAGCGAGGGTTTAAACTTTTATTCTGAAATCACGAGGAACAGTTCGCATATATTTAGAACATATTGATGTATTCTCCTGTGTTGGCGTAGGTTTACAAATGATTTACCTTACACATCTGATGAAATGGCTCACATTCGTCTCTGACAGACCACCATCTTCTCTTCCATATTAAAACATTCATTATATCGAGCCAAGATTCAGATATGAGTTTCTCCTGACAGCAAATGTGAACTTCGCAGATGCCGTAACGTTTGCATTTTATCGATTCCAATTCAAAATTCCAAGGTCAAAAATAAAAAAAATAAAAAACATGGATATCATTCACTTGCAAAACATGTAGCTCAATATCATCCCACTTGCACAAAATAAATGCAGTAAATAATAGAAAGGCACAGATGAAATACACTGGAGATTATATGAAATTTAAATTACTCGCTTAATAAAAACAGTTAGCAATAATGCCAAAATAAAAACAGTTAGCAATAATGCCAAATTAAGTTACTAAGTTCCATATTCCATTATTATGCTTCTACATCTCTGATGAGGATCGATATTTGGCTTGACAATAGAAAACCTTGATGAGGGTTGAGTTACACTCAGAAAGAGAAGCAGTTTTTGAGCCATTGAGTCCATCAGCAATCAGAACATAATCAGGAAATCTATATTACACACTTGAGTGTTTTATATGAAGGAAGAGATTTCATTAATCGCTGAACCACAGAATCAACAGGAGAAAGAGTGAAAGATAATCTGTGCATCTCCTGCACCGGCGTAAAGTGAAACCGGAAGTGTCTATCTCTACACTTGCTGACCGGAAATCCAACATGACGGCAACTAGACCATTACGTTTATTGCGAACAAACAAAATAAACATTTGTTGAGGTTTCTGAGACTGCACACTCCACGACCCACCAGTGGAGAGCATCATGTCTTTATGTCTGTATATATCATGTCTTCTACATTTCAAATATACACAATCTGAGGCTAAACATGTCATGCCAACACAAGCAAACCCGAGTGACTGGACAATGCAGTCGAGAGCCTCAACACTAGTGTTACCAGTTCAAGATTCACTGCACTGATGTAATTACAGTAGTAAACTCACAGAAACAGCAGCGGCTGAGAGAGTTCCTCACTAGATGTGTTAACGTTACCTGGGCGCGTGCGGAGGCCCTGTGTAGCCTTCTTTAACGAAGGCCACCTCCTTGCCCGTCCTCTGGCCGACGGTGAACACAGCGCTGACGGGATGCTCGGCGTGGTGCTGCTGCTGTTGATCCATTTTGCGTTCGTCCACATTTCTTCTGCTTTTATGCGTTTACTGATAATTAGCAAACAAACAAAGGTTGTAGGCCTTAGTAGCGCCACCTACTGTTCTGGAGTTGAATTTTTAATTAATCCTCGAAAAACAATAACATTAGTATATTTGGTAGATGTAAAAGCAAAGGATTGGCAAAACATAGCCTACAAATACACACAGAAAATAAAATAATACATAATTTCTACATAGTTGACACATCTTACCACAAATTAAGAATAGTTACAAATTACTTAATAAAAGAAACCTTAAAAGTTATTTATAATGACATGACAAGGACACAGACACTGCAATTCACTAACATGCTCCAACATTGACTAGCAAATCTTCTAAATACATGGATTTCTTTTGGAATATTTAAGGAATTTTAGGATTTTTTATTCTTCAAAAAAAAAAAAAAGCTTTAAGAAATGGAGTATAGTTAAATTTATAAAGTGGGGATTAGATGGCATACCGTTTGCATAATTGTTGCATATGAATATGCCATATAAAAAATGTAACAATATACTCCAGGGGTCCATTATATTAAAAAAAGAATGTCTTTTAAAACTGAAAGAGTGTGTAACATTGACAGCTGTTATGAAATATGTGAGAATATAACATATAACTCCTGCAGATTTTCTGAAGACCTGAAGAGATCAGGTATTGGTTTCATAAACGTGAAATAAATGTGAGAAGTCTATTACCAAAAATGTATATGGTCAAAATTTGGGCCAAATGGACAAATGTTGATATTATTGTCACGGAGTCACTCACACCATCCACTCCAACACCAGCACCAGCTCCACCCATCATCATCATCACCATCATCATCACCTTCATCATCATCACCATCATCATCGTCGTCATCATCATCACCATCATCATCATCATCATCACCATCATCATCATCATCATCATCATCACCATCATCACCATCATCATCGTCGTCATCATCATCACCATCATCACCATCATCATCACCTTCATCATCATCATCATCATCATCGTCGTCATCATCATCACCATCATCATCATCATCATCACCATCACCATCATCATCATCATCACCTTCCCTTGTTCAGCGTCATCAGCCTCACTATATCAAGCCTGCTCTCCCTTCAGTTCACTGTCGTCACACACAGACTCTTCCTGAACTCTCACCAGAGTTACCCAGCAATCCTGTTCCTGATCGTCGTCACTGTCTTCGGATCTTCTTTGTGTATCCGTTCCTCAGCTGACTGTAACGCAACTGAAAATGAGGTGAAGTTCTACGTCTCATTCAGCAAACCATCCTTCACCTGTTGTGTTCTGCTCACGCTCTGTAAATAAACCCTATTTACTTCCACATCAGACCGGCGAGGCGGAGGATTGCAGTGGGTTTCTCCTTCAGTCCCTCTACTATGAAACGCAACCACATCTCTCCCCCACGGACCGTGGCCTTGATGATTTCTCCTCTTCTCTCCGGGCGAGCGATACAGTGGGCACAGTCGTTGTGGCAGTCCCACGCTCCAGTAACCACCTCGTCATCAGCCTTCACCAATCACATCAAGGAAGTCTTCACACAAACTACTTCAACCCTCTCCGTTCACCATCAGCTCTTTTGCCTTCACCAAGGTAGCAAGTCAGTCAGTCAGTTGGTGTCTCCCACCTCCCATGATGCACCACAGCAAAGATATAAAAGTGGATTGCATAAGCTGTTCTGGTTTTTCAGCTAGTACGAGCATGATGTTGCTTTCGGTGGATTGTTTGAGCTGGTTTTTATTGAATTGTGCAAAGTAGCCAAGCTCAGCTGACTGTAAGTTTTACTCTTAAGTTGAAATTTAGAAAGATTTAATGTAAAAAGGAAGAAATGACTTTGATCTACTGTTTCTGTCTTTTTTCCATTCACCTGCATCTCCTGATTACTCGCCTGTCGCTCGTCCGTCATGTGTTTCCTCTGTCAGGATTTATATGAAAGGTAGGTCTTAATACTTACTTTCTTCATATATTTGATAAAGGGACTTTTGACCATGTGTTCGGATGTCCACAATGCATTGTTATTGAAATATAACACGGGGAGCATTAAATAAATCTTTGTGATCTGTTAAGATTTTAATTATCAATCACTCAAACCCCTTTCGATGGTCTTTTGATATGAGCTCATGTTTACTGGCTGATGATAGTGCACTGGAACATTAGCACTTGTGCTGTATAAGATTAGTCAGTAACTGTTGTAGTTTGCCAGCTTTATGGATGCTAAAACTCTTACACAGCTATTTCACTTACACTGCTGATCATAACTAACTTATTTCTCTTACTGCTTCCAGTATCACTCCAGAAGTCCTTCTGGTTTCCTCCCACTTATTTCTGGTCCCTGAAAAATCATCACCTGGTGGATCATCACTATTCTGTTCCTGTCTGATATAATAAGCTGAAACTCCAACACTTCTGCTGAGGCCATCACAACTTTCAATCATTACTAGCTCATCGCATTCACATTTTAGCTTGAGGCTGTTCATGTCCAATTTCTTAACTAGGAAACTAGTATTTGATTATTTCCAATACCACGTGAAGGCAGCAAAAAAAAAAAAAAAAAAAAACACAACTAATTCACAATCATAAATGAAAGCACTTAATATGTATGTATTAAATGCATTAAACTCTTATTTGTCTATTTAAAAAAGCTTGTGTAATGATCCATCTTATACTTGGCATTATAAAAGGGTTAGTTCCAATCCTTGATTCTGATTGGTCAATAGCTGTGCTTTATTCAGGATAAAACACGGCTATGACCGCTTCACCCTACGGCTCTATTTATCACTGCGCCCTGTGAAAAAGAATGAGACAAAGTTTGAGAACGGTTTGTTGTTTTTATTTGAGCTTTCATGCATATATTACACATTGGAACGTTGTTGTAGGAATGCTTTTGATTTAACTTCATGAAAGTTGCACTAATGCATCTTTTTTACTTTAATATTATGTGGTAACGGTTTTATAAAAGCAATAAGGTACTCGAGGCAAGTGCTGTATCGTGAATAAGTCACGGCTGAAGGGATTACTCCGCTTCGCGTCGAGCCTAACAACGCCCTTCAGCCGTGACTTATTCCCGATACAGCACAGCCTCGAGTACCTTATTGCTTACTTGTGTAATATGACTGTTGTTGAATTATGACATTGCTTGTGATGTTCCACATTTCTGAGTCGCTTTGAATAAAAGCATCTGCTCAATGAATAAATGTAATTTAGTTCTTAACTTTTTTCTTTAAGATTTGCACTGGACACAATTTAGTTTAGAATACAATCTAAACCTGTATGACTTTCTTTCTTCAGTGCAACACAAAAGTACATTAGGTATAATATTTCATTATGCAAACATGCTGCAGTTTGAACTGTGAATGTGAAGGCCTTATGGGTTTGGAATGATTTTTGACAAATTGTGGAGATTAAAGTATTTCTTTAAAAGAGTGGTAATGAGAATATGTAAGGAATATTGAAATCCTCTTATTAGTTTGATCAATTCCTTCTTTAATATTCTTAAAAGTTACATGCCACCTGAAATGCCAAACTGCACTGTGCAGCCAAAGAGGAAAACAGGACAAATGTATGCTAAAACTAGTTGGTCTTATGATTTAGTTGTCTAGAATTTGGAAGTGAAATGAATTTCTTAACACATAAATGTGTAATTGTTTGAGTCTGTTTGCTGTGACTGAACTGACTTTCTGCCGGCTGCTAATAAACATTCATATAAAGATAAACTTGGGAGTCATGTCTGGTAATGCTGGGTGGTAATAAGAGAAGATCCAATTATTCCTGAGCCCACGGTGGATAAAGCAGTGCTAGTGACTTACTGGAAGGGGCAAGGCCAATCTGAGTAATGGAGATGGGAGATCACCTTAAGTCAGATATAATATATAGTTTTTGTACAAATGTATGCGACACAATCTATTGGGTCTGTCTCGTTCAGTGTTCAATTGGGCGGTTTTGAATTTGATTGTGCGGGTATAAAAGGGTTTGGCCGGGTGGGCAAAATTAGGGCTGGTTTGGGGTCAGTTCGGCGGTTTTCAAACATCTACATTTTAAAGTCTAATTGGTTAAAAAACTAAACTAAAGTGTGCATGTAGTCCATAAGATCAGTCATCATGACATTAATGTACACACGCGCCCATGCAGAGTCAGCTGGCGTTTGTGTTGACTTTTATGTTTGTGTTCACTTTTAGATGCGATTGAGGCTACGTTTACACGTGGATGGCTATTTTCATTTCACCCCTCTTCGTTTTCAAAAATAACTGTGCACACGAACCTGTGTATATGCTGTCAAGAGCATGCCAAACCTGTAGGTGGCAGTGTAACGAGAAGCTCAAGCCCACCTTAGCCAATCAGAATCCCGAAAATAATCACATTCTGTGACGTCGCTGCCTAAAACTCAGTTTTTCTCAGTTTACATGCAAACGGGCAAACGAAGATTTTCAAAATCTCCACAGAGTTTTTAGAAAGAATCGGTTTCATTGGCGAATCCTCCGTTTGCGTGTAAACGAAAGGCGCAAACGAAGAGAAATGTCTCCGTTTTTTCTAAATAACCATGGGGCCTGAGCGCGATAAGTTGTAGCTGTATATTCAAGTGATCGCTAATGCCAAAGTGATTTAGCCTACTAAACAGTAAGTTGTAGGCCTATCTACACAGTAAAGAGTGAGATAGTGAGCAACTCTAAAAACGAATGTGGTGGGAGATATCGATGGTGACTATAACTCTGAGAGGAGAGCACAGTTGAATGACTTGAAATGAAATCAAATATGGGACGACTCCTGTCCATGGTCATGTGCACACTAGCCTAACTTTACCAGACATCGGCAACTTTTACACCGTCCAGACTGCACTACACTCGACCCCGAGCTGCTGCTGAAAAAGGTTTGAATCAACGATGAATCAGTTTTGACTGCTAAATTCTGCGTTATGTTCTGCAATGTGTACTTCCGAGGGTTAAAGTCATCAGTTCATTTCTTGATTGCCGTTTTGACAGTGTCCATCTGGATATTTTAGTCATATTGGCTAATTGGCTAAGTGTTTTGGCAACACTGGCCTCGTTACTCGTTGCTCCTGCTGCTGTTTGCTTTGGGGTGCGTCTGAAAGCTTCGTATATCTTCCTGTTTTGAATCATTATTTACTATCATTCCTTGTTGTTTAAACTGCTAAATATAACTTACTCAACATCACACATTAACCTGACATCACTAGCTTCAATCTAAATCGTTATTGCTAGCACAACACGCTAGTAATTCGCTAGCCTGTTATTTTTCCCTCGTGCCTTTTACGAATCCATCAAACAACTTAGAAAACTGATAACTTTTTCACTTTTTCATGACTTTTCTAAATCAAGGAAAGCAGAAGATGCTTGTCAAATTGTTATACTAGATGAGAAAGTAACTGAACGAGTATCAGTCTATAAATATCTCTGTTTGCTTTTAGAAGAAAATGTGTCCTTCAAACAGCATATAGAGTCTAACACAAACACGTAGGCCCTGTCCGCACGCGTTTAGCTGTTCACGTAAACATTCTGTATCGGCGTTTCGTCCAGACGGATGCGGTGTTTTGGGAGACTGACACCGCTATTTCTTTAAACCGGGTCCCAGAGTGGATAAATCTGAAAACGCTTTATATAGTGTGTTTTCGTGTGTACGGCCAATCCGTATATTTTGAGAAGCGATGATGTCATCCTCTTTTATTTCTTTATTTTATTTCTTATGCTATGATGCTTGTCTGTTGTCTTAAGACATTGGTATTTTGTAGGGATGGGCATTTCAAGCAAAAATAATATGCGACGATCGCTGGGAATTATTTGATTATTAGGGGCGACCGGGGACAGTTGCAACACTTCTCTCAGTTACTCAGACTATCTGGACTAGACCAACCAAATATGAATATATTAAACTTGCATCTGTCTGCTAATTACCCAAACCATTTAAAGATGATTACATATGACATATCGTTCACAGTATTTATTTGAATGGAAGAAGCCAGATGCTGCATGACCCGACCCAGGGACGCTTGCAACATGTTAAAATACCTTATTTTTATCAGCATCCCAGATAGCTTAGAAGAACTCGATATTGCGACAGAAACTATTGACTCTCTTTTCCAGCACTTTAGACACAGTTGCTCGTTGAGCTTAACGAAGATTAAAGAAAATAGTCCAACGCCGTGGTACAACGAGCACACTCGGCCCTTAAAGTTCTTCTCAATTTCTGAAACCTTGCTCCGTTTTCTGAAAACATTAAACACTAAACCTCATCCTCAAGCACTATTCACAGAACCTCTGACTCCTCTTGCAAAATTAACCTTTCGCCTCAAAACAGTTTTACCTGTGTTCAAAATCAAACACTGCTCTCAAATCATAGACAAAGTGATCAATGAGATACACTATCAAGCAGTCAGTAAACAATACACCAAATAGCAGAAAACACATTGTTCAAAACATGTTCTCAGGGAGAATTAAATTATTAATCTCAAAACAAATGTCATATTTTTCATTGTACAGTCATTTTCAATTTGTTCATTGTCCAGTCTACAGCAATGCACTGTACTACAGTATACGATACTAAAGGGACACAAATGAAAGGAGTAAAGTGTGATCAGTGTGCTGCTTGTCTTTGGCTGGGTCAGGCCAGAGCACTTCAACATCATATTGTCCCTCCTGAGGCAACGGGGGAAGAAGCCTCTTGTGTGCCGTCTCCAGCCCTGACATGACTCCTCACCAATATCACCACAGGCTAGATCCATGGCTTGCAGCAGATTTACTCTGGTGTAGGGTCGTCTATCAAACTTTCCATCTCCAAGAGGAGAAAAACTCCATCGGATTCAGGAAAGGAGAGTATGGAGGGAGGTACAAGTTCATAAACTGCCCATTGACCACAAATAACCATTGTTTATTTTAATTTTAAGAAACAGAAACACTGTAATAAACAGAAACATTTTACTTTCCTTATTTTGTTATAATGTTAAATTGTAGATTTTGTTGTTTTACCATATCTCATTAGATGTGACATGCTTCATATATGCTTCAAATATGAAGAAATGTATATATCATCAGTAAACATTGATTTTGTGATCATTCACTTAAAAAAAAACCTCTCTGGTTTTATTTGGTTCGATAAATCACAGCTGAATCCACCCTTCTGATGGGATCAGGATAATCCTGTTTTTTTGGATCAAATAGATCCCAAACCGAGTTCAAAGTTCTGAAAAACCCAAAGGGCAGGTTTGATCCAGATCAAATTTAAGATCGGATTACATGATCTGATCTTAGTTCAGAATCCCTCTTTTGCTTTTGAAAAACCCATTTCCAAGATTTGATCCAATCCGTGATCCGTGATCCGAAATCCCACTGGATTACTTTTGAAAAACTGGGCCCAGATGCTGTTTTGAGAGCGGTTCCAGATCTCCACGGCCCGTCGAGAGAGCAATGAAGCACTGCTACACTAAAACTGTTTATATCTCTTTAATTCAGTCTGGTTTAATAAAATGTGTTTGGTTAAAAATATTGAACATTTATTTTTACTATACTGTAAAATTTGTTGAACCGTTAATAAAATTGACTAATATTCTCTGAAACTATAGTTCATTAGGTAATGGTAACATGCTCTTTTTATGACAATATACATTTTTTTATGAAATTGCTCAGAACTTTTGTTTTTATACAGTAAAAAATTAGAGGGAACATTGGGTGTCACATCATTTGAAACGGGTTAAATCAGTTTTGAGTGGTTGTGTTCAGTCAATGACGTGTGTTCTCTATTTGTATTTGATTGTCTCTTGTGTTTACCGGTGTGGATGACGTGCATTACAGTGCAGAATGTGTTTAGAGAATGAGAATGTGTTTAGAGTTTTGCTGAAAAGTCTAAGTGAGATCTGCACATTGTGTTTGACCATGTGAAATGGTTTAAGGTATTGACGGCAGACTGCACAATTAGCTCAATGAGTTCAGGCAACTGAGAACTTTGTTCAGCCAATGGGTTTTAGTGTTTTAGCAACTGAGAAAAACTGTAAGAGAACAGCCAGAAAAATGGAGCGCAACTGGAAGAAAACACAACTAGAGTTTGTTTCTTGTATTTTGTTGAAAGACAGCATTATTGCTGACAGAAAGGCCTTAAAAACGTCTAGATCTGCTTATTTTTCGACCCTCTTAGAAGAAAACAAATACAACCCTAGGTATTTATTTGAACTAATGAGAAATGAAGCTTCAACACCAGACGTTTTCAAACAGAAACTTCCCCATTTCCGGGAGAGCCGAGCTTTAACACAGAGAGAGAGAGAGGAGGAGTAAAGAGCTGATTACTCTAGGCTCCTCCCACTCATCCTCCTCCTCCAATCAGAATGCTGGAAGGCTCATTGGTCACAGCTGTAATGGAGGACAGAAGCTTTAAAAGCTCTTGTGGTGAATCAGTGTGTGTCTGACACTCAGACCGCTCTCTATCTCTGTCATGTTCCTCTCTGCGGTATGGTAATATAATGTTTCCTCCTGTCAGCTCCAGGCTCTTTTGGGCTGTGTGTGTGCGTTTCATTTAAACCAGTTTGAGTCTCTATGTTGGGCTCATTATGGGGGAAACCTTTGACAAAAAACATTTCCAGTCTCTTACCCATTTGCTCATGAGTTTTTGTCCAGCTAACAATCTACTCGAAGAAAAGTTTGTCCTCAGACTATTTAAAACAAAGCGAAGAGAAGTGGATGTTTTTCCGCATTTCTAATGTTTCTAAAGATAGTAGTTAATCAGTGAATCCTGAAAGCTGAAGCTGTATGGCAGTCTCCACACTTCATTAAGCAGCACAGCCTTTCTCAGCTGATCATAAGAGAGGTTTCTTCAGCATCTCGCCAGTGTTTCTGAACCATCAGGGCTTATTTGAAATTAATTCAAGGAAATGACACAATATATAATAATGCATGAATAAAACAAAGATTTAGATTTAATCTGTAATCCAAAATAAAACATTAATTTGTGTGCTAAACACAGATGAAGACAGAAATGAGGCTGAATATAAATCTTCATTCTTCATGCTGGTCTGAAACGACAGTAAATGGCCTAAATTATAGGCAAATAAAGAAGTGTCCCTTTTTCCAGATTCTGTATTTAAAAGAATGTTATAAAATCCAAATACGCTTTACAGATCCTTATTGGAAAGGGTTTGTTGTTGATGAAATGTTTGCACATGCACCCGAGGAACAGTCCTTAAGAGACTAACAGATTACAGACAGAAGAAATGGTAAATGGACTGCATTTATATAGCACTTTCACAGACCCATGGCCACCAAAGCGACCATTACGTTTATTGTGAAACAAACAAACAAAATAAATGTTTCTTGCGGTTTCTGAGACGGCACAGTCTGCCACCCAGTGGAGAAATACTGCTCTACCTCTCATATATTTACATATCGTGTCTTCTACATTTAAAATATACACAAGGTGCACAATGAGGCTAAACATGTCATGCCAACACAAGCAAACCCGAGTCAATGCAGTCGAGAGCCTCAACACTAGTGTTACCGGTTCAAGATTCACTGATCAACAGGTGACAGGAGTAAACTCACAGAAACCGCAGCGGCTGAGAGAGTTCAGCACTAGATGTGTGTTACCTGGGGGAGTGTGGAGGCCCATCGTACACTTCTCCAAAGTAGGCCACCTCCTGGCCGTTCCTCTGGCCCACGGCGTACAACCGAGTTATGTGGCGGTGGCGGTCCTCCATCATAATCAATTTTGAAGTTCGTCCGCGTTTCTTCTTTTATGCATTAACTGGCGGCTAGTATCAAACAATTGGGAGCCCGGGGCGCTGCACCGATGTTACCTGCAGCTCCTCCCCATGAGCGGCTGCATAACATAGTGTGTGTGTGTGTGTTAACCCTAACCTCGGTGAATTGGGGAGCCCATTGTGCTCCACAGAACTATGGGTGAGCGTCTCCCCATGAGCGTCCGCTAATCTCCGCAGGCCAGAGAGGGGGTGTGTGTGTGTGTGTGTGTCCAGCAGCCGCGGCCGTCCCTGCCAGGACAGAGAGAGACTCGAGATTAGATCATGTGACACACAGAAAATGAAGCAGACGGGAATGAAAGCGTGTGTTAGTGAACGTCTGACTCTAGTTCTGTATTAAACGGCTGAAGCGTCTCTAGAAGCCATACGGGTCGCTACAGGTTTACTGCGGTGCGTCTCGTCTGTTTTACCTGGAATAACAATGGAAAACAGTCCCAGACACTGATGGCTACTAGTCGGAGTAGTTTTAGTACTATTAGTGCATTTCTCTGTTTCTGAACGAGTCTCTGCTGTGAACTAAACCCTCATGCTCTTCACTAGCTGTCAGTGTCAATCATCTTTCACAGACACTAGATTACAATCACTGGTGACGGTTCACAGATTAATAGAATATCATCTGAAGGGGACCGTTGGCGTAATTATCAGCCCTAATAGACCCCGTTTCATCCCTAATATTAGAGACTACTTTCTCCTCTTGTTCCTGTTCCTCTCTCGGTCATCACACTCTTTCTGTGGTGTCAGTCGTTCTCTCACCCTCTCCGGCAGCGGCCCTCTCCTCCTCAGCCGCCTCAGAGCTCTCCGGGCCGCTGCCTCTCTTGCAGCCCTCCTGTTTCTCCCGGACCCCTCCGGGAACTCCTCTCCCCCAGGCGGACCCGGACCGTGAACCTGACAGAGAGAAAGATGAGGAAGGAGAATATAATAAGTGTATTCTTTGTGCACAACCTGTTCATCTACACAAACACAGCTCAGTGTGTGATGAGTCCTGACACGCTTGTATAGCCGCGTTTCCACCGCAGGAACTTTCCCCAGGAACTAGAACTTTGGGCTGGTACTCGATGTGTTTACACCGCAGGAACCAGGGTCCTGCTGGGGGTCCGGGTGCTACTGGAGGTCGGGTCCTGCTGGGGGTCCGGGTGCTACTGGAGGTCGGGTCCTGCTTGGGGTCCGGGTCCTGCTGCGGGGGTCCGGGTGCTGTTTATACAAAAGTATAAACAGATTTTTTTTTTATATTTTTTATCATCCTCCTCCATCTTTATATTTGAGCTGCTGGGGGTTGGGTCCTGCTTGGGGTCCGGGTGCTACTGGAGGTCTGGTCCTGCTGGGGGTCCGGTAGGGCTGGGTATTGTTAGGAATTTCACAATTCGATTCGATTTCGATTCTTGAGGCTTCGATTCGATTTCGATTCGATATTGATTTATTAGCTTCGATATCGATTCAATAATAAGTAAATACACAAGTAATTAAGTACCTGAGTATATTTTTAAATAATGTGTGCAGTATTAACAATCTTTAAGAACAAATTGACCCCAGTATGTTTCCTGTCATGGTTTATTTAGCAGAACAAACTGTACAATATTGTACATGTGTTGAATACAAAACACAACTGTAACAAACAGGTGCTTTATTAACACCACTGAAGTGCATGTAACTGTAAGTAGTAGAAAGTATATTTCTTTCTTCCTATACATTCAAGTTAAAAAATAAATGTAAACATAAGCACAAAATGTGCATACTCATAAAAAAAAGTGCAACCATAGATATAACATTACAAAGTGCTATTTTGTCAACACAATAAATAACACTGCCAATTAAAAGTTCCTATTTTTGCCCTTCGAAATATTATAAAGACATGGCTACACGTGAGACTGTGTATCGTGATTCTGTACTATTCTGCTAGTTGAAAATGTATTATGCAGTAACATAATATTACTCTGAGAGAGTGTGTGTGGTGATTTGTGCATAAGTTACATGTCAGCGCGGCATCGCTCGTCAAGTTCGCAGAGAGCTTATTCAGTCCATTTTAAATTCTGATTTTGGCCACCTCTCAAATGGGTTAAACCATAGATATATTGCTTATGAAGTTCAAGTAAATGCGCTAGAAAAACCGCGCTCATTCGTGGATGTGCATTTATAGCATGGACGGAGAAAGCGCCGACGCCTGCATGATTTCATCTGACGATAGCATATTATAATCCATCTGTTTCGTGAGAGCAGAACGAACGAGCCTTTATTGACGTTTTTAAATCTGAAAACTCCAAAAAGCAACGAAATGGTCAGGCATCCATTAGTGCATGTTAACAGAGGAAAACAACTGAAATACAGCGCTGGTTGTTCTCTCGAACGATACAGATACAGATTTGACTCACTTCTGCAGCCGCGCTTGTACAACGCTGAACGCTCTCACTAGTGTGTTGCCCACAGCGCCGCCCATGGCCGGCGGGCTGAATCGATTCATAGGATTTGATGAATCGATATTGAATTGAGAAACAAATAATTGCAATGCATTGATGAATCGATATTTTTACCCAGCCCTAGGGTCCGGGTGCTACTGGAGGTCGGGTCCTGCTTGGGGTCCGGGTCCTGCTGCGGGGTCCGGGTGCTGTTTATATAAAAGTATAAACAGATTTTTTTTTTTCTATATTTTTTATTTAAAAATAAAAATCATCCTCCTACATCTTTATATTTGAGCTGCTGGGGGTCGGGTCCTGCTTGGGGTCCGGGTCCTGCTGGGGGTCCGGGTGCTACTGGAGGACGGGTCCTGCTGGGGTTCCGGGTGCTACTGGAGGTCGGGTCCTGCTGGGGGTCCGGGTGCTACTGGAGGTCGGGTCCTGCTGGGGTTCCGGGTGCTACTGGAGGTCGGGTCCTGCTGGGGGTCCGGGTGCTACTGGAGGTCGGGGTGCTACTGGAGGTCGGGTCCTGCTTGGGGTCCGGGTCCTGCTGCGGGGGTCCGGGTGCTGTTTTTACAAAAGTATAAACAGATTTTTTTTTATTTATTTTTTTTATTAAAATCATCCTCCTCCATCTTTATATTTGAGCTGCTGGGGGTTGGGTCCTGCTTGAGGTCCGGGTGCTACTGGAGGTCGGGTCCTGCTGGGGGTCCGGGTGCTAGTGGAGGTCGGGTCCTGCTTGGGGTCCAGGTCCTGCTGCGGGGGGTCCGGGTGCTGTTTATAAAAAAGTATAAACAGATATTTTTTTTATAATATTTTTTATTTAAAAATAAAAATCATCCTCCTCTATCTTTATATTTGAGCTGCTGGGGGTCGGGTCCTGCTGGGGGTCCGGGTTCTGCTGGGGGTCCGGGTGCTACTGGAGGTCGGGTCCTGCTGGGGGTCCGGGTGCTAGTGGAGGTCGGGTCCTGCTTGGGGTCCGGGTCCTGCTGCGGGGGGTCCGGGTGCTGTTTATAAAAAAGTATAAATAGATTTTTTTTTAAATATTTTTTATTTAAAAATAAAAATCATCCTCCTCCATCTTTATATTTGAGCTGCTGGGGGTTGGGTCCTGCTTGGGGTCCGGTTGCTACTGGAGGTCGGGTCCTGCTTGGGGTCCGGGTGCTGTTTATACAAAAGTATAAATAGATTTTTTTTAAAATATTTTTTATTTAAAAATAAAAATCATCCTCCTCCATCTTTATATTTGAGCTGCTGGGGGTTGGGTCCTGCTTGGGGTCCGGTTGCTACTGGAGGACGGGTCCTGCTGGGGGTCCGGGTGCTTCTGGAGGTCGGGTCCTGCATCGGGGTCCGGGTCCTGCTGGGGGTCCGGGTGCTACTGGAGGCCGGGTCCTGCTGGGGGTCCGGGTCCTGCTGGGGGTCCAGGTGCTACTGGAGGTCGGGTCCTGCTGGGGGTCCGGGTGCTACTGGAGGTTGGGTCCTGCTGGGGGTCCGGGTGCTACTGGAGGACGGGTCCTGCTGGGGGTCCGGGTGCTACTGGAGGTCGGGTCCTGCTGGGGGTCCGGGTGCTACTGGAGGTCGGGTCCTGCTGGGGGTCCGGGTGCTACTGGAGGTCGGGTCCTGCTGGGGGTCCGGGTGCTACTGGAGGTCGGGTCCTGCTTGGGGTCCGGGTACTGCTGCGGGGGTCCGGGTGTTGTTTATACAAAAGTATAAACAGATTTTTTTTTAAATATTTTTTATTTAAAAATAAAAATCATCCTCCTCCATCTTTATATTTGAGCTGCTGGGGGTCGTGTCCTGCTTGGGGTCCGGGTCCTGCTGGGGGTCCAGGTCCTGCTGGGGGTCCGGGTGCTACTGGAGGTCGGGTCCTGCTGAGGGTCCGGGTGCTACTGGAGGTCGGGTCCTGCTGCGGGGGTCCGGGTGCTGTTTATACAAAAGTATAAAAAGATTTTTTTTTAAAATATTTTTTATTTAAAAATAAAAATCATCCTCCTCCATCTTTATATTTGAGCTGCTGGGGGTTGGGTCCTGCTTGGGGTCCGGGTGCTACTGGAGGTCGGGTCCTGCTGCGGAGGTCCGGGTGCTGTTTATACAAAAGTATAAACAGATTTTTTTTTTAATATTTTTTATTTAAAAATAAAAATCATCCTCCTCCATCTTTATATTTGAGCTGCTGGGGGTTGGGTCCTGCTTGGGGTCCGGGTGCTGCTGGAGGTCGGGTCCTGCTGGAGGTCGGGTCCTGCTTGGGGTCCGGGTCCTGCTGCGGGGGTCCGGGTGCTGTTTATACAAAAGTATAAACAGATTTTTTTTTTAAATATTTTTTATTTAAAAATAAAAATCATCCTCCTCCATCTTTATATTTGAGCTGCTGGGGGTCGGGTCCTGCTTGGGGTCCGGGTCCTGCTGGGGGTCCGGGTCCTGCTGGGGGTCCGGGTGCTACTGGAGGACGGGTCCTGCTGGGGGTCCGGGTGCTACTGGAGGTCGGGTCCTGCATCAGGGTCCGGGTCCTGCTGGGGGTCCGGGTGCTACTGGAGGCCGGGTCCTGCTGGGGGTCCGGGTGCTACTGGAGGTCGGGTCCTGCTGGGGGTCCGGGTGCTACTGGAGGTCGGGTCCTGCTTGGGGTCCGGGTCCTGCTGTGGGGGTCCGGGTGCTGTTTATACAAAAGTATAAACAGATTTTTTTTTTAAATATTTTTTATTTAAAAATAAAAATCATCCTCCTCCATCTTTATATTTGAGCAGCTGGGGGTTGGGTCCTGCTGGGGGTCCGGGTGCTGCTGGACGTCGGGTCCTGCTGCGGGGGTCCGGGTGCTGTTTATACAAAAGTATAAACAGATTTTTTTTTTTATATTTTTTATTTAAAAATAAAAATCATCCTCCTCCATCTTTATATTTGAGCTGCTGGGGGTCGGCTCCTGCTTGGGGTCCGGGTCCTGCTGGGGGTCCAGGTGCTACTGGAGGACGGGTCCTGCTGGGGGTCCGGGTGCTACTGGAGGTCGGGTCCTGCGGGGGGTCCGGGTGCTACTGGAGGTCGGGTCCTGCTGGGGGTCCGGGTGCTACTGGAGGTCGGGTCCTGCTTGGAGTCCGGGTCCTGCTGCGGGGGTCCGGGTGTTGTTTATACAAAAGTATAAACAGATTTTTTTTTTAAATATTTTTTATTTTAAAATAAAAATCATCCTCCTCTATCTTTACATTTGAGCTGCTGGGGGTCGGCTCCTGCTGGGGGTCCGGGTTCTGCTGGGGGTCCGGGTGCTACTGGAGGACGGGTCCTGCTGGGGGTCCGGGTGCTACTGGAGGTCGGGTCCTGCTGGGGGTCCGGGTGCTACTGGAGGTCGGGTCCTGCTTGGGGTCCGGGTGCTACTGGAGGTCGTGTCCTGCTTGGGGTCCGGGTCCTACTGGAGGTCGGGTCCTGCTTGGGGTCCGGGTTCTGCTGCGGGGGTCCGGGTGCTGTTTATGCAAAAGTATAAATAGATTTTTTTTTTTTTTTTTTAAATTAAAATCATCCTCCTCCATCTTTATATTTGAGCTGCTGGGGGTTGGGTCCTGCCTGGGGTCCGTGTCCTGCTGGGGGTCCGGGTGCTACTGGAGGTCGGGTCCTGGTGAGGGTCCGGGTGCTACTGGAGGTCGGGTCCTGCTTGGGGTCCGGGTCCTGCTGCGGGGGTCCGGGTGCTGTTTATACAAAAGTACAAACAGATATTTATTTTTTTTATTTAAAAATTAAAATCATCCTCCTCCATCTTTATATTTGAGCTGCTGGGGGTTGGGTCCTGCTTGAGGTCCGGGTGCTACTGGAGGTCGGGTCCTGCTGGGGGTCCGGGTGCTACTGGAGGTCGGGTCCTGCTTGGGGTCCGGGTCCTGCTTGGGGTCCGGGTCCTGCTGCGGGGGGTCCGGGTGCTGTTTATACAAAAGTATAAACAGATATTTTTTTTCATATTTTTTATTTAAAAATAAAAATCATCCTCCTCTATCTTTATATTTGAGCTGCTGGGGGTCGACTCCTGCTTGGGGTCCGGGTCCTGCTGGGGGTCCGGGTTCTGCTGGGGGTCCGGGTGCTACTGGAGGACGGGTCCTGCTGGGGGTCCGGGTGCTACTGGAGGTCGGGTCCTGCTTGGGGTTCGGGTCCTGCTGGGGGTCCGGGTGCTACTGGAGGTCGGGTCCTGCTGGGGGTCCGGGTGCTACTGGAGGTCGGGTCCTGCTTGGGGTCTGGGTGCTGTTTATACAAAAGTATAAATAGATTTTTTTTTAAATATTTTTTATTTAAAAATAAAAATCATCCTCCTCCATCTTTATATTTGAGCTGCTGGGGGTCGGGTCCTGCTGGGGGTCCGGGTGCTACTGGAGGACGGGTCCTGCTGGGGGTCCGGGTGCTACTGGAGGTCGGGTCCTGCTGGGGGTCCGGGTGCTACTGGAGGTCGGGTCCTGCTGGGGGTCCGGGTGCTACTGGAGGTCGGGTCCTGCTTGGGGTCCGGGTTCTGCTGCGGGGGTCCGGGTGTTGTTTACACAAAAGTATAAACAGATTTTTTTTAAAACATTTTTTATTTAAAAATAAAAATCATCCTCCTCCATCTTTATATTTGAGCTGCTGGGGGTCGTGTCCTGCTTGGGGTCCGGGTCCTGCTGGGGGTCCAGGTCCTGCTGGGGGTCCGGGTGCTACTGGAGGTCGGGTCCTGCTGAGGGTCCGGGTGCTACTGGAGGTCGGGTCCTGCTTGGGGTCCGGGTCCTGCTGCGGGGGTCCGGGTGCTGTTTATACAAAAGTATAAACAGATTTTTTTTTTTATATTTTTTATTTAAAAATAAAAATCATCCTCCTCCATCTTTATATTTGAGCTGCTGGGGGTCGTGTCCTGCTTGGGGTCCGGGTCCTGCTGAGGGTCCGGGTGCTACTGGAGGTCGGGTCCTGCTTGGGGTCCGGGTCCTGCTGCGGGGGTCCGGGTGCTGTTTATACAAAAGTATAAACAGATTTTTTTTTTTTATATTTTTTATTTAAAAATAAAAATCATCTTCCTCCATCTTTATATTTGAGCTGCTGGGGGTTGGGTCCTGCTTGGGGTCCGGGTGCTACTGGAGGTCGGGTCCTGCTGCGGGGGTCCGGGTGCTGTTTATACAAAAGTATAAACAGATTTTTTTAAATATTTTTTTTTAAAAAATAAAAATCCTCCTCCTCCATCTTTATATTTGAGCTGCTGGGGGTTGGGTCCTGCTTGGGGTCCGGGTGCTGCTGGAGGTCGGGTCCTGCTTGGGGTCCGGGTGCTACTGGAGGTCGGGTCCTGCTTGGGCTCCGGGTCCTGCTGCGGGGGTCCGGGTGCTGTTTATACAAAAGTATAAACAGATTTTTTTTTTTATATTTTTTATTTAAAAATAAAAACCATCCTCCTCCATCTTTATATTTGAGCTGCTGGGGGTTGGGTCCTGCTTGGGGTCCGGGTGCTACTGGAGGTCGGGTCCTGCTGCGGGGGTCCGGGTGCTGTTTATACAAAAGTATAAACAGATTTTTTTTTTAAATATTTTTTATTTAAAAATAAAAATCATCCTCCTCCATCTTTATATTTGAGCTGCTGGGGGTCGGGTCCTGCTGGGGGTCCGGGTGCTACTGGAGGACGGGTCCTGCTGCGGGGGTCCGGGTGCTGTTTATACAAAAGTATAAACAGATTTTTTTTTTATATATTTTTAAAAAAAATAAAAATCCTCCTCCTCCATCTTTATATTTGAGCTGCTGGGGGTTGGGTCCTGCTTGGGGTCCGGGTGCTGCTGGAGGTCGGGTCCTGCTTGGGGTCCGGGTGCTACTGGAGGTCGGGTCCTGCTGAGGGTCCGGGTGCTACTGGAGGTCGGGTCCTGCTTGGGGTCCGGGACCTGCTGCGGGGGTCCGGGTGCTGTTTATACAAAAGTATAAACAGATTTTTTTTTTTATATTTTTTATTTAAAAATAAAAACCATCCTCCTCCATCTTTATATTTGAGCTGCTGGGGGTTGGGTCCTGCTTGGGGTCCGGGTCCTGCTGCGGGGGTCCGGGTGCTGTTTATACAAAAGTATAAACAGATTTTTTTTTTAAATATTTTTTATTTAAAAATAAAAATCATCCTCCTCCATCTTTATATTTGAGCTGCTGGGGGTTGGGTCCTGCTTGGGGTCCGGGTGCTACTGGAGGTCGGGTCCTGCTGCGGGGGTCCGGGTGCTGTTTATACAAAAGTATAAACAGATTTTTTTTTTAATATTTTTTATTTAAAAATAAAAATCATCCTCCTCCATCTTTATATTTGAGCTGCTGGGGGTTGGGTCCTGCTTGGGGTCCGGGTGCTGCTGGAGGTCGGGTCCTGCTTGGGGTCCGGGTCCTGCTGCGGGGGTCCGGGTGCTGTTTATACAAAAGTATAAACAGATTTTTTTTTTAAAATATTTTTTATTTAAAAATAAAAATCATCCTCCTCCATCTTTATATTTGAGCTGCTGGGGGTCGGGTCCTGCTGGGGGTCCGGGACCTGCTGGGGGTCCGGGTGCTACTGGAGGACGGGTCCTGCTGGGGGTCCGGGTGCTACTGGAGGTCGGGTCCTGCTTGGGGTCCGGGTTCTGCTGCGGGGGTCCGGGTGTTGTTTACACAAAAGTATAAACAGATTTTTTTAAAAACATTTTTTATTTAAAAATAAAAATCATCCTCCTCCATCTTTATATTTGAGCTGCTGGGGGTCGTGTCCTGCTTGGGGTCCGGGTCCTGCTGGGGGTCCAGGTCCTGCTGGGGGTCCGGGTGCTACTGGAGGTCGGGTCCTGCTGAGGGTCCGGGTGCTACTGGAGGTCGGGTCCTGCTTGGGGTCCGGGTCCTGCTGCGGGGGTCCGGGTGCTGTTTATACAAAAGTATAAACAGATTTTTTTTTTTATATTTTTTATTTAAAAATAAAAATCATCCTCCTCCATCTTTATATTTGAGCTGCTGGGGGTCGTGTCCTGCTTGGGGTCCGGGTCCTGCTGAGGGTCCGGGTGCTACTGGAGGTCGGGTCCTGCTTGGGGTCCGGGTCCTGCTGCGGGGGTCCGGGTGCTGTTTATACAAAAGTATAAACAGATTTTTTTTTTTATATTTTTTTTTTAAAAATAAAAATCATCTTCCTCCATCTTTATATTTGAGCTGCTGGGGGTTGGGTCCTGCTTGGGGTCCGGGTGCTACTGGAGGTCGGGTCCTGCTGCGGGGGTCCGGGTGCTGTTTATACAAAAGTATAAACAGATTTTTTTAAATATTTTTTTTTTAAAAATAAAAATCCTCCTCCTCCATCTTTATATTTGAGCTGCTGGGGGTTGGGTCCTGCTTGGGGTCCGGGTGCTGCTGGAGGTCGGGTCCTGCTTGGGGTCCGGGTGCTACTGGAGGTCGGGTCCTGCTTGGGCTCCGGGTCCTGCTGCGGGGGTCCGGGTGCTGTTTATACAAAAGTATAAACAGATTTTTTTTTTTTATATTTTTTATTTAAAAATAAAAACCATCCTCCTCCATCTTTATATTTGAGCTGCTGGGGGTTGGGTCCTGCTTGGGGTCCGGGTGCTACTGGAGGTCGGGTCCTGCTGCGGGGGTCCGGGTGCTGTTTATACAAAAGTATAAACAGATTTTTTTTTTTAATATTTTTTATTTAAAAATAAAAATCATCCTCCTCCATCTTTATATTTGAGCTGCTGGGGGTCGGGTCCTGCTGGGGGTCCGGGACCTGCTGGGGGTCCGGGTGCTACTGGAGGACGGGTCCTGCTGCGGGGGTCCGGGTGCTGTTTATACAAAAGTATAAACAGATTTTTTTTTAATATATTTTTAAAAAAAATAAAAATCCTCCTCCTCCATCTTTATATTTGAGCTGCTGGGGGTTGGGTCCTGCTTGGGGTCCGGGTGCTGCTGGAGGTCGGGTCCTGCTTGGGGTCCGGGTGCTACTGGAGGTCGGGTCCTGCTGAGGGTCCGGGTGCTACTGGAGGTCGGGTCCTGCTTGGGGTCCGGGACCTGCTGCGGGGGTCCGGGTGCTGTTTATACAAAAGTATAAACAGATTTTTTTTTTTATATTTTTTATTTAAAAATAAAAACCATCCTCATCCATCTTTATATTTGAGCTGCTGGGGGTTGGGTCCTGCTTGGGGTCCGGGTCCTGCTGCGGGGGTCCGGGTGCTGTTTATACAAAAGTATAAACAGATTTTTTTTTTAAATATTTTTTATTTAAAAATAAAAATCATCCTCCTCCATCTTTATATTTGAGCTGCTGGGGGTTGGGTCCTGCTTGGGGTCCGGGTGCTACTGGAGGTCGGGTCCTGCTGCGGGGGTCCGGGTGCTGTTTATACAAAAGTATAAACAGATTTTTTTTTTAATATTTTTTATTTAAAAATAAAAATCATCCTCCTCCATCTTTATATTTGAGCTGCTGGGGGTTGGGTCCTGCTTGGGGTCCGGGTGCTGCTGGAGGTCGGGTCCTGCTTGGGGTCCGGGTCCTGCTGCGGGGGTCCGGGTGCTGTTTATACAAAAGTATAAACAGATTTTTTTTTTTAAATATTTTTTATTTAAAAATAAAAATCATCCTCCTCCATCTTTATATTTGAGCTGCTGGGGGTCGGGTCCTGCTGGGGGTCCGGGACCTGCTGGGGGTCCGGGTGCTACTGGAGGACGGGTCCTGCTGGGGGTCCGGGTGCTACTGGAGGTCGGGTCCTGCTGGGGGTCCGGGTGCTACTGGAGGTAGGGTCCTGCTGGGGGTCCGGGTGCTACTGGAGGTCGGGTCCTGCTGGGGGTCCGGGTGCTACTGGAGGTCGGGTCCTGCTTGGGGTCCGGGTCCTGCTGCGGGGGTCCGGGTGTTTATACAAAAGTATAAACAGATTTTTTTTTAAAATATTTTTTATTTAAAAATAAAAATCATCCTCCTCCATCTTTATATTTGAGCTGCTGGGGGTCGTGTCCTGCTTGGGGTCCGGGTCCTGCTGGGGGTCCAGGTCCTGCTGGGGGTCCGGGTGCTACTGGAGGTCGGGTCCTGCTGAGGGTCCGGGTGCTACTGGAGGTCGGGTCCTGCTGCGGGGGTCCGGGTGCTGTTTATACAAAAGTATAAAAAGATTTTTTTTTTAAATATTTTTTATTTAAAAATAAAAATCATCCTCCTCCATCTTTATATTTGAGCTGCTGGGGGTTGGGTCCTGCTTGGGGTCCGGGTGCTACTGGAGGTCGGGTCCTGCTGCGGGGGTCCGGGTGCTGTTTATACAAAAGTATAAACAGATTTTTTTTTTAATATTTTTTATTTAAAAATAAAAATCATCCTCCTCCATCTTTATATTTGAGCTGCTGGGGGTTGGGTCCTGCTTGGGGTCCGGGTGCTGCTGGAGGTCGGGTCCTGCTGGAGGTCGGTTCCTGCTTGGGGTCCGGGTCCTGCTGCGGGGGTCCGGGTGCTGTTTATACAAAAGTATAAACAGATTTTTTTTTTTTAATATTTTTTATTTAAAAATAAAAATCATCCTCCTCCATCTTTATATTTGAGCTGCTGGGGGTCGGGTCCTGCTGGGGGTCCGGGTGCTACTGGAGGTCGGGTCCTGCATCAGGGTCCGGGTCCTGCTGGGGGTCCGGGTGCTACTGGAGGCCGGGTCCTGCTGGGGGTCCGGGTGCTACTGGAGGTCGGGTCCTGCTGGGGGTCCGGATGCTACTGGAGGTCGGGTCCTGCTTGGGGTCCGGGTCCTGCTGTGGGGGTCCGGGTGCTGTTTATACAAAAGTATAAACAATTTTTTTTTTTTAAATATTTTTTATTTAAAAATAAAAATCATCCTCCTCCATCTTTATATTTGAGCAGCTGGGGGTTGGGTCCTGCTGGGGGTCCGGGTGCTGCTGGACGTCGGGTCCTGCTGCGGGGGTCCGGGTGCTGTTTATACAAAAGTATAAACAGATTTTTTTTTTTATATTTTTTTTTTAAAAATAAAAATCATCCTCCTCCATCTTTATATTTGAGCTGCTGGGGGTCGGCTCCTGCTTGGGGTCCGGGTCCTGCTGGGGGTCCAGGTGCTACTGGAGGACGGGTCCTGCTGGGGGTCCGGGTGCTACTGGAGGTCGGGTCCTGTGGGGGGTCCGGGTGCTACTGGAGGTCGGGTCCTGCTGGGGGTCCGGGTGCTACTGGAGGTCGGGTCCTGCTGGGGGTCCGGGTGCTACTGGAGGTCGGGTCCTGCTTGGAGTCCGGGTCCTGCTGCGGGGGTCCGGGTGTTGTTTATACAAAAGTATAAACAGATTTTTTTTTTAAATATTTTTTATTTTAAAATAAAAATCATCCTCCTCTATCTTTACATTTGAGCTGCTGGGGGTCGGCTCCTGCTTGGGGTCCGGGTCCTGCTGGGGGTCCGGGTTCTGCTGGGGGTCCGGGTGCTACTGGAGGACGGGTCCTGCTGGGGGTCCGGGTGCTACTGGAGGTCGGGTCCTGCTGGGGGTCCGGGTGCTACTGGAGGTCGGGTCCTGCTGGGGGTCCGGGTGCTACTGGAGGTCGGGTCCTGCTTGGGGTCCGGGTCCTGCTGGGGTCCGGGTGCTACTGGAGGTCGTGTCCTGCTTGGGGTCCGGGTCCTACTGGAGGTCGGGTCCTGCTTGGGGTCCGGGTCCTGCTGCGGGGGTCCGGGTGCTGTTTATGCAAAAGTATAAATAGATTTTTTTTTATTATTTAAAAATTAAAATCATCCTCCTCCATCTTTATATTTGAGCTGCTGGGGGTTGGGTCCTGCCTGGGGTCCGGGTCCTGCTGGGGGTCCGGGTGCTACTGGAGGTCGGGTCCTGGTGAGGGTCCGGGTGCTACTGGAGGTCGGGTCCTGCTTGGGGTCCGGGTCCTGCTCGTGGGGTCCGGGTCCTGCTGCGGGGGTCCGGGTGCTGTTTATACAAAAGTATAAACAGATTTTTTTTTTTTTATTTAAAAATTAAAATCATCCTCCTCCATCTTTATATTTGAGCTGCTGGGGGTTGGGTCCTGCTTGAGGTCCGGGTGCTACTGGAGGTCGGGTCCTGCTGGGGGTCCGGGTGCTACTGGAGGTCGGGTCCTGCTTGGGGTCCGGGTCCTGCTTGGGGTCCGGGTCCTGCTGCGGGGGGTCCGGGTGCTGTTTATACAAAAGTATAAACAGATATTTTTTTTCATATTTTTTATTTAAAAATAAAAATCATCCTCCTCTATCTTTATATTTGAGCTGCTGGGGGTCGACTCCTGCTTGGGGTCCGGGTCCTGCTGGGGGTCCGGGTTCTGCTGGGGGTCCGGGTGCTACTGGAGGACGGGTCCTGCTGGGGGTCTGGGTGCTGTTTATACAAAAGTATAAATAGATTTTTTTTTAAATATTTTTTATTTAAAAATAAAAATCATCCTCCTCCATCTTTATATTTGAGCTGCTGGGGGTCGGGTCCTGCTGGGGGTCCGGGTGCTACTGGAGGACGGGTCCTGCTGGGGGTCCGGGTGCTACTGGAGGTCGGGTCCTGCTGGGGGTCCGGGTGCTACTGGAGGTCGGGTCCTGCTTGGGGTCCGGGTCCTGCTGCGGGGGTCCGGTTGTTGTTTACACAAAAGTATAAACAGATTTTTTTTTAAAACATTTTTTATTTAAAAATAAAAATCATCCTCCTCCATCTTTATATTTGAGCTGCTGGGGGTCGTGTCCTGCTTGGGGTCCGGGTCCTGCTGGGGGTCCAGGTCCTGCTGGGGGTCCGGGTGCTACTGGAGGTCGGGTCCTGCTGAGGGTCCGGGTGCTACTGGAGGTCGGGTCCTGCTTGGGGTCCGGGTCCTGCTGCGGGGGTCCGGGTGCTGTTTATACAAAAGTATAAACAGATTTTTTTTTTTATATTTTTTATTTAAAAATAAAAATCATCCTCCTCCATCTTTATATTTGAGCTGCTGGGGGTTGGGTCCTGCTTGGGGTCCGGGTGCTACTGGAGGTCGGGTCCTGCTGCGGGGGTCCGGGTGCTGTTTATACAAAAGTATAAACAGATTTTTTTTAATATTTTTTTTTAAAAAATAAAAATCCTCCTCCTCCATCTTTATATTTGAGCTGCTGGGGGTTGGGTCCTGCTTGGGGTCCGGGTGCTGCTGGAGGTCGGGTCCTGCTTGGGGTCCGGGTGCTACTGGAGGTCGGGTCCTGCTGAGGGTCCGGGTGCTACTGGAGGTCGGGTCCTGCTTGGGGTCCGGGTCCTGCTGCGGGGGTCCGGGTGCTGTTTATACAAAAGTATAAACAGATTTTTTTTTTAATATTTTTTATTTAAAAATAAAAACCATCCTCCTCCATCTTTATATTTGAGCTGATGGGGGTTGGGTCCTGCTTGGGGTCCGGGTGCTACTGGAGGTCGGGTCCTGCTGCGGGGGTCCGGGTGCTGTTTATACAAAAGTATAAACAGATTTTTTTTTAAATATTTTTTATTTAAAAATAAAAATCATCCTCCTCCATCTTTATATTTGAGCTGCTGGGGGTCGGGTCCTGCTGGGGGTCCGGGACCTGCTGGGGGTCCGGGTGCTACTGGAGGACGGGTCCTGCTGCGGGGGTCCGGGTGCTGTTTATACAAAAGTATAAACAGATTTTTTTTTTTATATATTTAAAAAAAAAAAAAAAAATCCTCCTCCTCCATCTTTATATTTGAGCTGCTGGGGGTTGGGTCCTGCTTGGGGTCCGGGTGCTGCTGGAGGTCGGGTCCTGCTTGGGGTCCGGGTGCTACTGGAGGTCGGGTCCTGCTGAGGGTCCGGGTGCTACTGGAGGTCGGGTCCTGCTTGGGGTCCGGGTCCTGCTGCGGGGGTCCGGGTGCTGTTTATACAAAAGTATAAACAGATTTTTTTTTTATATTTTTTATTTAAAAATAAAAACCATCCTCCTCCATCTTTATATTTGAGCTGCTGGGGGTTGGGTCCTGCTTGGGGTCCGGGTCCTGCTGCGGGGGTCCGGGTGCTGTTTATACAAAAGTATAAACAGATTTTTTTTTTAAATATTTTTTATTTAAAAATAAAAATCATCCTCCTCCATCTTTATATTTGAGCTGCTGGGGGTCGGGTCCTGCTGGGGGTCCGGGACCTGCTGGGGGTCCGGGTGCTACTGGAGGACGGGTCCTGCTGGGGGTCCGGGTGCTACTGGAGGTCGGGTCCTGCTTGGGGTCCGGGTCCTGCTGCGGGGGTCCGGGTGCTGTTTATACAAAAGTATAAACAGATTTTTTTTTTTTTTTTTTTTTATTTAAAAATAAAAACCATTCTCCTCCATCTTTATATTTGAGCTGCTGGGGGTCGGGTCCTGCTGGGGGTCCGGGTCCTGCTGGGGGTCCGGGTGCTACTGGAGGTCGGGTCCTGCTGGGGGTCCGGGTGCTACTGGAGGTCGGGTCCTGCTGCGGGGGTCCGGGTGCTGTTTATACAAAAGTATAAACAGATTTTTTTTTTAATATTTTTTATTTAAAAATAAAAATCATCCTCCTCCATCTTTATATTTGAGCTGCTGGGGGTTGGGTCCTGCTTGGGGTCCGGGTGCTGCTGGAGGTCGGGTCCTGCTTGGGGTCCGGGTCCTGCTGCGGGGGTCCGGGTGCTGTTTATACAAAAGTATAAACAGATTTTTTTTTAAAATATTTTTTATTTAAAAATAAAAATCATCCTCCTCCATCTTTATATTTGAGCTGCTGGGGGTCCGGGTGCTACTGGAGGACGGGTCCTGCTGCGGGGGTCCGGGTGCTGTTTATACAAAAGTATAAACAGATTTTTTTTATATATATTTTTTAAAAAAATAAAAATCCTCCTCCTCCATCTTTATATTTGAGCTGCTGGGGGTTGGGTCCTGCTTGGGGTCCGGGTGCTGCTGGAGGTCGGGTCCTGCTTGGGGTCCGGGTGCTACTGGAGGTCGGGTCCTGCTGAGGGTCCGGGTGCTACTGGAGGTCGGGTCCTGCTTGGGGTCCGGGTCCTGCTGCGGGGGTCCGGGTGCTGTTTATACAAAAGTATAAACAGATTTTTTTTTTTTATATTTTTTATTTAAAAATAAAAACCATCCTCCTCCATCTTTATATTTGAGCTGCTGGGGGTTGGGTCCTGCTTGGGGTCCGGGTCCTGCTGCGGGGGTCCGGGTGCTGTTTATACAAAAGTATAAACAGATTTTTTTTTTAAATATTTTTTATTTAAAAATAAAAATCATCCTCCTCCATCTTTATATTTGAGCTGCTGGGGGTCGGGTCCTGCTGGGGGTCCGGGACCTGCTGGGGGTCCGGGTGCTACTGGAGGACGGGTCCTGCTGGGGGTCCGGGTGCTACTGGAGGTCGGGTCCTGCTTGGGGTCCGGGTCCTGCTGCGGGGGTCCGGGTGCTGTTTATACAAAAGTATAAACAGATTTTTTTTTTTTATATTTTTTATTTAAAAATAAAAACCATCCTCCTCCATCTTTATATTTGAGCTGCTGGGGGTTGGGTCCTGCTTGGGGTCCGGGTGCTACTGGAGGTCGGGTCCTGCTGCGGGGGTCCGGGTGCTGTTTATACAAAAGTATAAACAGATTTTTTTTTTTATATTTTTTATTTAAAAATAAAAATCATCCTCCTCCATCTTTATATTTGAGCTGCTGGGGGTTGGGTCCTGCTTGGGGTCCGGGTGCTGCTGGAGGTCGGGTCCTGCTTGGGGTCCGGGCCCTGCTGCGGGGGTCCGGGTGCTGTTTATACAAAAGTATAAACAGATTTTTTTTTTAAATATTTTTTATTTAAAAATAAAAATCATCCTCCGCCATCTTTATATTTGAGCTGCTGGGGGTCGGGTCCTGCTGGGGGTCCGGGACCTGCTGGGGGTCCGGGTGCTACTGGAGGACGGGTCCTGCTGGGGGTCCGGGTGCTACTGGAGGTCGGGTCCTGCTGGGGGTCCGGGTGCTACTGGAGGTCGGGTCCTGCTGGGGGTCCGGGTGCTACTGGAGGTCGGGTCCTGCTGGGGGTCCGGGTGCTACTGGAGGTCGGGTCCTGCTGGGGGTCCGGGTGCTACTGGAGGTCGGGTCCTGCTTGGGGTCCGGGTCCTGCTGGGGGTCCGGGTGCTACTGGAGGTCGGGTCCTGCATCAGGGTCCGGGTCCTGCTGGGGGTCCGGGTGCTACTGGAGGCCGGGTCCTGCTGGGGGTCCGGGTGCTACTGGAGGTCGGGTCCTGCTGGGGGTCCGGGTGCTACTGGAGGTCGGGTCCTGCTTGGGGTCCGGGTCCTGCTGTGGGGGTCCGGGTGCTGTTTATTAGAGTTGAGCCGGATACTCGGCTGAAACGAGTATCCGGTACGGATAAAGCACTTTTGTCGAGTACGAGTATTATACAAGTATTACGAGTCAATATCTGTGCTCGGATTTTTTTTTTTTTTTTTAAGTTAAGTTGAGATTAGGGCTGGGCGATATATCGATATAAAGAATATAGGCCTATACATTTAAACGCGATATGGAATTAGACCATATCGCATATTGATATAGTTCAAATTTGCGCTGTGATCCTTGCTCCAAGCAGAGCTGACCCGGAGCTCTCTGCACTGCTCCCCGCGCCCCCGCCCTTCCTTTTCCACTTTGCGTGCGTGTTTAGAGCATGTAATGTTATAACATGAAATAAAGTCTTTCACCTCAGAAAAAACGGACTTTCTTGTCCTGTCAGCCGTTATACTGTAGTCGTAGCGCACACTCAATTGCACGCGCAAATGCGGCGGCGCGCGCTGTGTATCGCCTCACTGTATAAAGTGCAAAAGAAACTACGAGCATGCAACGCCGTTACGTTGTAAATTACACGAAATAAAAGTAATGCAGGTATGATTTTCATTCTATTCACCAGGAGCAGTTTCCATGTTTCATTTACAGTTCTTGTTAGTATTGTGTATTCACCATGGTAACTGTCGTTTCCATATTAACCCCAAAATGCCACTATTTTCCTTTGTGTTATTTTTTTATATTTTTAAATGACTGTGGTGGCTCATACCAACATTGTATTAACAAAAACTAGTTTGGGACTGCTATTTAATACCTTTAGCATAGGCCTAATGTTTATTAGTACTAGTCTTTACTATTAGTCATTCTTACAATTTATGTTAAGTGAAGGGGGACAGTACTTGTGTGTGTTAACAAATTTTGAAAAAAATAAAACATGAAAAATAAAACATATATATATATCGTATATCGAAATTCAGCCTAAATCTATCGGAATATGACTTTTGGTCCATATCACCCAGCCCTAGTTGAGATGAAAACTCTTGTTCATTACATTTTACTTCATAATTGCAACCGCATGTGTTGTATTCATTGTTGCAAAACTTGTTCTGTAGTTCGTTTGTTATCGTGATCAAAACCATTGATCTGAAGATCAATGCTGATGCTGTCATGTAAATAGTTTTCTAATCAGCAATAAATATAACAATTTCTGATCAACCCATATCAATTGCATGCTTAAAGTAACATACTGGTTAAAGCCCCGCCCATTTCAAGACAACCCGACCCACTTCCGGATTAAATCCCGCCCACTTCCGGGTTAGGCCCCGCCCAGTCCGAGTACAGATACAGATACAGATAATTCATATGGTTAACAGATACAGATACAGATAATGCTGTACTCGCTCATCCCTACTGTTTATACAAAAGTATAAACAGATTTTTTTTTTAAATATTTTTTATTTAAAAATAAAAATCATCCTCCTCCATCTTTATATTTGAGCAGCTGGGGGTTGGGTCCTGCTGGGGGTCCGGGTGCTGCTGGACGTCGGGTCCTGCTGCGGGGGTCCGGGTGCTGTTTATACAAAAGTATAAACAGATTTTTTTTTTTAATATTTTTTATTTAAAAATAAAAATCATCCTCCTCCATCTTTATATTTGAGCTGCTGGGGGTCGGCTCCTGCTTGGGGTCCGGGTCCTGCAGGGGGTCCAGGTGCTACTGGAGGACGGGTCCTGCTGGGGGTCCGGGTGCTACTGGAGGTCGGGTCCTGCGGGGGGTCCGGGTGCTACTGGAGGTCGGGTCCTGCTGGGGGTCCGGGTGCTACTGGAGGTCGGGTCCTGCTGGGGGTCCGGGTGCTACTGGAGTCCGGGTCCTGCTTGGAGTCCGGGTCCTGCTGCGGGGGTCCGGGTGTTGTTTATACAAAAGTATAAACAGATTTTTTTTTTAAATATTTTTTATTTTAAAATAAAAATCATCCTCCTCTATCTTTACATTTGAGCTGCTGGGGGTCGGCTCCTGCTTGGGGTCCGGGTCCTGCTGGGGGTCCGGGTTCTGCTGGGGGTCCGGGTGCTACTGGAGGACGGGTCCTGCTGGGGGTCCGGGTGCTACTGGAGGTCGGGTCCTGCTGGGGGTCCGGGTGCTACTGGAGGTCGGGTCCTGCTGGGGGTCCGGGTGCTACTGGAGGTCGGGTCCTGCTTGGGGTCCGGGTCCTGCTGGGGTCCGGGTCCTGCTGGGGTCCGGGTGCTACTGGAGGTCGTGTCCTGCTTGGGGTCCGGGTCCTACTGGAGGTCGGGTCCTGCTTGGGGTCCGGGTGCTGTTTATGCAAAAGTATAAATAGATTTTTTTTTTTTTTATTTAAAAATTAAAATCATCCTCCTCCATCTTTATATTTGAGCTGCTGGGGGTTGGGTCCTGCCTGGGGTCCGGGTCCTGCTGGGGGTCCGGGTGCTACTGGAGGTCGGGTCCTGGTGAGGGTCCGGGTGCTACTGGAGGTCGGGTCCTGCTTGGGGTCCGGGTCCTGCTGCGGGGGTCCGGGTCCTGCTGCGGGGGTCCGGGTGCTGTTTATACAAAAGTATAAACAGATTTTTATTTTTTTTATTTAAAAATTAAAATCATCCTCCTCCATCTTTATATTTGAGCTGCTGGGGGTTGGGTCCTGCTTGAGGTCCGGGTGCTACTGGAGGTCGGGTCCTGCTGGGGGTCCGGGTGCTACTGGAGGTCGGGTCCTGCTTGGGGTCCGGGTCCTGCTGCGGGGGGTCCGGGTGCTGTTTATACAAAAGTATAAACAGATATTTTTTTTCATATTTTTTATTTAAAAATAAAAATCATCCTCCTCTATCTTTATATTTGAGCTGCTGGGGGTCGACTCCTGCTTGGGGTCCGGGTCCTGCTGGGGGTCCGGGTTCTGCTGGGGGTCCGGGTGCTACTGGAGGACGGGTCCTGCTGGGGGTCCGGGTGCTACTGGAGGTCGGGTCCTGCTTGGGGTTCGGGTCCTGCTGGGGGTCCGGGTGCTACTGGAGGTCGGGTCCTGCTGGGGGTCCGGGTGCTACTGGAGGTCGGGTCCTGCTTGGGGTCTGGGTGCTGTTTATACAAAAGTATAAATAGATTTTTTTTTAAATATTTTTTATTTAAAAATAAAAATCATCCTCCTCCATCTTTATATTTGAGCTGCTGGGGGTCGGGTCCTGCTGGGGGTCCGGGTGCTACTGGAGGACGGGTCCTGCTGGGGGTCCGGGTGCTACTGGAGGTCGGGTCCTGCTGGGGGTCCGGGTGCTACTGGAGGTCGGGTCCTGCTGCGGGGGTCCGGGTGCTGTTTATACAAAAGTATAAACAGATTTTTTTTTTAATATTTTTTATTTAAAAATAAAAATCATCCTCCTCCATCTTTATATTTGAGCTGCTGGGGGTTGGGTCCTGCTTGGGGTCCGGGTGCTGCTGGAGGTCGGGTCCTGCTGCGGGGGTCCGGGTGCTGTTTATAAAAAAGTATAAACAGATTTTTTTTTTAAATATTTTTTATTTAAAAATAAAAATCATCCTCCTCCATCTTTATATTTGAGCTGCTGGGGGTCGGGTCCTGCTGGGGGTCCGGGTGCTACTGGAGGTCGGGTCCTGCTGGGGGTCCGGGTGCTACTGGAGGTCGGGTCCTGCTGGGGGTCCGGGTGCTACTGGAGGTCGGGTCCTGCTGGGGGTCCGGGTGCTACTGGAGGTCGGGTCCTGCTTGGGGTCCGGGTCCTGCTGCGGGGGTCCGGGTGTTTATACAAAAGTATAAACAGATTTTTTTTTTAAATATTTTTTATTTAAAAAAAAAAATCATCCTCCTCCATCTTTATATTTGAGCTGCTGGGGGTCGTGTCCTGCTTGGGGTCCAGGTCCTGCTGGGGGTCCGGGTGCTACTGGAGGTCGGGTCCTGCTGAGGGTCCGGGTGCTACTGGAGGTCGGGTCCTGCTTGGGGTCCGGGTGCTGTTTATACAAAAATATAAACAGATTTTTTTTTTAAATATTTTTTATTTAAAAATAAAAATCATCCTCCTCCATCTTATATTTGAGCTGCTAGGGGTTGGGTCCTGCTTGGGGTCCGGGTGCTACTGGAGGTCGGGTCCTGCTGGGGGTCCGGGTGCTACTGGGGGGCCGGGAGCTGCGGACATCATAGATCTATGATTTCAGATAATAACCTAGATGTGCTGTGTTTGACAGAAACCTGGCTAAAACCAAACAATTACATTACTTTAAATGAATCAACCCCACAAGATTACTGTTTGACTACTTGTAAACATGAACCTCGTCTGAAACGCAAATGAGGTGTTGCTGTAATTTATAGTAAAATTTTCAAAACCACTAAGAAATCTAGTTTTAAATACAATTCTTTTGAAGTGTTGGTGCTTAATGTAAAAATATATAGTGTAAACAATAAATCACGTTTGAGATTTGTGCTGGCTACTGTATACAGGCCACCAGGGCACCATGCAGACTTTATCAAAGAATTTGCAGACTTTCTATCAGAGTTAGTACTGGCTGCAGATAAAGCCATAATTGTTGGTGATTTTAATATACACATAGATAATGAAAAAGATGCATTGGGATTGGTTTTTAAAGACATTGTAAACTCAATTGGAGTTAGACAACACGTGTCAGGACCTACTCATTATCGTAATCATACTCTAGATAATGATCTGAGATGTCATCGCTCTGCTGCAGAATTTCAACGGCAAAAAAATCTAATCCGTGTGATAATATTAGATCTAGTCTCGTGTACACTTCATTTAGCCAAGGCTGCAAAGCCGACTCCGTGTTATAAATATGTGAGACCTTTCACTTCTGCGGAAAGCCGAACAAACAACATGTACATGAACAAATCATCTACACAAACACAGCTCAGTGTTTGATCAGTCCTGACACGCTTGTATAGCCGCGTTTCCACCGCAGGAACTTTCCCCAGGACCTTTGGGCTGGTACTCGATGTGTTTCCACCGCAGGAACCAGGGTCTGAAGTTCCAGGTCAATATTTCCCCTTCCGATAGTCCCTGCTCACGAGGTAGTACTTTTTCAAAATTCAGCAACTTTCAGGGGTGGGACTTGTGCGCTGCACAAGCTGATTGGTTAAGTTCACGCCGCATTTTGGTTGGATGACTCCACGCAGTATTTTATTTATTTTTAACCTCCCTTTTTAAAAAATCTATTGCGGTTCGTGTCGTGGCTTCATGCAGTAAGAGCTGTCTGTCTGCAAATATGGAGTTTGAGTCTGATCTGCTCCAAAGGGCTTCGATTATGAGGCGTGTCTTAACCGAACCAGGAGGAAAAAACCTCTGCACTCAATTGGATAGACTTACAACCAATCAGAGCAACGCAGTGAGTGACAAACGCCTTGATTGCGGTTCTCTGTTCGTCTTTTAAAATGAATGCGCTGTCTATTTCTTTTATAACAGACGCGATAGCGGAATCTAAACATCTCAATTCTCCAGCTGCAGTCGTCTTTGTTGAAAACCAGTTCAACCCAAGCGCTCTTTGGGGACGTGGTGATTACGTAACCGCAGATCATCTGTCCATCATGAGAGAATCACAATAATTGAATTGAATTAAATTAGTAATAATGTTTAGTTCAAATAAATTATCTAAAGCAAGTAGTCGTATGTTTTTATAGAACAACACTGTTAAAATACATGATATAAACAATCATCTTATGTGCATCATGTATTATAACTAACGCCAGCAGAGGGCGCCACTGTCCTGCTGATTATTACACTCTACAGCAGATCTAATCCTTAAATACTGGCCAAACATTTCATTTACACGTTCAGTTAATCTGTAATATTTGCCCACTTCTATACGATAGAAATGCTACAGCGACTGTAATTTCTTCAAGAACATGTGGACTTCAAAACATGCAAACTCAGAGCGAGCACTGTCCTGCTGATTATTACACTCTACAGCAGATCTATATCCTTAAATACTGGACAAACATTTCATTTACATGTTCAGTTAATCTGTAATATTTGCCCACTTACGATAGAAATGCTACAGCGACTGTGATTTCTTCAAGAACGTGTGGACTTCAAAACATGCAAACTCAGAGCGAGGGTTTAAAGGTATACTCCACCGTTTTTCATATTAAACTGATGTTATTCCCTTAACTAAAACGAGTTGATACACACCGCTCTCATCTCAGTGCGTGCACTCAATCGCTCTAGCGCACGGTGACACTCTGATAGCACTTAGCTTAGCCCAGTATATTCAATGGTATCTGACAGCAATGAAGTGACCAAACACATCAATCAACGTTTTCCCCATTTAAAAACAGTTACACGTTATACGACCAGGTATGGTGACACAAAATAAAACATGGCACTTTTCTAAGCGGGTTAAAAAGGATCCCTTTAAACTTTTATTTAGAAATCGCGAGGAACAGTTCGCATATATTTAGAAACATATTGATGTATTCTCCTGTGTTGGCGTAGGTTTACAAATGATTTACCTTACACATCTGATGAAATGGCTCACATTCATCTCTGACAGACCTCCATCTTCTCTTTCATATTAAAACATTCATTATATCGAGCCAAGATTCAGATATGAGTTTCTCCTGACAGCAAATGTGAACGTCGCAGACCGGAGAGTATTGAGTTGCATATCGTTCCTAATTTAGATTCCAATAAGGTAAAAAAAAAAAAAAAACATTGGAAATTATTCACATTTAGTCTTATTGCAAAACATTTATCTGTAGCTGAATATGAATAAACAAGTTAAACTAAAGAACACTTATGGAACGTTTGACTGGTTTAAGAACACTATAGAAAAACTAGCCTAATATACATTCCAAGCATTATTAAAGACAAGTAAACACTTAAAAAAGTAATTAAAAAAGATCAAATAAACAAATCGCAAGATACCACTGACCAAAGATACGATTTAAGTTACCATGCCAACACAAGCAACCCCGAGTGACTGGACAATGCAGTCGAGAGCCTGTTACCGGTTCCAGATTCACTGATCAACAGGTAACAGTAGTAAACGCACAGAAACAGCAGCGGCTGAGAGAGTTCAGCACTAGATGTTACCTGGGGGAGAGTGGTGGTCCACTATAGCATTCCCCGACGATGGCCACCGCACTCCCCATCCTCTGGCCGTAGGTGTAGATTTGATTTAGTGACTGGACAATGCAGTCGAGAGCCTCAACACTAGTGTTACCGGTTCCAGATTCACTGATCAACAGGTTACAGGAGTAAACGCACAGAAACAGCAGCGGCTGAGAGAGTTCAGCACTAGATGTGTTACCTTGGGGTCCATTATAGCCTTCCCCGACGAAGGCCACCGCACTCCCCATCCTCTGGCCGACTTCGTATACTTGGGATATGGGGTCGGGGTCGGGGTGGTGGTGGCGGTGGCGGCGGTGGCGGTGGCGGTCTTCCTCCATCATCAATTTTGAAGTTCGTCCGCATTTCTTCTTCTTTTATGCGATTACTGATGATTAGCAAACAAACAAAGGTTGTAGGTTCATAGCGCCACCTACTGTGCTGGGGTTGAATTTTATTAATCCTCGAATAACAATAACATTAGAACATTGGCAAAGGATTGGCAATACATACAAATACACACACAAAATAAAACCATAAATGATTTCTACCTAATTGACACATCTTACCAAATTAAGAATAGTTATAAATTACTTCATATAAGAATTACTTAATTAAATTACTTAACCCTCTGGGGTCTGAGCTGTTTTCTGGGCCCTGGAGGTGTTCTGACATGCTCTGACATTTCTGGTTATTTCTGTTACTTGTGACATTTTCATGGCTAAAGTCTAATTACACTGTATTCAGCACAAACTCTGCTACAATAATATATCAGCAGCATGTATGTAAAAGTTTGCATTTTTGAGATAATGACATTTATGCGTGGTTTGTGAAAATACAAAAAAAAAATCTCACTGAAATAAGGCCATGAAACCCCTACTGATTATTTCTTCACAAGACTTTTGAAAATTGTATGACATAGCCTAGAATATTTGCTGCAAAACTATGTGAAAATCACCCTGACATTCAGAGAAGACAATATATTGATTTAAAATTTTTACGACGTGTTTTGTGTGAATAAGCCTTATGCGAGAGCTCATTAATATGTATGGCTTTTCTCACCTGAGAAAGACAAAGACACTCCCTAATGGCCCTATTAGGAGCTATCAGGGCCCCTATCATTCTGAGCAACCTTGCACAATACTGTAAATGAGGAGATTTAAAAAAGAATGGCTTTTAAATTGTTTAGATTTATTTACACAACATAATGCAAATAGACACAACAAATGGCAAAAAAGCACTTATTGAAAGACAGACCTTTGTGCCATTCCTATAAACATTGTACATACCTTTCATTTTCAAGGTGTTTGATTGTCACTTTACCATGTTGATGTTCCAGAGACTAATGTGAATGTTGAAGTCGGCAGGACTCAGTGGCATCTGGACCCTGAAAAAAAAAGTGAACATACTGATATCAAGAGAAAGGCCTGCACGATTTTGGAAATAAATATTCGATTTTTCTGGTTAAAATTGCTTTTTAAAATTCACAAAATACACACACACACACACACACACACACACACACACACACACACACACGTTTATATAATATAATGAAGACCAGGTTTGTTGTGCCTTGTAGGCATAAGCTATGCGCAGTGCTGGGTAAAATAATAATAACAATAGATAGCAGTATAAATCTTCCAAAATATTTCAGTAACAACCAAGCTAGAGAAAAATATATTGATTATCATGTTACTTCAAATGTTTCCATTCGTTATGATGATATGAAATGAGATAATAGTAAAAACATGAAGCCGTTTGGTGTGTTTTGCTTTTCAAATTTTCAAATGATACATTCAAACGCGATCGCGCTGCAAAATCTGATACATTCAAACGCGATCGAGCTCAAATATAAAACATTATGGTTACCATACATATCTACGTTTGACCAGATATCCACAAACACAGTAGGCCTAACAGTAAACACGGGTCTAAATTAGGGCCGGGACATTAACGCGTTAATTTCGATTAATTAATCTGAGAAAAAATAACGCGTTAAAAAAAAATAACAGATTAATCCATTCCATATTGACCTTTGAACCTGGAGCCGTTATAGCCACCATTCGACTGTAAAATGAAGGAGGGAGACGAGAACGCGCTGGCGCTGCCTGGATCATTGATTGATTGGAACATTTACTTATAAAAAAAAACAGCCGGCATTTCAACGTTGATTCACCGGTGAACGTAAGGGACCAAGGTCGAATCAGTGTTGGATTATGTTTCGATTGTGCAAAACGAATCACCGTTGATGTCGTGACGTTGTTTCATTGTTGATTTTGTGACGTTGTTTCACCGTCTCTTCTTTCAATATGGGTGAATAAAGATTATATGTCGACGTTGAACCAATGTTGAATTATGCTTCGGTTTTGCAAATTGAATCAACGTTGATATCGTGACGTTGTTTCACCGTCTTACCTTTCATCATGGGATAATGAGTCATGACGATGCTGACTGAATTTGTGATTAACTGTACACTAAAATATTGTTAACTGTCAAATTACTTGCAGCAATGGCTTAATTAAACACATTTAATAAAAATATAACATGCTCAAGATTGTAAAACAAGTTTTATTCTGAAAAAACAAAAGTCTAAAAATACTTTCAGATGAAAACAGATGAAAAACATCTCAAACTTTAAATTGCAGCATTTTCGAAGTAATGTTAAAAACCTGTAATAAAGCAAGTGTAAATAATGTTTATAATTTAATGTTTAATATTAAATGTATACTTTAATAATGTTCAATAATTTAATAATGTTCAATTGGATTGTATTGATTATTTGCTAGGCACAATTATTTCAATGCTCACCCTTAGAACATTTGAACATTATTTTAATAACATGTTCAACACAATTATTTTTAATTGATTGACAGCCCTAATTTATATGCGATTAAAATGCGATTAATTCGATTAATTAATTACAAAGCCTCTAATTAATTAGATTAATTTTTTTAATCGAGTCCCGGCCCTAGTCTAAATATTATAATATTCCCCATATATCTAGCAACAGTTCAACTGCAATGTGACATTTATGCAACAATAACAAACTAATATGGAAACATTTCTTACCTTAAATCTTTCTGGTCTTCAAATCGCGTTCTTCTTCTTCTGAGGTAGCCTAAATCCAATGTAAGCTCTGGCGCGTCTTTCAAACTCGACGAAAAGTGAAGTGAAGTGTTTTGGTGTTTTGTTGTTGAGGTAACGAGCGCATTCGCGTTCCATGTGGAGATTTGCATGTGAATCTCTTTTGCGCGAGTAGACGTGGCCAAATTATCTTTAATGAGCAAGCGTTTGAGAAGCTGGACATCTTGTTGGTTTTATACAAATTACTTAAACAGAAAATATTTGTTTTCGTTTTGAACCCGATCATTTAAAAGTACACACTTAAATGTTTATAAAGGTATATGGCTCATAAATGTGTGACAAGTATTCGCTGAGTTTTGTTTCAGTTTATAGACGTGCTCAAGAAAAAAAAGTTCACCGCGACGGAGAGGCAGAACGCACACCCTGTCTATTTTCTTTATTTTACAAAAGCACAATGTTTTGATTTGATTGTAAGTGGACACATACAAAAGTAGAAATATCACAGATCATTTTTATATTTTTCTTTTTTCTGTATGACCATAAATGACGGAGTAATTTAAGTTTATAGTGCTACAATGTGGAGAAAATCCAGCAAAACGCGCCGGCGCGTTTGCCGACCTCAGAGGGTTAATAAAAGAAGAATAATGAAATTAGGATGTCAGCTCAAGGCCTCATGGACACCTCAACAAACCCGTCTCCACACCGGCACCAGATGAACTGGATACATATTGTGAATGTTCTGATTCAATCTGACTTCTGACCAGTAATATGCTGCCTGAATCATAATCATACATAATCATAATCATACACTGTTGGTTTGTTGGCCAGAGGAGAACTGGCCCCATGTTCACATTTGCTCTCAGGAGAAACTCATATCTGAATCTTGGCTCGATATAATGAATGTTTTAATATGGAAGAGAAGATGGAGGTCTGTCAGAGACGAATGTGAGCCGTTTCATCAGATGTGTAAGTTAGATGTGTGAATGGCTCACATTCGTCTCTGACAGACCACCGTCTGTAAGGTAAATCATTTGTAAACCTATATTCATTTCGAGTCGGACAATACAGCCTACAGAGTCAGAGTGCTGTATAGAGATGAAACGGGTATAGTTTAGCCAGGGCCGGCTCTAGCCCTTTGGTTGCCCTAGGCAAGATTGAGTTTTTGCGTTTGAGTTTTTGCGCCCCTCGAAAATTAGAATTGATAGGCCTATGTCATAAGCTGTAAGCCATAACAAAGTCTTGAAATATCTCACTTTGCATGTAATGAGTCTATATAATATATTAGTTTCACCTTATAAGTTGAATAATTGAAATAAATGAACTTTTGCACGATATTCAAATTTTTCGAGTTTCACCTGTAGTCACTCCAACAAGCAAAATATTACTTAAATGATACACTCTAATAAATTGCACATACAAAAATGCTACAAAGAATGTTCATTGATGAACAAACAAAAATGCTCTAATAGTCACTCCAACACTTCAACAAGCAAATTGTTTATGCACAAATTCTACAAAGAATGTTCAAGGATATTTACCAAATTGGATTAATTTAAGCAAATTATGACCATTAAACTGGTTTAACTATACCTTCTACAAACAAATGTGCTATTATGGATAATGTATACCACTACAAAATTTAAATATTTAAGTTATTTTAGTTCTATCTCAAATAATAAAATATTAATAGTTGTTTCTGCCATTTCTATTCACCTTCAAAGTAACTATAGCTAGCAAACTATAGCTTAGTGACAGCAATGAAACGTCCAATATTAGGTGATGTAAGTTACAATACTAAGTAAATTTATTTCATTGGACACCTTAATAGCTAAGATGAGAAGACTTACTCTATACTGAGCTTTATTTTTTTATCTTCTTCCTTTCTCCGTTTTCGTCCCTGTGCACCAGAGGTTTAGACCGCTTAATTTTCGATCAACGCGCCAGCAGCTGAGCACTTCCCTAACGTAACGTAACGTAACGCAACCCTCCCGCCCCCCGCCAATCCAGAAATGGTCGACAAAAATCATAAATTCAATCTAATAATCAGGTTGACAAGTAATTAAACGTGTGGTTGAGGGGGCGCCCTTTGATCATGTTTAATAAACATGTTTTATTTCGCGTTTCGTTCTAATTTTATGATTAATATGGGAAGTAGATAGGGCGACACTAGAGTGCGTCCGCGCCCCCAACACATTTGTCGCCCTAGGCAACCGCCTAGTTCACCTATAGCAATCGCCGGCCCTGAGTTTAGCAGTTTAATTATGGTTATTATAACGTATTTGTCGTCTGCTGTCTGAATGATGATCAAACATGTACTGATGAGTTTAATAGATTATTCTAAGATAATGAAAAACAATTCCATAACATTTATCTTTGGAGTTTTTTCTAAGAATTTCTACTAAATCAAAACTTATTCTCTCCTTTTTGAGATTTTGGATCATTTCCTTCCTTTTTCCCTCATGTTTTTTACTGGCATGAAGTTGGTTTGACGTTGGACGTTCGATATTCGCATATTTAGGGACCGTCTCAAAATTACATGCCACATCGGTATAAATGTTTCTAACTTCAATAGCATTTGAAGACAATGATTTACAGTCCTAAAACCAACTGTACATTGTTCACCCAGGTCTCATGTATGATGCACACCTTTTAGATTTTTTAGATTTATGACAATAAACTGTTAAATCATATGCAAATATCGCTATGTATTGCACTACTGTATGGGATAGTATGTATAGTGTGTGAGTCAAAAACTGACATGTCTTTATTCTTCTTTTCTAATAGCACTAAATCTACTTTCACTTCAGGTATTATCCAAGGTGGCACTACTGGTAATGGTACTGTAGGACTAATTTTTAATTCAGTTAATTTGAACTCTGTTGCCTTTTTTAAAACTGTCCATCCAAAGCTTTTCGTCTCCCTCTTCTCCTTTTCCCAACAACACAGGTTGTCAATTCATTAAGTGAATTTATTCATGTTGCTTATTACAGTGTGAATATTGAGAATTATAGTAAATGACTGCACCTTGTGATATAAAATGAAATAAAATGTAATTATGAATAACGTGGAGGAAAGTCACGTGATCATCTGTGTGTTTTCTTGAGGAACAGCTCCATCTGCTGGTCATTCATGAGTTCATCATGACAGCGTAATAGAAGATGATAAATTATATAACTGTCACACAAAGAGATTATTTCAGATCAGTATAATGAATTATAAATTATAATTATTATAAAACAATAATTATAAAGAATTCAAAGCGAAAAGCACGACTCGGTCGGTGCTCACTTTATTTATCTGAGTCTACGGTCTACAGCTAACGGGTGACAGTTCAACCAATCAAACGCTCTGTTGTGTAGCACGTGACTGACAAACTACAAGAAGCAGGTCTGCATCTGAATGAGAAGAAATGTACATTTCGCCAGGAGAAGCTCACATTTCTGGGACATACCATCTCCAAAGCGGGACTGATGCCAGGTCACAGCCACTTGGAAGCAATACGTAATGCTCCACCACCTTCGGATGTGCCTACACTTAGATCATTTCTAGGCCTCACCGCTTGGAATGCTAAATTCATTCCTAACTACGCAGCTGTTGTGGAGCCTATGAGAGATGTCCGTAGAGGGAATTCAAATTTTGCATGGACTGATGAAACACACACAAGTTTCCAGGAAACTGATTGCACAGAGCCCTGCATTGGCTTTATTTGATCCTGCTTTGCCCACAATTGTTACAACAGATGCCTCAGACTACGGCATAGGTGGCATCCTGACTCGGCTTCATCCAGATTAGTCAGAAAGGACCGTGGCTTTCGCATCCAGAACCTTGACATCGGCAGAAAGGAAGTATTCTGTTGTTGAAAAAGAAGCCCTCGCTTGTGTCTGGGTCATTGAGCATTGGAGAACAAAGACTTCAAATTAAGATCAGATCACCAAGCCTTAACCACCCTTTTGACCCCTAAAGGTATGGGACAAGCTGGTCTGGGAGTAGCACGATGGTCTGCTAGATTGCTCTGCTTCAACTACACTATGCAGTACAGACGGGGAGTTGACAACCAGGTAGCGGATTGCCTTTCACGTCTTCCATTGCCAAATGAAATTAATTCTGACTTTGATTGTGAACCAGAAACTGTTGCTGCTATCACTACACTCCTGTCAGCTGTTCCTGTGGCTGAGTTTGCTGCAGAAAGCTCCTCATGTCCTGAGCTCGTCAATACATCGAGTGTGGCTGGCCCGCTACATCCAAAGACCTGCATTCTGACATGTCCAGGTACTTTCCAATACGAGACGAACTGTCTATTTTGGACTCGTATGTGTTAAGAGGATCACACAGACTGATTGTGCCTCTTAGTTTACGTTCCCGTTTGGTCACCCTTGCTCATGATGGCCATCAAGGCATTGTGAGAACCAAGCAATGGCTTAGGGAGCTATACTGGTGGCCTGAGATGGATTCGCAGGTACAGTCCACAATTGCAACTTGCGTCACCTGCCAACTCAATGATAAAACTGCTAGAACCACACATGCACCACTTACCCCTGTTGACTATCCAGTAGGTCCTTGGCAGAAACTGGGCATCGACATGGTGGGTCTGTTACTGTACTAAGACAGTGATATTACATTATTAATAAACCATACTATGTATAAAAAATAAGATAAGCCCAGAAATTGAACGCAACGCGTTTAATTACACGTTAAGCGTTTTCCTCCCATAGAAAACCAGTATAAGAAAACGCTTAACGTGGCTTACTGTACTAAGACAGTGATATTACATGACCAAACTCTGCACACATCATATTAATAAACCATACTATGTATAAAAAATAAGATAAGCCCAGAAATTGAACGCAACGTCTTTAATTAAACGTTAAGCATTTTCCTCCCATAGAAAACCAGTATAAGAAAACGCTTAACGTGGCTTACTGTACTAAGACAGTGATATTACATGACCAAACTCTGCACACATCATATTAATAAACCATACTATGTATAAAAAATAAGATGAGCCCAGAAATTGAACGCAACGTCTTTAATTACACGTTAAGCATTTTTCTCCCATAGAAAACCAGTATAAGAAAACGCTTAACGTGGCTTACTGTACTAAGACAGTGATATTAAATTGCCAAACTCTGCACACATCATATTTATAAACCATACTATGTATAAAAAATAAGATAAGCCCAGAAATTGAACGCAATGCGTTTTTAATTACACGTTAAGCGTTTTCCTCCCATAGAAAACCAGTATAAGAAAACGCTTAACGTGGCTTACTGTACTAAGACAGTAATATTAAATTACCAAACTCTGCACACATCATATTTATAAACCATACTATGTATAAAAAATAAGATGAGCCCAGAAATTGAACGCAACGTCTTTAATTACACGTTAAGCATTTTTCTCCCATAGAAAACCAGTATAAGAAAACGCTTAACGTGGCTTACTGTACTAAGTGATATTAAATTACCAAACTCTGCACACATCATATTAATAAATCATACTATGTATAAAAAATAAGATGAGCCCAGAAATTGAACGCAACGCGTTTAATTACACGTTAAGCGTTTTCCTCCCATAGAAAACCAGTATAAGAAAACGCTTAACGTGGCTTACTGTACTAAGACAGTGATATTACATGACCAAACTCTGCACACATCATATTAATAAACCATGCTATGTATAAAAAATCAGATAAGCCCAGAAATTGAACGCAACGTCTTTAATTACACGTTAAGCATTTTTCTCCCATAGAAAACCAGTATAAGAAAACGCTTAACGTGGCTTACTGTACTAAGACAGTGATATTACATGACCAAACTCAGCACACATCATATTTATAAACCATACTATGTATAAAAAATAAGATAAGCCCAGAAATTGAACGCAACGTCTATCACTGATTCTTGAGAGTCGGGACAAAACATGTCCCACATAGAAAAGTCTAATTTATAGCAAAAATTAAGAAATTCATCATGATTGACATACTTACAAAGTTAAATCTAAAGGAATTCTATATACCTATCTGATTTTTAGAATAAACTTTTTATCTTTTGGGGGAAAATTTGTTTAAATGTATAGTCTGTGGTTAGAAGGTCCATGTTATTGCACTTGTCCTCAGCAAGAGGTCACAATATTAACCATCCCAAAAAACTTTAAAAAAAGCTCTACAATTGTGAAAACATTTATATCAAATAAAAAATAAGGGGTATAAATATAAAAAACAATGCATGAAGTGAACATCAAACAATATTTTCCATAAAAATCTGCCTATTAAAGTTGTGTCCTCAGTTTCTGTCAACTCCGTCAGATTTTTTCATAAAGCTCTTTAAATCAGGAAATAGCATGGTCAGCTATATCCCTGAGGACCCCTTTTCATCTCCCTGCCTGTGGTGAATGCAGCACTACCACACATGCTCTGGTAGATTTTACATTTTTTTATATTTTAGACAAACAATGTCAATATTCCTATGGTCACAGCTGCAGCATGTCAATACCATCTTTCTGTTAAGATACTTTTTTTAAACCATAGTGGATTGAATTTAAGCATTTTAGTGAGGTTATTGGGACAGCTAGCAACTGAGGAAAAACTACCTATCTGCAGTGTACAATACATGTTTTGGCAGGAAAATACATGCCCTTACGTCAACTCCGTCAGACGTCAACTCCGTCAGGTTCTGTGTCTGACAGAGTTGACCTGTAAGCTGACGGAGTTGACCTGTAAGCTGACGGAGTTGACAAATCCACCAATAACCTCTTAATGTGCGAATATAATATTATTTGTGAATATAGTGAAGGGTTAAACTGTTATTTCAGGGTTTTATTTACACATAAATGCTTATACATAGCATGCATTATATTATTTAACCATACGCATCTGACTTGTAGATAATGGGCAGGCAGTGGTCTGCTTATTATTGTGTAACGTGTAACTTTTCCAGCACTTTATATATTTATATATGTAGAGACAGAGATAGAGAAATGAGAAGCCAGTGTAGGGCTGGGCGATATGGCCAAAAAAAATTATCACAATCTTTTTTTTATATCAGTCGATATCGATAATTATCACGATAAATGTCTTTCAAGTTTAAAGGCAGATTTTTGCTCCTAAGTGAAAGTTGTAGAAAACATAGCGTTAATTGTGGTTTTAAACTATTCTTTATTGTCAGAAAATATCATGACAAACAGGTGAACATTTCACAAATCTGAGGTAAAACATTCAAACATTTTTCGTCAACACCGTCAGTTTTTCCGTCAACACCGTCAGTTTTTCCGTCAACAGCGTTGGATGTTTGTATGTTTTTGTTAATTTTTTGGGGAAAAAAATATTCTTTCTTCAGTTTATGTTGTTTTTGTAATAAAGGACCATCTGATCTACATCCTCTTATGTTTTATTTATTTAAGGAATTTGTTTTTACAATATTGAAATTAAAATCAAAGTTTGAAAAAGCAAATATTTAGAAATCTGAGTTTTCAGAATAGTGTGAAATCACAACTTAAGTTTATATATTGTATTTTTTTACATAGAGTAAATAAACACTATTACAATATACTTCAGAACTTTAGATTCTTGTTGGATTTGAAGAATTAAAATTGTATACTTTTTAGTGTGTCTGACGGAGTTGACACAAATCTAGTTCTGAAGGGAAACATGTTTATTTTTAAAAAATGTGTTTTTATTTAGAACCTGTTCCTTTACATGGTTAAATAGCTAAGACCTTTCTCTGCAGAAACATATAACTATAATTGATATTGATATAGTGTGTATTTAAAAAAAAAGTTTTTTAAAATGTGTTTTGTCCCGACTCTCAAGAATCAGTGCTTTAATTACACGTTAAGCATTTTTCTCCCATAGAAAACCAGTATAAGAAAACGCTTAACGTGGCTTACTGTACTAAGACAGTGATATTACATGACCAAACTCTGCACACATCATATTTATAAACCATACTATGTACAAAAAATAAGATGAGCCCAGAAATTGAACGCAACGCGTTTAATTACACGTTAAGCGTTTTCCTCCCATAGAAAACCAGTATAAGAAAACGCTTAACGTGGCTTACTGTACTAAGACAGTGATATTAAATTACCAAACTCTGCACACATCATATTAATAAACCATACTATGTATAAAAAATAAGATGAGCCCAGAAATTGAACGCAACGCATTTAATTACACGTTAAGCATTTTTCTCCCATAGAAAACGGTTATAAGAAAACGCTTAACGTGGCTTACTGTACTAAGACAGTGATATTACATGACCAAACTCTGCACACATCATATTAATAAACCATACTCTGTATAAAAAATAAGATAAGCCCAGAAATTGAACGCAACGTCTTTAATTACACGTTAAGCATTTTTCTCCCATAGAAAACCAGTATAAGAAAACGCTTAACGTGGCTTACTGTACTAAGACAGTGATATTACATGACCAAACTCTGCACACATCATATTTATAAACCATACTATGTACAAAAAATAAGATGAGCCCAGAAATTGAACGCAACGCGTTTAATTACACGTTAAGCGTTTTCCTCCCATAGAAAACCAGTATAAGAAAACGCTTAACGTGGCTTACTGTACTAAGACAGTGATATTAAATTACCAAACTCTGCACACATCATATTAATAAACCATACTATGTATAAAAAATAAGATGAGCCCAGAAATTGAACGCAACGCATTTAATTACACGTTAAGCATTTTTCTCCCATAGAAAACGGTTATAAGAAAACGCTTAACGTGGCTTACTGTACTAAGACAGTGATATTACATGACCAAACTCTGCACACATCATATTAATAAACCATACTCTGTATAAAAAATAAGATAAGCCCAGAAATTGAACGCAACGTCTTTAATTACACGTTAAGCATTTTTCTCCCATAGAAAACCAGTATAAGAAAACGCTTAACGTGGCTTACTGTACTAAGACAGTGATATTAAATTACCAAACTCTGCACACATCATATTTATATACCATACTATGTATAAAAAATAAGATAAGCCCAGAAATTGAACGCAACGCATTTAATTACACGTTAAGCGTTTTCCTCCCATAGAAAACCAGTATAAGAAAACGCTTAACGGTAATTTAATATTAATGTCTTAGTACAAAAAATACATGAAACTGGATGATCCATTTTTTTTTTTTTGATTCTTCTGTTCATGTTCCTCTGTGTTCCGTCTTTTATGCGTTTACTGGCGGCTAACAAACAAACATAGATTGTAGGCTCATAGCGCCACCTACTGTGATGGGGTTGAATTTTTATTTTATTTTAATCCTCGAATAACGCTAACATTAGAACATTGGCAAAGGATTGGTAAAACATACAAATACACACACAAAATAAAATACATAATTTCTGCATAATTGACACATCTTACCACAAATTAAGAATAGTTACAAATTACTTACTAAAAGAAACCTAAAATTATATAAAATATGACATGACAAGGACACAGACACTGCAGTCGTATTAATTCACTAACATACAGACATTAATACACTAGGAAATCTTCTAAATACATGGATTTCTTTAAATATTTCGTCATAATATTTAAGGAATCTTAGGGGTTTTTTATTCTTTAAATAAGAGATTTAAGAAATGAGCACAGATCACTTCATAAAGTGGGGATTAGATGGAATACTGTTTGCATAATTGTTGCATATGAATGAAGAATCGATTAATCTCTGCCAATTTCCCCTCGTGACTATATCACACAGGTGAAGCAGAGCTACGAATCGATTGCCCTAAACTCAGAGTTTTCCCCCTTACTGTGCCTGCGCGAAGACAGAAGTTAGAAAATGTAATCTCTAATGCAGCACAAAAAAAAAAAAAAAGCGGTAATGAAAAGCCTGGTGAATGTCCTCAGATGTGGGTCATGGTGGTGTATATTCACCCAAAGGAAAAACGGCTATGGTGAAGGACACTGTTGAGTGGATCTGAAGCGCTGCTCTTTCAAACACACTTCAACAGCTGAAAACATTAGATTTCATGTGTTTTTCACTTTTAAAAACACATCTGAATAAAATGTTCCGTAGCAGTCTGAACATAGCTTACGAAACCTCCCCATTTCGCTGAACTTTAACCCAGAGCTATAGAGAGAGAGAGAAGCTGATTACTCTAGGCTCCTCCCACTCGTTCTCCTCCTCCAATCAGAATGCTGGAAGGCTCATTGGTCACAGCTGTAATGGAGGACAGAAGCTTTAAAAGCTCTTGTGGTGAATCAGTGTGTGTCTGACACTCAGACCGCTCTCTATCTCTGTCATGTTCCTCTCTGCGGTATGGTAATATAATGTTTCCTTCTGTCAGCTCCAGGCTCTTTTGGGCTGTGTGTGTGTGTTTTATTTAAACCAGTTTGAGTCTCTATGTTGGGCTCATTATGGGGGAAAACTTTGACAAAAAACATTTCCAGTCTCTTACCCATTTGCTCATGAGTTTTTGTCCAGCTAACAATCTACATGAAGAAAAGTTTGTCCTCAGACTATTTAAAACAAAGCGAAGAGAAGTGGATGTTTTTCATAATTTCTAATGTTTCTAAAGATAAAGAATCAGTGAATCCTGAAAGCTGAAGCTGTATGGCAGTCTCCACACTTCATTAAGCAGCACAGCCTTTCTCAGCTGATCATAAGAGAGGTTTCTTCAGCATCTCGCCAGTGTTTCTGAACCATCAGGGCTTATTTGAAATCAATTCAAGGAAATGACACAATATATAATAATGCATGAATAAAACAAAGATTTAGATTTAATCTGTAATCCTAAATAAAGCATTAATTAGTGTGCTAAACACAGATGAAGACAGAAATGAGGCTGAATATAAATCTTCATTCTTCATGCTGGTCTGGAACGACAGTAAATGGCCTAAATTATAGGCAAATAAAGAAGTGTCCCTTTTTCCAGATTCTGTATTTAAAAGAATGATATAAAATCCAAATATGCTTTACAGATCCTTATTGGAAAGGGTTTGTTGTTGATGAAATGTTTGCACATGCACCTGAGGAACAGTCCTTAAGAGACTAACAGATTACAGACAGAAGAAATGGTAAATGGACTGCATTTATATAGCGCTTTCACAGACCCATGGCCACCAAAGCGACCATTACGTTTATTGTGAAAAACAAACAAACAAAATAAACGTTTCTTGCGGTTTCTGAGACGGCACAGTCTGCCACCCAGTGGAGAAATACTGCTCTACATCTCATATATTTACATATCGTGTCTTCTACATTTGAAATATACACAAAGTGCACAATGAGGCTAAACATGTCATGCCAACACAAGCAAACCCGAGTCAATGCAGTCGAGAGCCTCAACACTAGTGTTACCGGTTCCAGATTCCCAGCACTGATGATCAACCGGTTACAGGAGTAAACTCACAGAAACAGCAGCGGCTGGGAGAGTTCGCTAGATGTGTGACCTTGGGGCGTGTAGAGGTCCAGTTTGGCCTTCATTGTGTGTGTGTGTGTACCTGAGCGCCTGTCCTCCTCTCCCACTCAGCCTCGAACATGAGGACGGCCACGGCTGCCTGGGTCGCCGCCTCTCTGGCCTGGCTCCTCGTGGAGCCGCTCATAGGGGGGAAGGTGCGGCCCTCCAGTGTTATCCAGGAGAGGAATCTGAGAGACCGTGAGAAGAGTGGATGACATGACAGTGAGGACACAATGAGATCAAGGCCTTCATTGAGGGCTACCGCCTGGCCAGTCCTCTGGCCGTAAATGAACACAGCACTGACGGGGTGCATATTGAATTTTGATGTTCGTCCGCGTTTCTTTTATGCATTAACTGGCGGCTAGTAGCAAACAAACAAAGGTTATAGGTTCATAGCGCCACCTACTGTTCTGGGGTTTCATTTTTTTATTAATACTCGAATAACATTGGCGAAGGATTGGCAATACATACAAATACACACACAAAATAAAAGAATACATGATAATACCAGATTGTCTGGGAAAATAGTTTTGTGCAAATAATGCCCAAGGCCTATCTGTTTCCATTAAAAATATAAATCAATTAAAAATACTATTCAGCCAGTGGAAAAGATTGAGGAAAACTTTCTCTGAAATGTTTTTTAACACTATTTGATTTATGTATTCAAAAACAAGGCAAGATATAGGCAACTACTTGATTTTAATAATGTAATGTGTCTTGTACTGTTAAAAGCCAGTTTGCAAGAATCCAGTGCTTGCTTGTGAAAATCTGATAAATGGATAGGTAACTTCTTACATTTAAAATTACAACTTAACAAAAACTTTAAACCACCACAGCGGTTAAATTATAAATTTGGAATGAAAAACCAGGGAGCATTTCCTCCCAGCACACATTGTTTGACCCAGTTGACTTTAAACACTTGACTGAGAGTTGTGAAATCAATAGCATTAAAGCCTCCCTCTGCATGGTCCCTAATCATTGTTTTCCTTTTGATGTAGTCAGTCTTGTTTTTCCAAATACATTTAAATAAGAGAGAGTCAATTGACGTTGCTGTTCTTTTGTCCACATATAACGATAATCTTAAAAACACCAATCTTGAGATTCCTTCCGCTTTTGAAAGCAATGTTCTTCCTTGTATAGTTAAGTCCCTTTGAAGCCATCTGTTAAAAATGTTTTTTGTTTTCTGTAGCTTAGGGGTAAAGTTGTTGTCCAGTCTTTCCTTCACTGATTTTTTTAATTGTTATGCCGAGATATTTCACTGAGTGCTTGACCTTAATACCATTGATAACAGTGTTGTTAGAGTCATGACCAGCACGTATTTCACTCTTTTCTGTGTTGATTCGGAGGCCTGAAGCTTTTGAAAATAGATCCAGTCCTTTCAAAACATGGTTTTCATCTTTAAGAAAAATACAAGTGTCATCTGCTAACTAAAATGTTAAAATAACATCACCTATTCTTATGCCCTCAACATTGATACAATTTACAGTATAAAGATTCAATAATTCTGCTGCAATTAAAAACAAAAAGGGGGAAATCGGGCAGCCTTGCCGAATACCTCTACTAAGTACAAAATGCTTAGATGTACCTTCTGCTAGGGAAACACTACTGTTTATACCTCTATATATAGTTCTGACCATATTCTTAAATTTAAAATCAAATCCAAATGTATCTAAGGCTGTATATATAAATTCATGTTCAATAGAGTCGAATGCCTTATAGAAGTCTAGGAACAGAATAATGGCTCCTTCAATAAGATCAGAGTAGTCCATCATATCCAATACAAGACGTTTATTATAAGAAATGTCTACCCTTGATAAAGCCTGATTGTGTTATTGAAATAATATCTTCTAAACAAGGTTTTAATCTTTTTGCAAATAAAGAGTATATAAAAGCAAATAAAAGAATAAATTAACAATTTATAATCAGAATTTAGGAGAGTAATGGGCCGCCAGTTTTCAATGTGACGATTATCTTTATTTGGTTTTGGCAGAAAGTGCAATAAGACCTTGTTTCATAGTTACTGTTAATTCACCAGAACCTAAACAATCTTTAAATACAGTGAAAATCAATTCTCTTAATTCTTTCCAAAAAGTTCTCTAAAATTCAAATGGCAAGCCATCAGGACCAGGGGCCTCATTTATAAACGTTGCGTACGCACAAAAGGAGGCGTACGCCGCTCTCTACACAATTTCTCCCATAGAAAACCAGTATAAGAAAACGCTTAACGTGGCTTACTGTACTAAGACATTAATATTAAATTACCAAACTCTGCACACATCATATTTATAAACCATACTATGTATAAAAAATAAGATAAGCCCAGAAATTGAACGCAATGCGTTTAATTACACGTTAAGCATTTTTCTCCCATAGAAAACCAGTATAAGAAAACGCTTAACGTGGCTTACTGTACTAAGACATTAATATTAAATTACCAAACTCTGCACACATCATATTTATAAACCATACTATGTATAAAAAATAAGATAAGCCCAGAAATTGAACGCAACGTCTTTAATTACACGTTAAGCGTTTTCCTCCCATAGAAAACCATTATAAGAAAACGCTTAACTTGGCTTACTGTACTAAGACATTAATATTAAATTACCAAACTCAGCACACATCATATTTATAAACCATACTATGTATAAAAAATAAGATAAGCCCAGAAATTGAACGCAACGCGTTTAATTACACGTTAAGCATTTTTCTCCCATCCTTAAGAGACTAACAGATTACAGACAGAAGAAATGGTAAATGGACTGCATTTATATAGCGCTTTCACAGACCCATGGCCACCAAAGCGACCATTACGTTTATTGTGAAAAACAAACAAACAAAATAAACGTTTCTTGCGGTTTCTGAGACGGCACACTCTGCCACCCAGTGGAGAAATACTGCTCTACATCTCATATATTTACATATCGTGTCTTCTACATTTGAAATATACACAAAGTGCACAATAAGGCTAAACATGTCATGCCAACACAAGCAAACCCGAGTCAATGCAGTCGAGAGCCTCAACACTAGTGTTACCGGTTCCAGATTCACTGATCAACCGGTTACAGGAGTAAACGCACAGAAACAGCAGCGGCTGAGAGAGTTCGCTAGATGTGTGACCTTGGGGAGTGTAGAGGTCCAGTTTGGCCTTCATTGTGTGTGTGTGTGTACCTGAGCGCCTGTCCTCCTCTCCCACTCAGCCTCAAACATGAGGACGGCCACGGCTGCCTGGGTCGCCTCCTCTCTGGCCTGGCTCCTCGTGGAGCCGCTCATAGGGGGGAAGGTGCGGCCCTCCAGTGTTATCCAGGAGAGGAATCTGAGAGACCGTGAGAAGAGTGGATGACATGACAGTGAGGACACAATGAGATCAAGGCCTTCATTGAGGGCCACCGCCTGGCCTGTCCTCTGGCCGTAAATGAACACAGCACTGACGGGGTGCATATTGAATTTTGATGTTCGTCCGCGTTTCTTTTATGCATTAACTGGCGGCTAGTAGCAAACAAACAAAGGTTATAGGTTCATAGCGCCACCTACTGTTCTGGGGTTTCATTTTTTTATTAATACTCGAATAACATTGGCGAAGGATTGGCAATACATACAAATATACACACAAAATAAAAGAATACATGATAATACCAGATTGTCTGGGAACAGTCCTTAAGAGACTAACAGATTACAGACAGAAGAAATGGTAAATGGACTGCATTTATATAGCGCTTTCACAGACCCATGGCCACCAAAGCGCTTTACATATTGCCTCACATTCACCCATTCATTCACTCATTCATACACCGACGGCGGTGGAAATCCATCATGTGCAGTTTCTAGACAGACTAAAGAATAAACCAAACACTTTAAAACTAGATAAATCTGGTTTAAATTACACAGAAAAAAAAAAGAGTCCATGAAGGAATGAAAACATGACATGAGAAACGAGCAGATCAACGATATGACCATGAACAATAACAGTTGAGTTACACTCAGAAAGAGAAGCAGTTTTTGAGCCATTGAGTCCATCAGCAATCAGAACATAATCAGGAAATCTATATTACACACTTGAGTGTTTTATATGAAGGAAGATATTTCACTAATCGCTGAACCACAGAATCAACAGGAGAAAGAGTGAAAGATAATCTGGGCATCTCCTGCACCGGCGTAAAGTGAAACCGGAAGTGTCTATCTCTACACTCGCTGACCGGAAATACAACATGGCGGCAACTAGACCATTACGTTTATTGCAAACAAACAAAATAAACGTTTGTTGAGGTTTCTGAGACGGCACACTCCACGACCCACCAGTGGAGAGCATCATGTCTTTATGTCTGTATATATCATGTCTTCTACATTTCAAATACACACAATCTGAGGCTAAACATGTCATGCCAACACAAGCAAACCCGAGTGACTGGACAATGCAGTCGAGAGCCTCAACACTAGTGTTACCGGTTCAAGATTCACTGTACTGATGTAATTACAGTAGTAAACTCACAGAAACAGCAGCGGCTGAGAGAGTTCCTCACTAGATGTGTTAACGTTACCTGGGCGCGTGCGGAGGCCCTGTGTAGCCTTCTTTAACGAAGGCCACCTCCTTGCCCGTCCTCTGGCCGACGGTGAACACAGCGCTGACGGAATGCTCGGCGTGGTGCTGCTGCTGTTGATCCATTTTGCGTTCGTCCACATTTCTTCTGCTTTTATGCGATTACTGATGATTAGCAAACAAACAAAGGTTGTAGCCCTTAGTAGCGCCACCTACTGTGCTGGAGTTGAATTTTTTATTAATCCTTGAATAACAAAAACATTTGGTAGATGTAAAAGCAAAGGATTGGCAATACATACAAATACACACACAAAATAAAATAATACATCATTTCTACATAATTGACACATCTTACCACAAATTAAGAATAGTTACAAATTACTTAATAAAAGAAACCTTAAAAGTTATTTATAATGACATGACAAGGACACAGACACTGCAATTCACTAACATGCTCCAACATTGACTAGCAAATCTTCTAAATACATGGATTTCTTTTGGAATATTTAAGGAATCTTAGGATTTTTTATTCTTCAAATAAAAAGAGCTTTAAGAAATGGAGTATAGTTAAATTTATAAAGTGGGGATTAGATGGAATACCGTTTGCATAATTGTTGCATATGAATTTGCCATATAAAAAATTAACAATATACTCCAGTGGTCCATTATAATAAAAAAATGTCTTTCAAAACTGATAGAGTGTGTAACATTGACAGCTGTTATGAAATATGTGAGAATATAACATATAACTCCTGCAGATTTTCTGAAGACCTGAAGAGATCAGGTATTGGTTTCATAAACGTGAAATAAATGTGAGAAGTCCATTACCAAAAATTGATACGGTCAAATTCTGGGCCAAATGGACAAATGTTGATATTGTCACAGAGTCACTCACACCATCCACTCCAACACCATCACCATCAACATCATCACCATCATCATCATCATCATCACCACCACCATCATCATCACCATCATCATCATCATCATCATCATCATCATCATCATCATCACCATCATCATCATCACCATCACCTTCCCTTGTTCAGCCTCATCAGCCTCACTATATCAAGCCTGCTCTCCCTTCAGTTCACTGTCGTCACACACAGACTCTTCCTGAACTCTCACCAGAGTTACCCAGCAATCCTGTTCCTGATCGTCGTCACTGTCTTCGGATCTTCTTTGTGTATCCGTTCCTCAGCTAACTGTAACGCAACTGAAAATGAGGTGAAGTTCTACGTCTCATTCAGCAAACCATCCTTCACCTGTTGTGTTCTGCTCACGCTCTGTAAATAAACCCTATTTACTTCCACATCAGACCGGCGAGGCGGAGGATTGCAGTGGGTTTCTCCTTCAGTCCCTCTACTATGAAACGCAACCACATCTCTCCCCCACGGACCGTGGCCTTGATGATTCCTCCTCTTCTCTTCTCTCCGGTCGAGCGATACAGTGGGCACAGTCGTTGTGGCAGTCCCACGCTCCAGTATCCACCTCGTCATCAGCCTTCACCAATCACATCAAGGAAGTCTTCACACAAACTACTTCAACCCTCTCCATTCACCATCAGCTCTTTTGCCTTCAAGTAGCAAGTCAGTCAGTCAGTTGGTGTCTCCCACCTCCCATGATGCACCACAGCAAAGATATAAAAGTGAATTGCATAAGCTGTTCTGGTTTTTCAGCTAGTATTGGCATGATGTTGCTTTCGGTGGATTGTTTGAGCTGGTTTTTATTGAATTGTGCAAAGTAGCCAAGCTCAGCTGACTAAGTTTTACTCTTAAGTTGAAATTTAGAAAGATTTAATGTAAAAAGGAAGAAATGACTTTGATCTACTGTTTCTGTCTTTTTTCCATTCACCTGCATCTCCTGATTACTCACCTGTCGCTCGTCCGTCATGTGTTTCCTCTGTCAGGATTTATATGAAAGGTAGGTCTTAATACTTACTTTCTTCATATATTTGATGAAGGGACTTTTGACCATGTGTTCGGATGTCCACAATGCATTGTTATTGAAATATAACACGGGGAGCATTAAATAAATCTTTGTGATCGGTTAAGATTTTAATGATCAATCACTCAAACCCCTTTCGATGGTCTTTTGATATGAGCTCATGTTTATTGGCTGATGATAGTGCACTGGAACATTAGCACTTGTGCTGTATAAGATTAGTCAGTAACTGTTGTAGTTTGCCAGCTTTATGGATGCTAAAACTCTTACACAGCTATTTCACTTACACTGCTGATCATAACTAACTTATTTCTCTTAAGTCAAGTCAAGTCATCATTTATATAGCGCTTTTAACAATGTAGATTGTCTCAAAGCAGCTTTACAGAGATAAGCGTATAATTTAAGGTAACAGAGATTGTTTCGGCTTTACAGCAGAGTTAAGTTATTTCCATCTAAAGTTAGTTTTGATTGATTTGCTTCCGTCGCAACGATCATTTGTTATTAAATTAGGGGCCGCTAAGACGACACCATTCTCTCTACACAGACTTTAAACGCGAACTTGTGAGAAACGCTGATGGCGTTCACATGAGCATTTAGAACGGGCGTTTGAATATACGCGGGTTTGGAATTCCCTACAAGCCAAGCCTAAACAAAATACTTGTCTTTCCTTATAAATTTTGATAAAGAATTTTATTTTATTTGTTGCTTTGGGGTAGGAACGCGAGACGAATTTTCCCGACAACGCCTTATCTGTAGAGTGGTAGTGGGATCCTCCATAGGGAGAGACTAGTTGGCACTTCAGCACTGCGTTGTCATCGGGTCCATGGGAAGATCCTTCATCAGATCTGGATACGGCCTGGATCCGGCAGGCTGCAGGAAAACCTCGGGATAAACACAGACACTAAAATTAGCGTAGATGCCATTCTTCTCATGATGTAACGAGTACATCAGGATTTTTGGGAAGTGTTCCCGGTTCCGGCTGACCTAATCTATGCAGCCTAACATTAAATTATAGAAGTCTATAATGTATTATGTGAAAGCTAGGTCAAAGAGATGTGTCTTTAATCTGGCTTTGAACTGACAGAGTGTGTCTGCTTCCCTGCTTCTTACTGCTTCCAGTATCACTCCAGAAGTCCTTCTGGTTTCCTCCCAATTATTTCTGGTCCCTGAAAAATCATCACCTGGTGGATCATCACTATTCTGTTCCTGTCTGATATAATAAGCTGAAAACTCCAGCACTTCTGCTGAGGCCATCACAACTTTCAATCATTACTCGCTCATCACACTCACATTTTAGCTTGAGGCTGTTCATGTCCAATTTCTTATCTAGGAAACTAGTATTTGTGATTATTTCCAATACCACGTGAAGGCAGCAAAAAAACACAACTAATTCACAATCATAAACGAAAGCACTTAATATGTATGTATTAAATGCATTAAACTCTTATTTGTTTATTTAAAAAAGCTTGTGTAATGATCCATCTTATACTTGGCATTATAAAAGGGTTAGTTCCAATCCTTGATTCTGATTGGTCAATAGCTGTGCTTTATTCAGGATAAAACACGGCTATGACCGCTTCACCCTACGGCTCTATTTATCACTGCGCCCTGTGAAAAAGAATGAGACAAAGTTTGAGAACGGTTTGTTGTTTTTATTTGAGCTTTCATGCATATATTACACATTGGAACGTTGTTGTTCACGGTCAGGGAATATATTTTTTATTAGCGGAAGGAATGCTTTTATTGATTCAACTTCATGAAAGTTGCACTAATACATCTTTTTTACTTTAATATTATGTGGTAACGGTTTTATAAAAGCAATAAGGTACTCGAGGCAAGTGCTGTATCGTGAATAAGTCACGGCTGAAGGGATTACTCCGCTTCGCGTCGAGCCTAACAACGCCCTTCAGCCGTGACTTATTCCCGATACAGCACAGCCTCGAGTACCTTATTGCTTACTTGTGTAATATGACTGTTGTTGAATTATGACATTGCTTGTGATGTTCCACATTTCTGAGTCGCTTTGAATAAAAGCATCTGCTCAATGAATAAATGTAATTAGTTCTTAACTTTTTTCTTTAAGATTTGCACTGGACACAATTTAGTTTAGAATAATACAATCTAAACCTGTATGACTCTCTTTCTTCAGTGCAACACAAAAGTACATTAGGTATAATATTTCATTATGCAAACATGCTGCAGTTTGAACAGTGAATGTGAAGGCCATATGGGTTTGGAATGATTTTTGAAAAATTGTGGAGATTAAAGTATTTTCTTTAAAAGAGTGGTAATGAGAATATGTAAGGAATATTGAAATCCTCTTATTAGTTTGATCAATTCCTTCTTTAATATTCTTAAAAGTTACATGCCACCTGAAATGCCTAAATGGACTGTGCAGCCAAAGAGGAAAATAGAACAAATGTATGCTAAAACTAGTTGGTCTTATGATTTAGTTGTCTAGAATTTGGAAGTGAAATGAATTTCTTAACTCATAAATGTGTAATTGTTTGAGTCTGTTTGCTGTGGCTGAACTGACTTTCTGCCGGCTGCTAATAAACATTCATATAAAGATAAACTTGGGAGTCATGTCTGGTAATGCTGGGTGGTAATAAGAGAAGATCCAATTATTCCTGAGCCCACGGTGGATAAAGCAGTGCTAGTGACTTACTGGAAGGGGCAAGGCCAATCTGAGTAATGGAGATGGGAGATCACCTTAAGTCAGATATAATATATAGTTTTTGTACAAATGTATGCGCCACAATCTATTGGGTCTGCCTCGTTGCTCCTGCTGCTGTTTGCTTTGGGGTGCGTCTGAAAGCTTCGTATATCTTCCTGTTTTGAATAATTTACTATCATTCCTTGTTGTTTAAACTGCTAAATATAACTTACTCAACATCACACATTAACCTGACATCACTAGCTTCAATCTAAATCGTTATTGCTAGCACAACACGCTAGTAATTCACTAGCCTGTTAGCGTGCCATCTGTGCGCTCTTTATTTATTTTTCCCTCGCGCCTTTTACGAATCCATCAAACAACTTAGAAAACTGATAACAACTTTTTTTTATATAAATGACTTAAATCACGACTTTTCTAAATCAAGGAAAGCAGAAGATGCTTGTCAAATTGTTATAATAGATGAGAAAGTAATTGACCGAGTATCAGTCTATAAATATCTCTGTTTGCTTTTAGAAGAAAATGTGTCCTTCAAACAGCATATAGAGTGTCTAACACAAACACGTAGGCCCTGTCCGCACGCGTTAAGCTGTACACGTAAACATTCTGTATCGGCGCTTCGTCCAGACGGATCCGGCGTTTTGGGAGACTGACACCGCTATTTTTTTAAACTGGGTCCCAGAGTGGATAAATCTGAAAACGTTTTATATAGTGTGTTTTCGTGTGTACGGCCAATCCGTATATTGTGGGTGTGTTGGACATCGGCTGCGGCTGGATGTAACCGATCGGCCAGAGTATCCGCGTGCCGGCGGGAGGAGCCGCAGACGGAGACGTGAAGTCGGACTCTCTCTGGTTCCCGTGGTGACCGCTCACGTGGTGTTTTCATACTTTACCACAGCTGAAGTGAATTAAATGCAATATTTGCCAAATAATACACAGATGTTTCAGAGACATTTTCATTCAATACTTTATGCTTCATACAGCGTCTGTTTGAACAAGAATAAAGTTCAACATAAGCTACTATCAATGAAGTGGAGTCTACGTTTTTAATCAGTTTTTATTTGATACACATGACACAATATAACATCGCAACTACATGAAAATAGTGTTTACTGTTATAAAAAACTGATTTGTGAGCTTTAGAGGAACTAAAGGTGTTTGAATAAACACGAAACACGTGATCGCTGTCATGCGGTGAATCCGGCCAATCGTGGAACAGCTGTGTCGTCATCAGCCAATCGTGGAACAGCTGTGTCGTCATCAGCCAATCGTGGAACAGCTGTGTCGTCATCAGCCAATCGTGGAACAGCTCTGTCGTCATCAGCCAATCGTGGAACAGCTGTCGTCATCAGCCAATCGTGGAACAGCTCTGTCGTCATCAGCCAATCGTGGAACAGCTGTGTCGTCATCAGCCAATCGTGGAACAGCTCTGTCGTCATCAGCCAATCGTGGAACAGCTGTGTCGTCATCAGCCAATCGTGGAACTGCTCTGTCGTCATCAGCCAATCGTGGAACAGCTGTGTCGTCATCAGCCAATCGTGGAACAGCTCTGTCGTCATCAGCCAATCGTGGAACAGCTGTGTCGTCATCAGCCAATCGTGGAACAGCTCTGTCGTCATCAGCCAATCGTGGAACAGCTGTGTCGTCATCAGCCAATCGTGGAACAGCTCTGTCGTCATCAGCCAATCGTGGAACAGCTGTGTCGTCATCAGCCAATCGTGGAACAGCTCTGTCGTCATCAGCCAATCGTGGAACAGCTGTGTCGTCATCAGCCAATCGTGGAACAGCTGTGTCGTCATCAGCCAATCGTGGAACAGCTGTGTCGTCATCAGCCAATCGTGGAACAGCTCTGTCGTCATCAGCCAATCGTGGAACAGCTGTGTCGTCATCAGCCAATCGTGGAACAGCTGTGTCGTCATCAGCCAATCGTGGAACAGCTGTGTCGTCATCAGCCAATCGTGGAACAGCTGTGTCGTCATCAGCCAATCGTGGAACAGCTCTGTCGTCATCAGCCAATCGTGGAACAGCTGTGTCGTCATCAGCCAATCGTGGAACAGCTGTGTCGTCATCAGGGGCATGTTCAAGTTTAAAACGGTGCGCAACGTTTTGCTGCGGTTTCCAGGTTGACCGTCATGTTTCCTGGAGGCGGCGTGCGCCGGTGTGCAACGGGGTTAGAGATGCGTCTTCTCTTGTTTGGTGGGTGTGTCAGAACTGCAGTCCAATCAGCAGCAACATGTATATAAAGCACGCGGTATTAAAGTGAACTCGCACAATGGGTTCAAGGAAATGGATAGCCTACAAGTCTGCTGTTTCGGACCAGGTCCGAATGATGATCAAACATGTACTGATGAGTTTAATAAAGTTTATTGTACATCACACAAAAGATGAAGCGTCAGTTTTGCTTCAGAAAATCACCGTAAGAGCTGAGTAAACAGTAAGTTATAAGAAGTGCGCAAGTACATAAACGAATTTCGGTAGAGTTGCGGGAGCATTCCTGTGGGCGGAGCTTAGTCAAAAAACGGTTCTAGTGACGTCATTAAATAAGAAAGTAGAGGGATGTAGTCCAAACGAGCCGTTCGATGTAGGCGACTTCTGTTAAATAATCTCGCTTGGCACTGAACTTTGAGCTTTATAATTTTACAGATATTATTTATACCCCAACAACAACATTACACACTAACTAAAGTTTGAAACATGGGATCACGAAGAACGGGACCTTTAAGACATTTCGTATTTTGTAGGGATGGGCATTTCAAGCAAAAATAATATGCGACGATCGCTGGGAATTATTTGATTATTAGGGGAGACCGGGGACAGTTGCAACACTTCTCTCAGTTACTCAGAGACTATCTGGACTAGACCAACCAAATATGAATATATTAAACTTGCATCTGTCTGCTAATTACCCAAAACATTTAAAGATGATTACATATGACACATCGTTCACAGTATTTATTTGAATGGTAGAAGCCAGATGCTGCAACTGACCCCGAACCCAGGGACGCTTGCAACATGTTAAAATACCTTATTTTTATCAGCATCCCAGATAGCTTAGAAGAACTCGATATTGCGACAGAAACTACTGACTCTCTTTTCCAGCACTTTAGACACAGTTGCTCGTTGTGCTTAACGAAGATTAAAGAAAATAGTCCAACGCCGTGGTACAACGAGCACACTCGGCCCTTGCAGTTCTTCTCAATTTCTGAAACCTTGCTCCATTTTCTGAAAACATTAAACACTAAACCTCATCCTCAAGCACTATTCACAGAACCTCTGACTCCTCTTGCAAAATTAAACTTTCACCTCAAAACAGTTTTACCTGTGTTCAAAATCAAACACTGCTCTCAAATCATAGACAAAGTGATCAATGAGATACACTATCAAGCAGTCAGTAAACAATACACCAAATAGCAGAAAACACATTGTTCAAAACATGTTCTCAGGGAGAACTAAATTATTAATCTCAAAACAAATTTCATATTTTTAATTTTACAGTCATTGTTTCAATTTGTTCATTGTACAGTCTACAGCAATGCACTGTACTACAGTATACGATACTAAAGGGACACAAATGAAAGGAGTAAAGTGTCTTGTCTTTGGCTGGGTCAGGCCAGAGCACTTCGTCAACATCATATTGTCCCTCCTGAGGCAGCGGGGGAAGAAGCCTCTTGTGTGCCGTCTCCAGCCCTGACATGACTCCTCACCAATATCACCACAGGCTAAATCCATGGCTTGCAGCAGATTTACTCTGGTGTAGGGTCGTCTATCAAACTTTTCATCTCCAAGAGGAGAAAAACTCCATCGGATTCAGGAAAGGAGAGTATGGAGGGAGGTACAAGTTCATAAACTGCCCATTGATATTAAACCATTCCCTGACCCGAGCAGCTCGGTGGAAACTGACACTGTCCCACACTCTCACATAGGTGGGAATGGGATTCTCATTTAGCTCTTGACCCTGCTGCTCAAATAAAATAACTCTTAGATTGGCCATAAATCTTAGAAGGTGCTGGTGTTATATGGCCCGAGTGTAACATGTAGAACACCATGGTTGCTGATAGCAGCACAGATTGTGACATTGCCACCTCGATGACCAGGGACTTCAACAACGTCCAGTCATGTTTCGGCCTCTCCTTCTCCTTGTTAGATTGAAGCCTATTGACAAAGATGAACTCATGGGGTCTGTCCAAGGATACCATGTCAAATATTGTTTCTGTGTAGAAATACAATATACTGTATTTAGAATTTTGTAAGTCGTACAGAGACAGTGATGTACTGTAGAGTACAATTAGGCCTACTGTATGCACTTCTGATTCACATACATTGTATGTACTGAAGAGTAATGTCATTCACATAGTATGTGTTAGTACTGTAGACAATCTGGATTACAGTAAATGTTTCTGAATGTACACTTGCACATGCTGAGCTCGCAGTTCTTTCACCCTTGGGGAGTTGCGCTCAAAGGTACTCTGTATACTTGTTTCATTCGCACCCTGTTACGATGGAGGACACGGTCAATTGTGGAAATGCTCACACTGTCGATTCCCTGGAAGTGTGTGTTGTCTTGTATCACTCGTTCCTGGATTTCTCCGAGCCGTATTACATTATCTTGAAGGACCATGCCCACTATTTTTTAAAAATATAATTATTACAAAAGCACCTGAAATTATTTATAAAAGATTGACTTTCTTCAGTGACGTTCATACTTATTCCACTCGCCAGTCAAGTGAAGGGCGTTTCTTGTTACCTGCCTGTCGAACAAATCAATTTCAAAGAACATCGTGTTATAGAGCAATGGTGGCATGGAACTCGCTCCCGTTGTTTTTGGTCTCAGAGAGTCACAATGTTAGTTTTTCCAAAAGATTGAGACTGTATTTATTTACTTTGGAGTAACTGTAATTATGTCATTAATAATGACTGTATAATGAGCTATGGTAACTGAAATGTGATTTTTATATTTTATATTATAACCAGAGATTGGTAATATTTTGTACATAGAAGAGCTTATATTGTTATATTGTTATGTTGTTATGGTTAGTGTTTATGTGTTGTGCAGTGTGTGTGTGTGTGTGTGTGAGAGAGAGTTAGATGACTTAGATGATGTTGTGTGCACTTCTGTATTTTGTCTTCATTGTTGTACAGCTTTGATGTTAATATTTTGGTAAAAATTGTTAAGACCCCAGGAAGAATAGCTGCTGCATTGAGGAGTAGCTAATGGGGATCTAAATAATAAACAAATAATAAACTATAACGGCCTCTTGCTCCCGAGGGAATACAGCTGTCCTTCCACCTGCATGTGGCAGCCTTGCAATTCTACAAAAAGTAGATGTGCAGTTATTAGAAAAATTCATGCAGTACTGTACATGGTGATTTACTGTACAAATGTCTATTGAAACAGTTGCATATAGTGTAGTACAGTAAATTTGCAATTACAAAAATACAGTAGTATACTGTACCGGTTCTCTTCTCTGAATGTCCTTACTATGGAGGACACAGAAAATCGGCTCAAATTGGGTTGCACTCGAAGTCCTGCTTCCCTCACTGTCAGTCCATGGACAAGAGCATGGTCTATGACTGTTGCTCGAATTTCATCAGAAATTTCCACTCTTTGTCTTCCTCTTCTTCCTCCTCCTCCTCCTCGCATACGCACTCATCCTCTCATATTGTTTCTTCTATCCATTCTCAGACTTTCTCCTTCCCACCTTCAACAACCTGTTTGCTCTCTGAACTGGCTTATATTGGTTGTCCAATGTTCCTTTAAGCTGTGCGGACGCGCAGACTAATTGAAGGTCCTGCGCTGCACAAGTTCAGACCACGCAGACGACATGCATCCACTCGGTAATGGCAAAACGAAAAGATGAAACATCTCTGCAACAGCCTAAAAGAAAAGGTTTGTTTGACTTTCAAACAAGAATGCATGAAATAGTTCAAACGGATACATTTTTTCAAATTGTCTGAAATATTTAGTTACGGAGCTAATGGGATTGTGAAGCTAAAATCAAAGGAGAGTTTTCCACCGGGAAAACGTGGACAGAGTGGAAACTTGACTACCTAAAACGCCACTTAACTCAATGTCACATTGATGCTGTGAAAGCATTGTACAATAGAAAGCATGGAACTGCGATTAACCAGCTTCTCGGAGTCGAGATAATCTAGAGAAAAACGTTTCGACTTCGCCAATAAGAGCAAGGTAAACCCTGAACAAATCAAAATATTGATCAATAACGTGCTACTTGCCATTAAAATGAACACGTCGATGCTATCTGTTCAAGAAATGCATAATCATCTGGAGAAATACTTATTTGAATTTGTGGAGTCAATTAATGCAGTTGTACAAGCTGAGACTATGGAAGATGTAAGAAATGCCAATGTTCACACGCTGATAGTCGACGAAAGCACAGACATTACAGTGCATAAAATGCTAGTTCTTTACATTAAGTTTAGAGAACAAAATCAATTCACATACACAACTGTGTTTGCCGGGATCATTCAGCTGGCACGATGCAGCGCCCAGGATATTGCCGATGCAATAATAAAGCTCTACACTGATCATGGACTTGATCTGCAGAAAACGGCCATGTTAACGTCTGACGGCGCTTCTGTCAAGTTAGGCAGACATAATGTCACTGCAATACTGAGACGGCAAATACAGAACAACACTGCGTTGCTCATCGAGAGGATTTGGGAATGGATGATGCATGGAAAGGCATGCTGTTGATGAAAGAAGTGGAAACACTTTTAAGAACAGTATATTCACTCTTCAGTAGATCTTCTGTGAAGAAAAGCAAACTCGACGAGTTGGCAAAAGTTTTAGAAGTGGATTCCCTGTCTTTCACACCGCTGAATGAGGTTCGCTGGCTGTCGCGTTACCAAGCTGTTAATGCATTTTTGCAGAATTACAGTCTGTTAACGGAGTACTGTGCAAAAGAAGCAGACAACGACGACCCGATTGCCAAATACCGTCTTAAAAAACTATCTGATCCCAAGTACAGAGCTGCAATTACTGTTCTCGGAGATTAAAATTTATATCTATATATATTATATCTGATTATAATTTAACCAACAGTAATTCTGGATTGCGTCCACCAATAACTAAATAGGAAATAAGCGAATCAGAACACTGCGCGCCAAACCAGCAGTATGTGCGCAAGCGTTAACCACTAGTGTTTCTGTCTCACTCTGGATCTGTCCTGGATCTGCCACTGCATCACATTTCTCTCTGCGTGGCGTGGAGTGTCTGTTTTTATGTCGGCTCTTATGTTAACTGGTTAGAGCTTGTGTTAGAGCAGAGTGCCTGCGTGACACACACACTTCTCGAGCCGCGCCGAAACCACATGCTAGAAATAGAACCGCAACCGATGGAGGCAATGTAGTATCTGGATATTTGCCGCGAGACGAGGGCTTCGATTACCTCTCTCTTTTTTGACCATACATGTGTTTGCACCCCTGTAAGAGGGAAAAACTTCGATCTCAGCATGTTCATTGGAGCACCCGTGTGTGAACGAGCTGTTGGGGAAACATGACAGTGCGATAAATACAGCCGACATTATTCTGTTTGTCCGCAAAGTTTGTGACCATGTTGATGCACGATTTCCTGAAGGTGAGCTTAAAGAATGGTCTGCTTTTAGCCTAGAAACACTGCATTCAACACTCGATTTAGATCATGGCACAAACGATGTAACCAGACTGACCGAGAAGTTCCACGCTTTTCTAAAGTAAAGAGATGATGACGCCACCGAAAGCATCGCTGAAAGGCTAACCTGGACACTAAAAGCTCAGGAGTTTGTGGAGCTTGCACAGTTAACTGACATGTGCGGGACATGCCAAGCGTCTAGTGCAGACTGTGAACGCGGATTCAGTCTCATGAACCGTATCAAGACAAACTCACGTAACGACTTCAGACCGCCCACTCGGATCAGCTAATGAGAATCCGGTCGACACGAGCAGACGGGTCTATCAGTCTGGACAAGCTCTATAACCACTGGACAGGTGTTAAAGGGGGGGTGAAAGCTATCTCATGCATACTGAGTTTTTTACACTGTTAAAGAGTTGGATTCCCATGCTAAACATGGACAAAGTTTAAAAAATGTAATTGTACGTTTGAAGGAGTATTTCTGTGCCAAAAATTGTCCTTCCGGTTTGTCAAGTTTCGGAAAGTTTTTTTTTTGTGTGTGTGTGTGTGACGTCAGCTGGGGCGTAATTTCCTTATACAGGTCCTAAGGGCGCTTCTCCACGGCCCGTCGAGAGAGCAATGAAGCACTGCTACACTAAAACTGTTTGTATATCTCTTTAATCCAATATGGTTTAATAAAATGTGTTTGGTTAAAAATATTGAACATTTATTTTACTATACTGTAAAATGTGTTGAACCGTTAATAAAATTGACTAATATTCTCAGAAACTATAGTTCATTAGGTAGTGGTAACATGCTCTTTTTGTGACAATACACATTTTTTGATGAAATTGCTCAGAATTTTTTTTTGTATTTGCTCAGCACAGTAAATAATTAGAGGGAACATTGGGTGTCATCATTTGAAACGGGTTAAATCAGTTTTGAGTGGTTGTTCAATGACGTGTGTTCTCTATTTGTATTTGATTGTCTCTTGTGTTTACCGGTGTGGATGACGTGCATTACAGTGCAGAATGTGTTTAGAGAATGAGAATGTGTTTGGAGTTTTGCTGAAAAGTCTAAGTGAGATCTGCACATTGTGTTTTACCATGTGAAATGGTTTAAGGTATTGACGGCAGACTGCACAATTAGCTCAATGAGTTCAGGCAACTGAGAACTTTGTTCAGCCAATGGGTTTTAGTGTTTTAGCAACTGAGAAAAACTGTAAGAGAACAGCCAGAAAAATGGAGCGCAACTGGAAGAAAACACAACTAGAGTTTGTTTCTTGTATTTTGTTGAAAGAGAGCATTATTGCTTACCGAAAGGCCTTAAACACATCTCGATCTGCTAATTTTTCGACCCTCTTAGAAGAAAACAAATACAATCCTAGGTATTTATTTGAACTAACGAGAAATGAAGCTTCAACACCAGACGTTTTCAAACAGCACAGCAGTAATGACTTTATTTTATACCCATGGATCTGAAGCGCTGCTCTTTCAAACACACTTCAACAGTTGAAAACATTAGATTTCATGTGTTTTTCACTTTTAAAAACACATCTGGATAAAGTCATGTTTCGTAGCAGTCTGAGCATAGCTTACGAAACTTCCCCATTTGAGAGAGAGAGAGAGACTGATTACTCTAGGCTCCTCCCACTCGTTCTCCTCCTCCAATCAGAATGCTGGAAGACTCATTGGTCACAGCTGTAATGGAGGACTGAAGCTTTAAAAGCTCTTGTGGTGAATCAGTGTGTGTCTGACACTCAGACCGCTCTCTATCTCTGTCATGTTCCTCTCTGCGGTATGGTAATATAATGTTTCCTCCTGTCAGCTCCAGGCTCTTTTGGGCTGTGTGTGTGTGTTTTATTTAAACCAGTTTGAGTCTCTATGTTGGGCTCATTATGGGGGAAACCTTTGACAAAAAACATTTCCAGTCTCTCACCCATTTGCTCATGAGTTTTTGTCCAGCTAACAATCTACATGAAGAAAAGTTTGTCCTCAGACTTTTTAAAACAAAGCGAAGAGAAGTGGATGTTTTTCATCATTTCTAATGTTTCTAAAGATAGTAGTTAATCAGTGAATCCTGAAAGCTGAAGCTGTATGGCAGTCTCCACACTTCATTAAGCAGCACAGCCTTTCTCAGCTGATCATAAGAGAGGTTTCTTCAGCATCTCGCCAGTGTTTCTGAACCATCAGGGCTTATTTGAAATCAATTCAAGGAAATGACACAATATATAATAATGCATGAATAAAACAAAGATTTAGATTTAATCTGTAATCCAAAATAAAGCATTAATGTGTGTGCTAAACACAGATGAAGACAGAAATGAGGTTGAATATAAATCTTCATTCTTCATGCTGGTCTGGAACGACAGTAAATGGCCTAAATTATAGGCAAATAAAGAAGTGTCCCTTTTTCCAGATTCTGTATTTAAAAAAATGATATAAAATCCAAATACGCTTTACAGATTCTTATTGGAAAGGGTTTGTTGTTCATGAAATGTTTGCACATGCGCCTGAGGAACAGTCCTTAAGAGACTAACAGATTACAGACAGAAGAAATGGTAAATGGACTGCATTTATATAGCGCTTTCACAGACCCATGGCCACCAAAGCGACCATTACGTTTATTGTGAAAAACAAACAAACAAAATAAACGTTTCTTGCGGTTTCTGAGACGGCACAGTCTGCCACCCAGTGGAGAAATACTGTTTTACATCTCATATATTTACATATCGTGTCTTCTACGTTTGAAATATACACAAGGTGCACAATGAGGCTAAACATGTCATGCCAACACAAGCAAACCCGAGTCAATGCAGTCGAGAGCCTCAACACTAGTGTTACCGGTTCCAGATTCACTGATCAACAGGTTACAGGAGTAAACTCACAGAAACAGCAGCGGCTGAGAGAGTTCGCTAGATGTGTGACCTTGGGGAGTGTAGAGGTCCAGTTTGGCCTTCATTGTGTGTGTGTGTGTACCTGAGCGCCTATCCTCTCCCACTCAGCCTCGAACATGAGGACGGCCACGGCTGCCTGGGTCGCCTCCTCTCTGGCCTGGCTCCTCGTGGAGCCGCTCATAGGGGGGAAGGTGCGGCCCTCCAGTGTTATCCAGGAGAGGAATCTGAGAGACCGTGAGAAGAGTGGATGACATGACAGTGAGGACACAATGAGATCAAGGCCTTCATTGAGGGCCACCGCCTGGCCAGTCCTCTGGCCGTAAATGAACACAGCACTGACGGGGTGCATATTGAATTTTGATGTTCGTCCGCGTTTCTTTTATGCATTAACTGGCGGCTAGTAGCAAACAAACAAAGGTTATAGGTTCATAGCGCCACCTACTGTTCTGGGGTTTCATTTTTTTATTAATACTCGAATAACATTGGCGAAGGATTGGCAATACATACAAATACACACACAAAATAAAAGAATACATGATAATACCAGATTGTCTGGGAAAATAGTTTTGTGCAAATAATGCCCAAGGCCTATCTGTTTCCATTAACAATATAAATCAATTAAAAATACAATTCAGCCAGTGGAAAAGATTGAGGAAAACTTTCTCTGAAATGTTTTTTACACTATTTGATTTATGTATTCAAAAACAAGGCAAGATATAGGCAACTACTTGATTTTTAATAATGTAATGTCTTGTACTGTTAAAAGCCAGTTTGCAAGAATCCAGTGCTTGCTTGTGAAAATCTGATAAATGGATAGGTAACTTCTTACATTTAAAATTACAACTTAACAAAAACTTTAAACCACCACAGCGGTTAAATTATAAATTTGGAATGAAAAACCAGGGAGCATTTCCTCCCAGCACACATTGTTTGACCCAGTTGACTTTAAACACTTGACTGAGAGTTGTGAAATCAATAGCATTAAAGCCTCCCTCAGCATGGTCCCTAATCATTGTTTTCCTTTTGATGTATTCAGTCTTGTTTTTCCAAATACATTTAAATGAGAGAGTCAATTGACGTTGCTGTTCTTTTGTCCACATATAACGATAATCTTAAAAACACCAATCTTGAGATTCCTTCCGCTTTTGAAAGCAATGTTCTTCCTTGTATAGTTAAGTCCCTTTGAAGCCATCTGTTAAAAATGTTTTTTGTTTTCTGTAGCTTAGGGGTAAAGTTGTTGTCCATTCTTTCCTTCACGGATTTTTTAATTGTTATGCCGAGATATTTCACTGACTGCTTGACCTTAATACCATTGATAACAGTGTTGTTAGAGTCATGACCAGCACGTATTTCACTCTTGTCTGGGTTGATTCAGAGGCCTGAAGCTTTTGAAAATAGATCCAGTCCTTTCAAAACACTCAAAACATGGTTTTCATCTTTAAGAAAAATACAAGTGTCATCTGCTAAATAAAATGTTAAAATAACATCACCTATTCTTATGCCCTCAACATTGATACAATTTACAGTATAAAGATTCAATAATTCTGCTGCAATTAAAAACAAAAAGGGGGAAATCGGGCAACCTTGCCGAATACCTCTACTAAGTACGAAACGCTTAGATGTACCTTCTGCTAGGGAAACACTACTGTTTATACCTCTATATATAGTTCTGACCATATTCTTAAATTTAAAACCAAATCCAAATGTATCTAAGGCTGTATATATAAATTCATGTTCAATAGAGTCGAATGCCTTATAGAAGTCTAGGAACAGAATAATGGCTCCTTCAATAAGATCAGAGTAGTCCATCATATCCAATACAAGACGTTTGTTATAAGAAATGTCTACCCTTGATAAAGCCTGACTGTGTTATTGAAATAATATCTTCTAAACAAGGTTTTAATCTTTTTGCAAATAAAGAGTATATAAAAGCAAATAAAAGAATAAATTAATTTATAATCAGAATTTAGGAGAGTAATAGGCCGCCAGTTTTCAATGTGACGATTATCTTTATTTGGTTTTGGCAGAAAGTGCAATAAGGCCTTGTTTCATAGTTACTGTTAATTCACCAGAACCTAAACAATCTTTAAATACAGTGAAAATCAATTCTCTTAATTCTTTCCAAAAAGTTCTCTAAAATTCAAATGGCAAGCCATCAGGACCAGGGGCCTCATTTATAAACGTTGCGTACGCACAAAAGGAGGCGTACGCGCTCTACACAATAATTGGTATTTATAAAAAGCAAGCTTGACGGGAAAATGTGCAGTCTTTCACGCACACTCTGACCCAGGCGTACGCACAAACACAGGTGAAATGAGAAATGGCGACACCGTCAGCAGAATGAAGAAACACGTGAAAGTGTGTGAAACTGTAGACCGTTGTGTAAAAGAAATGGCAATACTGCCTCATAAATAACATGAAGACTTCACAAAGCAAGTCTTACAATTAACAGCCTACATGAACACCCGTTTGATCAATCTGCAGTTTAACAAACTAAATCAAATGAAGATTACAACAGAAATGCAAATTAACACATATTTGCAAAAAGATATAAATATGTTCTGCAATAATATTAGCATGTTGTGCAATTCATCCTCATAACACATCTGTAGCTCGTCAGATGCAATCAAATGGATGGTAATAAAATGCCATGATGCCGTCACAGTGTGTAATGACGTGAGTGAAGTTACGTTTCTTGGTTTTCCTCTGTGTTTGCCATGATTTCGCAATCGATGAATATTAACTTGTGGGCGTTTCACGGACTATTTATGGGAAGCTATGGCCGTGACATGAGGCCGCAAAAGCTGCGCTACATTTAGAATTTATTGTGATTTATTAAGGGAAGACAGCGTAGGATGTGCGTGCGCACGGTTTTATAAATCCTGCAATTTATAAATACGCACATCCTGTTTCATCCGTAAGCCACTTCTGACGCAAATCCTACGCAAAGTTTTATAAATGAGGCCCCAGGGGGGGCAAAAACTTTTCAACGATCCTGATTTCTCCCTGCTCTTGGGAAGTCCACTATGGATTAGCAAATTCGTGTTCCTCTTGTAGGCTGCCAGGAGCTTAATATCCTTACCCTCAGGGGTGTCTGCCAATGTTTCCGCAAAGCTGCTTGTGAGCCTGGCAGCCTCCGGAGTGTACGAATATGTGGCCGGGACTAAGACCTTACCTTCCCTTGAGGGTCCGGGTTCTGGATTTGTCTGTAACCGGCAGTGTTCTTTATAAATCGCTCTAAGCCGTGACCTAGAATAGCCCCTCGCTCGAAGAGCTCGGAACAACGTACACTTAGCCTCCTGAAAGCTTTCCTCTCGTGAACAGATTCTCCTGAACCTCAGAAGCTGAGATAATACTACACCTCTAAATGTGTGTCTTGGATGGTAGCTCTGATGGTGCAGTAAAGCGTGAGTATCTGTTTCCTTAAAGAACATTTTGAAATCCAACTGTCCTGTAGAAAGAAACTCAGGCCCCTTGTATACTATTGTATCCAGAAACTCCATGGCCTGTTCATTTATCGCCGCTTTAACCTTAATCGAGGCATGATGTGCATTTAATACCCCTAAAAAGGTTTCGAACTCCTGTCGACTGCGATCCCACACTCCCCAGACATCGTCTAGAAACTGAAAGTAGGATAAAGGGACCTTCTCACATTTAGGAAAGACCGTTTCCTCTTATTGGGCCATGTGTATATATATTTGCATAAGCTGGTGCAAACCTTTTTCCCATAGCCGTCCCTTTAATCTGTAGATAGAAGTCCCCCTCAAACTCAAAATCATTACGAGTCAAACTTAAGTTCCAGAATTGCCTCATCCGGTCGAGAAGCATAACAGTCTCGCACGGCCTTTAATCCTAGCGGAGTCTCAATGTTAGTAAAAAGACTTTCCACGTCCAGTGAAAACAAGAATGCATCAGGTGGCACTCTCAGGCTTATGACCTTTTTCAAGAAGTCAATAGGGATTAGGTATCCCTAATGTAACTAAAATGCTTAGAAGTAACATTAAGTAACATTACTTAATTCTGACATTACATAGAGAATGTGCATTTGAGCGCAGACTAAAAACGATTGCACACTTGATCTTGTTTTAAAATACGCTTTAGTTCATTTTTAAAAGCCGCCAGATCTAATTCCTGTTTCAGCTCGGTGGACAAGGAGTTCCAGAGTTTAGCACCCTGGACAGTAAAGGCCGTCTGTCCGAAGGTCTTTTTTCTAACGGGCACTTTCACATTTCCATTAGCAGCCCCTCGTGTGATGGAGCCCACTGATCGAAGTGGGACTATGAGTCGTCTGAGAACATCAGGGGATTGTTTGTGCAAACATTTATACATCAATTTCATGTTACAGAATTTAATAAAATTTTCAAAGTTTAAAAAGCTTAACCTCTGCAATACTCCACAATGGTGTGTTCTGACAGATGCTTTATCTAATATTTTTAGTGCTCTGTTATAAATCATTCTTAAAGGCCTGATTGTTGTGACTGTTGCCTGTGACCAGGAGGTTATACAATAACTGAGGTGGGAGAAAATCATTGCATGCATAAATGTATTTGCCGCATGAAATGGTAAACAGTCCCGTATGATTCTGAAACTGCAAGTTTGCCCTGGCTGTTCTAGTGATCTTTTTGACATGACTTTCAAATGATAATTGGGAGTCCGGAATTAGTCCCAGATATTTTACTTCTTTAACCTGGGCAATATTTTGACCATTAATTGTCAGATGCAATTCTTCCAAGGGGTGTGATCTGGAAGCAAAACAAACTGACACAGTCTTACTCAGATTTAGGGTTAGTCCTGAGTTTTGAAACCATACTGACACTGAGTTAATGTGTTGCTGCAACTGCGCAGTGATGGCCTCAACACTTTTGCCACTCACATAAACGACTGTATCGTCTGCATACATTTGGAAACCTGCACCCGGACAGATGTTTGGTAAATCATTATGTACAATGTGAAAAGCAGAGGCCCAAGAATTGAACCCTGGGGGACACCTGTTTTCAGTGTTGTGAAGGATGACTTTTCATTGTTAATTATTACACATTGTTGTCTATGTTCCAAATATGTCTTAAACCACTGTAAAGTTGTTTTGTCAAAGTTCAACTGGGATAATTTCTGTAAAAGTACATTGATTAAGTGCGTCGAAGGCTTTTTTTATATCCATGAAAACCGCTCCAATTATTTGGCCTTTGTCAATTGCTAGTTTAAGTTGTTCAATAAAATAGCAATTGGCCATTTCCGTCGAATATTGGGGCCGGAATCCAAATTGTAGAGGATGCAGTATGTTATTGTACTGTAAGAAAGACGCTAGCTGATTGGCTAAAAAAAATTCCAGTACCTTAGAAAAAATTGGTAAAATGCTAATTGGTCTATAATTGCATGCTAGATCTACCTTTCCGGATTTATATATAGGTATAACCCTGGATTGTTTCCAAGCATTTGGAAATGCTCCATTTTTAAAAGAGAGATTTGCCAGTTGAGTTAAAGGTTTTACCAGTATTTCTTTATTTCTTTTTAGAAAGGAAGTGTCCATGTTGAAAAGATCTTTGGCATGACTATTTTTTACTTTTTCAATGACAGCTAGCACCTCTTGCTCAGTTGTTTGTTCAAGGAAAAATGCGTCAATTAAATTATTAGGTTGGTGATGCTCTACCCTGTTGTTCAAATCATAGCAATCCGACACTTCCTGAACCGACGAAATAAAATAATCATTAAGTTCCTGTGCGATACGCTTACTATCATTTACAAACTCGTCCCCGATTTTGAGTTCACACAGGTGGGGTTGCTTTTCTTTAGGTTTCACAATGTTGTTAATTGTTTTCCACATTACTGATGGATTTCCTCTTGCCTCAGTAATTGCTGTGATATAGAAGTTGCTTTTAGCAAGTCTCATATCCTTTATCACGTATCCCATATCCTTTATTTTTTTTTATTTTTTTTTTTAGGCTTTTATATAAAACCATATCAGTGTTAAGCTTGCTTTTAATTGCTTGTTTTAGAATTTGGTCTCGCTGCTTCATAAGTTTTTTAATAGATTCATTTATCCAGGGTAGGGATCTCTGTTTACCACTTTTCCTCTTTTTTAGGTATTTAGACACAATTCCATCTATTATATTCATGACTTGCCTACAGCTACTGTTCACCTCATCCCACGCCATGTTAGTCCAATTTATTTCTTTTAACTCATTGTCCAATTTGGGAACATCATTTTTAGGAATTATTAGTGAGTTGTAGTTTGGCTTTTTGAATTTTACAAAGCGTTTATTAGATCATTTTCTCACCATCAGGGTCATATTATGATCTGACATTCCAGTCAAAAGGTTATTAGACTTCAAAATGCGTTCTTCTTTGTTTGTAAAAATTAAGTCGATTTGCGTCTTACTGGATTTTGTAATTCTTGTAGCCCTTGTATTCTATGTAGGATAAAGTGGGGATTAGATGGAATACTGTTTGCATAATTGTTGCATATGAATGAAGAATCGATTAATCTCTGCCAATTTCCCCTCGTGACTATATCGCACAGGTGAAGCAGAGCTACGAATCGATTGCCCTAAACTCAGAGTTTTCCCCCTTACTGTGCCTGCGCGAAGACAGAAGTTAGAAAATGTAATCTCTAATGCAGCAAAAAAGAAAACAAAAAGCGGTAGATCTTGTAGCTATCAAACTACTGCAGTTTAACAAACGGTTGCTTTCCTCCAGTTCGTGTTGCTCAATGAATAAACAATATTGCCCATGTGTGCAGATACACCAGCGCCTCTTTTATTCAGTTAGTGCTTAAATTAAATGCTTATTCATTAACCTTGCTAAAATTAAACCATGAATGTCCTCAGATGTGGGTCATGGTGGTGTATATTCACTCAAAGGAAAAACGGCTATGGTGAAGGACACTGTTGAGTGGATCTGAAGTGCTGCTCTTTCAAACACACTTCAACAGCTGAAAACATTAGATTTCATGTGTTTTTCACTTTTAAAAACACATCTGGATAAAATATTATGTTTCATAGCAGTCTGAACATAGCTTACGTAACCTCCCCATTTCGCTGAACTTTAACCCAGAGCTAGAGAGAGAGAGAAGCTGATTACTCTAGGCTCCTCCCACTCATCCGCCTCCTCCAATCAGAATGCCGGAAGGCTCATTGGTCACAGCTGTAATGGAGGACAGAAGCTTTAAAAGCTCTTGTGGTGAATCAGTGTGTGTCTGACACTCAGACCGCTCTCTATCTCTGTCATGTTCCTCTCTGCGGTATGGTAATATAATGTTTCCTCCTGTCAGCTCCAGGCTCTTTTGGGCTGTGTGTGTGTGTGTGTGTGTGTGTTTTATTTAAACCAGTTTGAGTCTCTATGTTGGGCTCATTATGGGGGAAACCTTTGACAAAAAACATTTCCAGTCTCTCACCCATTTGCTCATGAGTTTTTGTCCAGCTAACAATCTACTCGAAGAAAAGTTTGTCCTCAGACTATTTAAAACAAAGCGAAGAGAAGTGGATGTTTTTCAGCATTTCTAATGTTTCTAAAGATAGTAGTTAATCAGTGAATCCTGAAAGCTGAAGCTGTATGGCAGTCTCCACACTTCATTAAGCAGCACAGCCTTTCTCAGCTGATCATAAGAGAGGTTTCTTCAGCATCTCGCCAGTGTTTCTGAACCATCAGGGATTATTTGAAATCAATTCAAGAAAATGACAATATATAATAATGCATGAATAAAACAGTTTTATATTTAATCTGTAATCCTAAATAAAGCATTAATTTGTGTGCTAAACACAGATGAAGACAGAAATGAGGCTGAATATAAATCTTCATTCTTCATGCTGGTCTGGAACGACAGTAAATGGCCTAAATTATAGGCAAATAAAGAAGTGTCCCTTTTTCCAGATTCTGTATTTAAAAGAATGTTATAAAATCTAAATACGCTTTACAGATTCTTATTGGAAAGGGTTTGTTGTTGATGAAATGTTTGCACATGTACCCGAGGAACAGTCCTTAAGAGACTAACAGATTACAGACAGAAGAAATGGTAAATGGACTGCATTTATATAGCGCTTTCACAGACCCATGGCCACCAAAGCGACCATTACGTTTATTGTGAAAAACAAACAAACAAAATAAACGTTTCTTGCGGTTTCTGAGACGGCACACTCTGCCACCCAGTGGAGAAATACTGCTCTACATCTCATATATTTACATATCGTGTCTTCTATATTTAAAATATACACAAGGTGCACAATGAGGCTAAACATGTCATGCCAACACAAGCAAACCCGAGTCAATGCAGTCGAGAGCCTCAACACTAGTGTTACCGGTTCCAGATTCACTGATCAACAGGTGACAGGAGTAAACGCACAGAAACCGCAGCGGCTGAGGGAGTTCAGCACTAGATGTGTGTTACCTTGGACAGTGCGCCGGTCCAGTATAGACCCGACGAAGGCCACCTCCCTCCCCATCCTCTGGCCGACGGTGTACAAACGAGATATGGGGTCGTGGCGGTGGTGCTGGTGCTGCTCCTCCTCCATCATTATTAATTTTGAAGTTCGTCCGCGTTTCTTCTTCTTTTATGCATTAACTGGCGGCTAGTATCAAACAATTGGGAGCCCGGGGCGCTGCACCGATGTTACCTGCAGCTCCTCCCCATGAGCGGCTGCATAACATAGTGTGTGTGTGTGTGTGTGTGTTAACCCTAACCTCGGTGAATTGGGGAGCCCATTGTGCTCCACAGAACTATGGGTGAGCGTCTCCCCATGAGCGTCCGCTAATCTCCGCAAGCCAGAGAGGGTGTGTGTGTGTGTGTGTGTGTGTGTGTGTACCTCCTAGTATTGGGGGCCCCTCTCTCTTCCTCCACCACCTGGAGCTCCTCTCCATGAGCGGCCGCGTAGCGCTCCAGGCCAGAGAGGCATTGCAGGCAGTCCTGCAGCCGTGGCGGTCCTCTGAGTCTCTGCCAGGACAGAGAGAGACTCGAGATTAGATCATGTGACACAGAAAATGAAGCAGACGGGAATGAAAGCGTGTGTTAGTGAACGTCTGACTCTAGTTCTGTATTAAACGGCTGAAGCGTCTCCTCTAGAAGCCATACGGGTCGCTACAGGTTTACTGCGGTGCGTCTCGTCTGTTTTACCTGGAATAACAATGGAAAACAGTCCCAGACACTGATGGCTACTAGTCGGAGTAGTTTTAGCACTATTAGTGCATTTCTCTGTTTCTGAACGAGTCTCTGCTGTGAACTAAACACTCATGCTCTTCACTAGCTGTCAGTGTCAATCATCTTTCACAGAGACTCGATTACAATCACTGGTGACGGTTCACAGATTAATAGAATATCATCTGAAGGGGACCGTTGGCGTAATTATCATCCCTAATAGACCCTGTTTCATCCCTAATATTAGAGACTACTTTCTCCTCTTGTTCCTGTTTCTCTCTCGGTCATCACACTCTTTCTGTGTTTCAGTGGTTCTCTCACCCTCTCCGGCAGCGGCCCTATCCTCTCCAGGTGGCGGCGGCTGTCTTCCTCCTCCATAATTGAGAGAGAGAGAGCGAGAGAGAGACGTGGAGGACGAGCTGCACTGAGAGTGTGTGTGTGTGTACCTCCTATTATTGGGGGCCACGCTCTCCTGGTTCGTGATCAGGAGTTCCCCCCCACGAGCGGTGTGTACCTCCTATTATTGGGGGCCACGCTCTCCTGGTTCGTGATCAGGAGTTCCCCCCCACGAGCGGTGTGTACCTCCCATTATTGGGGGCCACGCTCTCCTGGTTCGTCATCAGGAGTTCCCCCCCACGAGCGGCCGCGTACTGCCGCAGGCCAGAGAGGCAGTTTAGGAAGTCCTGCAGCCGCGGCCGTCCCTGCCAGGACAGAGAGAGACTCGAGATTAGATCATGTGACACACAGAAAATGAAGCAGATTGGAATGAAAGCGTGTGTTAGTGAACGTCTGACTCTAGTTCTGTATTAAACGGCTGAAGCGTCTCCTCTAGAAGCCATGCGGGTCGCTACAGGTTTACTGCGGTGCGTCTCGTCTGTTTTACCTGGAATAACAATGGAAAACAGTCCCAGACACTGATGGCTACTAGTCGGAGTAGTTTTAGCACTATTAGTGCATTTCTGTTTCTGAACGAGTCTCTGCTGTGAACTAAACCCTCATGCTCTTCACTAGCTGTCAGTGTCAATCATCTTTCACAGAGACTAGATTACAATCACTGGTGACGGTTCATAGATTAATAGAATATCATCTGAAGGGGACCGTTGGCGTAATTATCAGCCCTAATAGACCCTGTTTCATCCCTAATATTAGAGACTACTTTCTCCTCTTGTTCCTGTTCCTCTCTCGGTCATCACACTCTTTCTGTGTTTCAGTCGTTCTCTCACCCTCTCCGGCCTCCCTCGCCGCCTTCTTATTGCTCCCCGACCCCTCCGGGAACTCCTCGTCCCCCAGGCAGACCCGGACCGTGAACCTGACAGAGAGAAAGATGAGGAAGGAGAATATAATAAGTGTATTCTTATAATAAAAGTATTCTTTGTGCACAACATGTACATGAACAAAGCATCTACACAAACACAGCTCAGTGTGAGATCAGTCTGGAACACGCTTGTATAGCCGTGTTTCCACCGCAGGAACTTTCCCCAGGAACTTTGGGCTGGTACTCGATGTGTTTACACCGCAGGAACCAGGGTCTGAAGTTCCGGGTCAATATTTCCCCCTCCGGTAGTCCCTGCTCACGAGGTAGTACTTTTTCAAAGTTCAGGTTCAAAAAACCGGTTCACCAGTTCTTTTACGTCATCACATAATGACGTCAATTCTATCATCCCGGCGTATAAATATACATTCAAATAAAGGCATTTGTAATCATAACTTCAGTTAAATAATAGTACTCATCGTCATAATCATCTTGGATAGGTTTCTTACATTTACGTTTTGAAAATTAACCCGGTAGTAGGCCTAAGGCGATGCGCAAACGCGGATGTTTTACATGTCAGTGAATAAACTGGTCTTCATCATTTTTATTTTATTTGTAATTAAATAAACTTACATTTCGCCGAATTCGGCCCCTCATTCAAGTCCTTGGTTCACCCGTGCTCATGTATCAGCACAGCACATAGACAGTATAAACACAGCATCAGTTGAGCTTGGCCAAAAGAAAGTTCGGTTCAGAGACGGTGCGATCACGCATGCGCATTCTCTCCAGCTCGTCGGTTCTCTGTATCGAACGTGTCCGAAAGATACAGTTCTCGGTTCTGTACTGGTGATCCGAGAACTGCTGCAACAACCAGTTCTTGACTCGAGAACCGTAGCATGTGTGTGAGCTGAGCTGAAACCTTACTAGGCTAATTCAGTCGACAAAACTAAAAACTCGATGCATGTCTCCAGTTACGAACTTTTAATTTGCACCCTTTAAAACCTTGGCAAGAGTTTACATCAAAAATGTATATCACCTTACTTAGAAATTAAATGATCTGTTCCTGAAAATAATGTTTTAGAAGGCTATAATAATAAATGTTTAGTTTTACAACCAATCATTGTGTTTCCAATTTTAAAAATAATACAGTGAAAAGGCAGTAGCCTATGTGATAAACATGTTTCTAACATGTTTTATTTTGTTACACTTATTGATGTTCAATAAAATACTTAAGAAACATGCATTTCGTCCCTCTGAAAGAATTGCACGCATGCTCAGCTCATCGGTTCTCCGTATCGAACGCGTCCGAAAGAAACAGTTCTCAGTTCTGTACTGGTGGTCCGAGAACCGCTGTACCTGTACGTTCGGTAGTGCGCGCATGCTCAGTATCAACTGCTCGTGCTCATCACTTCTCAGCACAACATGTCTCAGTTCAGTGAACTGTTGGATTTACTGAAGTAACATATGCCTACTCCGGGATTTTGGTTTATTTTGAGTCGAAGGGACTGTCAGGACTCAGGCATGTCCGAAAGTGAGTAATTTAACTTGTGGATCAGTGCTGACGCAAGACGCGAACTGTTTCGAACGATTCAGTCCGATTTAGTGTACTGGTTCGACCAGTTCACTAAAAAGAACCGGTTCAAAAGAACGATTCGTTCACGATCACTAATGTCATGCCAACACAAGCAAACCCGAGTGACTGGACAATGCAGTCGAGAGCCTCAACACTAGTGTTACCGGTTCAAGATTCACTGTACTGATGTAATTACAGTAGTAAACTCACAGAAACAGCAGCGGCTGAGAGAGTTCCTCACTAGATGTGTTAACGTTACCTTGGGCAGTGCGGTGGCCCGGTTTAGGCTTCATTAACGAAGGCCACCGCCTGGCCTGTCCTTTGGCCGATGGCGAACAGCTCGCTTACTGGGTGATGGTGGTGGTGTTGCTCCATTTTGCGTTCGTCCACATTTCTTCTGCTTTTATGCGTTTACTGATAATTAGCAAACAAACAAAGGTTGTAGGCCTTAGTAGCGCCACCTACTGTTCTGGAGTTGATTTTTTTATTAATCCTCGAATAACAATAACATTAGTATATTTGGTAGATGTAAAAGCAAAGGATTGGCAAAACATACAAATACACACAAAATAAAATACATAATTTCTACATAATTGACACATCTTACCACAAATTGAGAATAGTTACAAATTACTTAATAAAATAAACCTTAAAAGTTATTTATAATGACATGACAAGGACACAGACACTGCAATTCACTAACATGCTCTAACATTGACTAGCAAATCTTCTAAATACATGGATTTCTTTTGGAATATTTAAGGAATCTTAGGATTTTTTTATTCTTCAAATAAATAAAAGCTTTAAGAAATGGAGTATAGTTAAATTTATAAAGTGGGGATTAGATGTAATACCGTTTGCATAATTGTTGCATATGAATTTGCCATATAAAAAATTTAACAATATACTCCAGGGGTCCATTATAATAAAACAATGTCTTTCAAAACTGAAAGAGTGTGTAACATTGACAGCTGTTATGAAATATGTGAGAATATAACATATAAATCCTGCAGATTTTCTGAACACCTGAAGAGATCAGGTATTGGTTTCGTAAACGTGAAATAAATGTGTGAAGTCTATTACCAAAAATTGATACGGTCAAAATGTGGGCCAAATGGACAAATGTTGATATTATTGTCACGCACACCATCCACTCCAACACCAGCACCAGCTCCACCCATCATCATCATCATCATCATCATCATCATCACCTTCCCCTGTTCAGCCTCATCAGCCTCACTATATCAAGCCTGCTCTCCCTTCAGTTCACTGTCGTCACACACAGACTCTTCCTGAACTCTCACCAGAGTTACCCAGCAATCCTGTTCCTGATCGTCGTCACTGTCTTCGGATCTTCTTTGTGTATCCGTTCCTCAGCTGACTATAACGCAACTGATTAACGCAAAGGATTTCTCCTTCAGTCCCTCTACTATGAAATGCAACCACATCTCTCCCCCACGGACCGTGGCCTTGATGATTTCTCCTCTTCTCTCCGGTCGAGCGATACAGTGGGCACAGTCGTTGTGGCAGTCCCACGCTCCAGTATCCACCTCGTCATCAGCCTTCACCAATCACATCAAGGAAGTCTTCACACAAACTACTTCAACCCTCTCCGTTCACCATCAGCTCTTTTGCCTTCACCAAGGTAGCAAGTCAGTCAGTCAGTCAGTATGCCTTAAACTATTGTACATTGGCAGCCTCTAGTTTTCTGCCGACCGCCTTTCGTCATGGCTTGAATGCTGACATTCGCCGACTGATGGTCGCTTATGATGGATGCCATGGGGATCGAGAATTTCATCCAGAAAACCATCCAGGTGTCACAACGGCTTACAGTTTCTGAGACGGCACACTCCACGACCCACCAGTTGAGAAATACCGCTCAACATTTCATATATTTATATATCAAGTCTTCTACATTTAAAATATACACTGTGCACAATGAGGCTATGAATTGGCATATAAAAAAAATTAACAATATACTCCAGGGGTCCATTATAATTAATGTATTTCAAAATGGAAAGAGTGTGTAACATTGACAATGTGTCAATTGACACTGAAACGCAACACTTTTTTGTTTTTGCCCCCATTTTTCATGAGCTGAACTCAAAGACCGAAGACTTTATTATGTACACAAAAGGCCTATTCACAAATCTGTCTAAATCTGTGTTAGTGAGCACTTCTCCTTTGCCGAGATGATTACACAGCATGATTATTGCACAGGTGTGCCTTAGGCTGGCCACAATAAAAGGCCACTCTGAAATGTGCAGTTTTATCACACAGATGCCATCAGACGATGTCGCAAGTTTTGAGGGAGTGTGCGATTGGCATGCTGACTGTTTTATATGATAAAACCTACCCCACTTACCTGTTAATCCGGTCTGGACGGCCCTCTGTAGGGCACCCCGACCGTTGACAGCCCTCTCTGGTCGACCCCTGGAAGAAAATTAAAAACAAACAAACAAAATGGCGGTCATTTCATTTACTATACTCATTATTGTACAACACAACCATATAGACAATAAAACATATATATATATATATGTGTGTGCATACATATAATACAGATATTATGAGACGGGTTATTGGTGTTAACATTATTATTATCACTAATATTATTATATACATATCTACGTATTTATCAAGTGGACATTGTTATGGGGACGTTGGAGCACGGCATTGTTCCCTTTCTTGACCTTGGGTGACCTTTAGTGGTCAGTAGAAAGTAGGCCAGTGCATAGCCATTGTAAATGATTGCTAATTTGCTTGAATTTATAAGGTCTGTACCGATTTATGTGTATAGTTATTTTGAAGGACTATTATTATGATACGGCCTTAACGTGCACCAACACATGTTAAAGCGGTTATATTTTGGTTATAAGGTAAACAAAGTTTAATGTTTATCATTTTTTGTAATTGTATCGGTTTATTGTGACGTTGGTTAATGTGTTGGAGTGACAGTGTTTGTTTGTTTTTATTGTTTGTGTTTTTGCTGTAGCTCTTACGGGGTCTACATGAGTGTCATGAATAAAACGCTAATGGAAACATCAGTTTAAGGAGTAATTTGACCATCATTCAAGTGGGGTAGCTACAGCCATTTCTGGGACCTTAGGGTCCTAGATCTTGGATTTTTCATTCCCCTAACCAAGCCTGTGCCACTGCCTCTGAGCTTTTGGCTAGCCCTGGGTTGAGACGGGGTTCGTTCGGTGTGTCTTTTGTCTCTTATGTCTCTATTTGATCAACTTAATGAAATAATACACCACACATTATATATAGACACTTATGGATATTTTATCCTATTGGAAGAGCATTGGGATTTAAAAATCCTATATTGGACAGCTAAAAAGATAAATAATAGATACACATAGGTATATATGTTTATACACCGATTTTATAATTTTCAAATACATAGTTCAGCTTTATATATATTTTTTATACCCTTTGGGATGTAATAGGATCATATATACATATGGACAATATTAAAATTCATTTATTTTACCTTAAAGACATAAAACTGTGTCATCCCTGGCAAAACGATGTCGTCCCGGATCAAAACGATGTCGTCGTGGAAATAATTCCCAAACATATATCAAACAGCATTTTCTGCCCCAACTTATATTTTTCCTATACCCTTTAGGGATGTATTAGGACCATATTTACATATGGATAAAATTTTAAAACTCATTATTTTACCTTAAAAACGTCTTGTAGATAAAACGATGTCGTCCCGGATCAAAATCCCAAACACATACCTAACAGCATTTTCTGTCCCAACTCAGCTCAGTGGTTCATGTAGATTTTCTACAAACCGAAAGGTTGGTGGTTCAATCCCCGGTTCCACCTGAACAAGTGTCGAGGTGTCCATGAGCAAGACCTAACCCCAGCTGCTCCCGATGAGCTGGATGGCGCCTTGCATGGTGTGTGAGTAATGAGTACTGAGCAATGAGTGAGTGAATGGGTGAATGTGAGGCAATATGTAAAGCGCTTTGGTGGCTTTACATATATATTTACATATTTACATATATATTATCATAAACTTTCATTTACGAAATTTTTACTCGTATCAATGATTATATTCAACAGGTTTATAGTTTCTTACCATTGTCAGTGGGTATGACGTCATCCGGTATCGACGAACACCCACAAACGAAACTAACTAATTTCTTACTTAAATCAGGAAATAAATATACTAACACAACTATACACTTTACTATATGAAGTTCTACTTGCCTTTCGCTGTCCAGTTTTGAAGCTATTTCACCGAGAAGGACTGTAAATCCACATATTGAAAACTAATCTTTTTTTTAGAGCTAGACTATATAAGGGGGGCGCGCATTCAAGCGCGTTCTCATTTCATGTTCTCAACAGACAGAAACTGGTCGCAGCCTTTTCACTCCTCCACGTCTTAAATAGTTAATTTACCTTGTTAATCTTATTGTAGAAAATAATATATCTCTATATATAAATATATAAATATACATATATTGTACTCCTATACATATTATAGTTTAATGATATATATTGTATATTATATATATTGTATATACAGTATATTTTTTCTTCTACTGTTCCTTATAAAGTTTTTTTCTTAAACTTCAAGTCAGCCTGAAGAAGGTTATATTTATTCACCGAAACGTCGCGAAGGACTTGAACACACAAAGTTATTTTTGATTTTGTACCATTTATTTAGTCATTTCTTGTTCAGTTTTTGTTCATAAAAAATCCCCAAAATATTAACAAAAAAAAATTCATAAAAATATCAAAAAAGGTTTCAAAAAAATATACACACAGTTCTGACATTATGGACAATTCCCGTGGTAGACCAAGACAGACACACAAGTGTTACACCAGATTACAGATATTTTAATGTCACACCGAGTAACACTTCAGCACGCCCCCGTGATAAGGAGCAGAGTTTCCCATACAGAAGACAGAGGAATGCAGCTCCACAGTTCCGCCCTGTTAAAAATAGAAACATAAATATGCAGAAACATCAAAACAGAGAATTTAATAGAGCCACTTACAGGGGGGTGTCCAGGCCTGGACCCTCCCAACCCTTCCCTGCTCCGCAAAATGACCGTTATGATAAGGTAGTAGATCAATACAGATCTCCCTATCATAAGGATCATTTTGGATCAGTTGCAGGCCCATACAGGCCTCCTGGTCAGAAAGTGAAGGGTAAGAAAAGCCAAAAGAGAAAAGTTAGAGAATCACGTCCCTATCAGGGTTGAATATGTGGCGCACAGTAGGTTTATTACGGAAAGAGGTTTAAGGAAGAGTCGACTACGCCACCCTGGTCACTAAACCAGAGAAGTATCCTAATGAGGACACACAGGTTCGGTGTTTCCCTTACACAAGGAATTGGAGACGTGGGTATAAGAAAATACAAAAATATTCTTTATTGGACAAATGTAAAATATTAAAATATGCGGCAATTGGGATCAATCATCACTCCACACACACACACACATACATACACACACACACACACACACACACACACACACACACACAATAACAATACAGACTTATCAGGACTTGTGATTACCGGAAGCAGGATGAGCTAGCGACAAACTTCTCCACATCAGCAATGGTCGAGAAGCACAAACACGTGCACTACACTGCACCCTCACATCAACCAAGATCAATCACTATAGGCTATAGACCACACACACACGGTGCATCAGGCCCCACCACCCAAATAGAGTAACTAGCTCTCCTGCTCCGGACTCACAGTGCCTGAAAGACAAGAAAAACGAATTACAACAAAAGAAATAGTGTACATGAATTCTAATTTACAAGGCACAACCACGATACCCAATATCACAAAACAAAATATATGATGCACTCAAACCTGCAGTTATGGGCTTCAGTAAGGTTTTCAGTGCATTGGTTTACAGTCACCAGCCTGTCCCAGCTTCACAGGCCGGCTCACACCCACAACCCTCTTTCCTTTGACAGGCTGAGGATCACTCACAAAATTATTAAGTAATGCAAATATTATTCACAAAAAAATACAGGGCGAACCCATAAGAAATCAAAAACAAACAAAATAATGCAGTTGAGTTATCCCAATAATAAAGCAAACTAACTCAAAAATATATTAAATGCTGAGTGTGCTCACATGAGAGCCACTACTGGCCAGCAGATTATTGAAATAAAACAATAAACAAAAGTAAAAAGATATTGGGAACAAAACAGCAGCAATGAAAGTCCCAATCCGAGCAGCAGTCTTCACGTACTTTTATAACAGCAGATTCATTCACCTGCAAAAGCCCGGATGTGAACTAAAATATACACCGTACCGGATCATCATTATAATACAGTGATCACACATACCAACATGCGGCGATCGCGTCATTCGTCCGGCAGCACAGAGTGAGAACCAAATAATACCAAGGCGAGCTGAAATACACAGATAACCCCATGGCTAAAGATTACTCAAAATAAATACGACCACAAGAGCCAAAAAGACACTTACCAGAAAGCCAAACAGCAATACACCAGCGATGATTATTGTAGTAGTATGACGTGCGTTTGTATACGGCAAACGAAGCGCATTCATCAACCACTGTAAACACTCAGCTTGAACACGCGCTTCTCCACAAGCCGCACAGCACCTGACAAGAGTTACGTGGTTAACCGTTTAGTGTCCGGTAGATTCGAGCAATAATAACCAGCTACCGTCACACTCACCTTCAGCCAGAATGAAAACACAACGACTGCAAACACTCAGCACCACGTGCTTATCCACAAACCACACGGCAACTCCAGCCAGGATGAACGCAGAGAAATGACGCGCCGGCGAAACAGTCACCATCAACGCAATGTCCGGTGGCCAAACAGCCACCTTGATATACCCGTATGAATCAGACGCTGATTACCTGCGGGCCTCTAGGGCGGAGTCAACACATGCAAACGAGGTGCTACCCAACAGCAGCACTTCACTACATATAGTAGCACACAAACACGCTCGGTGTGAATATTTTCAGGAAGGTCCAGAGACCCAGGACGAGGATGACTTTCCTCGCCCACAACGCCCTGAGTACCAACATACCAGATCATCCTTAAACAATAACTACACATACACCCCCTCCAGTCAGAGACCTAGAACGGTTTCTTTCAACTTTCCTGGAGGCAGACAGAATGACGTGAATCCTCCTCTAGGCGATACTTACCTGCACCTTACGAACAGGGTTGGAAACCAACTCCACCACCCTCCTCCTAGAAACAGAATGAGGGTAGAACCTACAAGAGAAAGCAAACACAACTTTAGTCAAAACCCAGATTTCACACTGGCACCACCTCAACTTAAAACAACAATCAAATTGTTTTATGAACTCATTCGTCAGGTACACCATCTCGAGAAAGTTACCACGAAGGTTCAAGATAACCAGCCGATCACGTTCCAAAGACTCACGGATCTCCTGATAGAGACGGTGAGACCAGCTTTTGCAAATGAGCGAGTTACACAACTGCTACAGGGCAACGCAAAAAACTGGTCCGCTACAACACAGTTGCTTCTCGAACAACATTACGAATCAATGATTGATGCAACCGTACAGAACATGCGTACCCAGACCAATCAAGCCCATTGGCCTGAAGCATTTGAGGTGGCGTCACACTGGGCGGACAGAAATTACAGAGGTAGAGTCAGTGCAGAGGCTATTGAACAAGCAGAGGCCTTAATTACGGCAGAGGTTTCAATTAGTGAGAGCTCGACGGCACAGAAAGCCCCCACAGAAACAATGGGGACCGTGCTCCCTCACACTTACGCTGCGGTCGCTGCCTCCACCAGCCGAGCCGCCACACAGGTCACTGCACCTCTGCCGACTGAACCTCCTGCCAACACCACTCCTGTAAAACAAACAGTCAGTCAAAAACACGTAGAAATACAAACCTCTCCAACACTCTGTTTGCCAGAAAAAGCAGTCACTAGTGCTCCTCCACATAGAGGAGATTGGTCCTTTGAGGAGGAAGCACCGCCCCAGGACCTGCCAGAGACCCTCCGGCCCATACAGGCTGGAGCACCTCAACCCTGTGAACAGAGGAAGAGAACACAGAAGAGCCGCCACCTAAAACCAGGAGCGGAACCCTCTCTAACGGGCCCTCCACCCCAGAGCCGTCCTGAGACACCGGTGCCGAAACCCTCTCTAACGGGCCCTCCACCCCAGAGCCGCCCGGTGACACCGGTGCCGGAACCCTCTCTAACGGGCCCTCCACCCCAGAGCCGCCCGGTGACACCGGTGCCGGAAATCTCTGTTTTAGTTCCTCCACCTCAGGAGGAAGAGCCACAAGTCAATGGCAGGGTTGTAAAGGCCCCACCAGAACCTAATGGTGCTCCACTTAGCCCTCCTGGGTTAGTGACAGATTGCAGATTGTTCCCCTTTCCCCCAATGTCTACTCCAATTGCTTTCTCAGATCACTCCCAACACAGCAGTATTACTTTTTCTGATGACTCACCGACTCCGGTAAACCACCTTCACCGCTCTCTGAGTTCCTTCAGGAATTTGACCCGATACCAAACCTGGTCCAACAGCCAAAATCAAAGCACAAATTATTGAAAAAAAAGATTAGAAACAGATTTTTCTACAAATATTTTATTTTTTATTTTTTAGTCCAGCTCCATCTGAAAATGAAATTGAAACAAACACAAGTGAATAATTTGCACAGCAGAAGCTGAATCATATCACAGGATGAACTGAAACACTGTTTCTGAGCATACAAGAGTCTGCTGAATAAAAGAACTCATAGAAAAGCTTGATGAAATTAATATTCTTAATGATACCCTTAATCTTTTAGCGTGGGGTCCAGAAGCCTCTTGGGTTCCGGGTCCAGAAGCCTCTTGGGTTCCGGGTCCGGGTCCAGAAGCCTCTTGGGTTCCGGGTCCGGGTCCAGAAGCCTCTTGGGTTCCGGGTCCGGGAGCTGTCGGGGGAAATGCTGGAGGACGGCTGTGGACATCATAGATCAGGTGTTAATGGGGAAAGGAATCAAGCTTCAGTGTGAAAAGCTACTGACAGTCAAAGCTTTAGGATTGTGGTTGTGTGTGTGTGTGAGAGAGAGAGTGTGTGTGAGTAAGAGTAAGTACCTGAGAGGCCTCTGTGAGGAGGATGGCCACGGCTGCTTGGGCAGCAAATGCATACATTCATAAATATAATCTTTATTTCTTTTCTATTCGAATTACGTGAGCAGCAACATATTCTGCTTCAAATATTGTGCATCGTTAACAGTGAGTGGTTTCAGACATTGTTTTATAGTGTATGATTTGTCCGTGCCACACTCGTGACTCTGCCTGGCAGAAAGAAAAGCTCATAGCTTACTGAAGGCGGAGCGGTTTGACCAATCAGATGAAAGGGGCGTTTCGGCACCGCCCACGTGTGCAAATGAAATATCGACCATAAACCGATTTGTAAACCACAAACAAAATCCAAGCCAATCAAGCCAAAATCTTATTTTTCGTTTTTTAAACTAAAGTAAAAGAACAATAAACGAGCTGGTTTTCATTTCTCGTTATTCCATTCCAAACAGGAAATGAAATGAACAAAAAGTACACGGACCGCTCTCATTTATTTTTATGTAATTACACAACACCAATGGGTTTTAGTGTTTTAGCAACTGAGAAAAACTGTAAGAGAACAGCCATAAAAATGGAGCGCAACTGGAAGAAAACACAACTAGAGTTTGTTTCTTGTATTTTGTTGAAAGAGAGCATTATTGCTCACAGAAAGGCCTTAAAAATCTGCTTATTTTTCGACCCTCTTAGAAGAAAACAAATACAACCCTTGGTATTTATTTGAACTAACAAGAAATGAAGCTTCAACACCAGACGTTTTCAAACAGCACAGCAGTAATGACTTTATTTTATACCCATGGATCTGAAGCGCTGCTCTTTCAAACACACTTCAACAGTTGAAAACATTAGATTTCATGTGTTTTTCACTTTTAAAAACACATCTGGATAAAGTCATGTTTCGTAGCAGTCTGAGCATAGCTTACGAAACTTCCACATTTCGAGAGAGAGAGAGGAGGAGTAAAGGAGCTGATTACTCTAGGCTCCTCCCACTCGTTCTCCTCCTCCAATCAGACTGCTGGAAGACTCATTGGTCACAGCTGTAATGGAGGACAGAAGCTTTAAAAGCTCTTGTGGTGAATCAGTGTGTGTCTGACACTCAGACCGCTCTCTATCTCTGTCATGTTCCTCTCTGCGGTATGGTAATATAATGTTTCCTCCTGTCAGCTCCAGGCTCTTTTGGGCTGTGTGTGTGTTTTATTTAAACCAGTTTGAGTCTCTATGTTGGACTCATTATGGGGGAAACCTTTGGCAAAAAACATTTCCAGTCTCTTACCCATTTGCTCATGAGTTTTTGTCCAGCTAACAATCTACTCGAAGAAAAGTTTGTCCTCAGACTATTTAAAACAAAGCGAAGAGAAGTGGATGTTTTTCATCATTTCTAATGTTTCTAAAGATAGTAGTTAATCAGTGAATCCTGAAAGCTGAAGCTGTATGGCAGTCTCCACACTTCATTAAGCAGCACAGCCTTTCTCAGCTGATCATAAGAGAGGTTTCTTCAGCATCTCGCCAGTGTTTCTGAACCATCAGGGCTTATTTGAAATCAATTCAAGGAAATCACACAATATATAATAATGCATGAATAAAACAATGTTTTATATTTAATCTGTAATCCTAAATAAAGCATTAATTAGTGTGCTAAACACAGATGAAGACAGAAATGAGGCTGAATATAAATCTTCATTCTTCATGCTGGTCTGGAACAACAGTAAATGGCCTAAATTATAGGCAAATAAAGAAGTGTCCCTTTTTCCAGATTCTGTATTTAAAAGAATGTTATAAAATCCAAATACGCTTTACAGATTCTTATTGGAAAGGGTTTGTTGTTGATGAAATGTTTGCACATGCACCCGAGGAACAGTCCTTAAGAGACTAACAGATTACAGACAGAAGAAGCTGAAGGTCACTGGTCTAACACCTCAGGCCATTACAAAGACGTTCAGCTCGCTGTGAAGAACAGCAGGAGAAAGATCCCTGATCCCCGTGTGAATCAGCTTTATTCTTCTAGTGCTTTATACAGTACAGATCGTTTCACTGCCATAGACCTGCTGGATCAACTCCATTTGAGCTCTTTATTGAGCAAAGCAGATGTGCTGGAAATCATCATGTGCAGTTTCTAGACAGACTAAAGAATAAACCAAACACTTTAAAACTAGATAAATCTGATTTAAATTACACAGAAAAAAAAGAGTCCATAAAGGAATGAAAACATGACATGAGAAACGAGCAGATCAACGATATGACCATGAACAATAACAAACTAAAAGACTAAAAGGGGGGGGGGGTGAAATGCTCATTTCACTCAATCTCCTGTTAATCTTGAGTACCTATGGAGTAGTATTGCATCCTTCATATCTCCAAAAACTCTTTAGTTTTATTATTTTTATAAAAGACAGATAGGCTGTACCGAGTCTTTCCGGAAAAAAACGAGCGTCTGGAGGCGGGCCGTGTGGGCGAAGCCAGAGCCATAGAGAGAATTCTCCCTATGGCTCTGAGCGAAGCTAACGCTGTGCTGACGCGCTGATAGCTAACAACAACACACAGAGACATTTGACATTTGTTTTACTCACCGCCTGCAACAGCGAACCTTTATCATTGTTGACTGCTCGATCCTTAAGCATTAGACGATCTGCAAATCTGTCGATCTGGGCTTTGTTTCTTTGTTTAGAAAACATTCATCGTCGAAATGCAGGGAACAAACAGTATAAACAACTCGTTTTTGCCCCCGGAAAAACAATCTGCATCCACTGTTCCTAACGCTGGGTTCTTTGGGAAGATGAACACGGTAAGCTTTAATCCCTCACATCCAAAAACACACTTTGGAGACACTATATGCAGCGCTGCCGATGATTTCCTGTTGATGTGCGTGGTCTCGCCCTCCTCTGGTCGACGTGTGCGCGGGCGCGCTTTTCCGGGAGAAATGCTCATATAAGGAGTTCCACTCTGGTCTACGTCATTAGATCCACGATCGAAAAAAATCTGCTGAAACTTGTACCAACCCGGAAGTAAGATTTTCGTCACAGAAATTCTCCGTTATTCGTCCAAAATTTTTTTCCAAAAACTCACTCCTGCTCCACCACCTGCAGCTCCTCCCCATGAGCGGCTGCATACTGCCGCAGGCCAGAGAGGGACTGACGGTTCAGGCAGTCCTGCAGCCGCAGCCGTCCTCCGAGTCCCTGCCAGGACAGAGAGAGACTTGAGATTAGATCATGTGACACACAGAAAATGAAGCAGATGGGAATGAAAGCGTGTGTTAGTGAACGGCTGACTCTAGTTCTGTATTAAACGGCTGAAGCGTCTCCTCTAGAAGCCATACGGGTCGCTACAGGTTTACTGCGGTGCGTCTCGTCTGTTTTACCTGGACCCGGACCGTGAACCTAACAGAGGGAAAGATGAGGAAGGAGAATCTAATATAGAATATAATCTTTATTCTTTGTGCAAAACAGGGACATGAACAAAGCCCTTATAAAGCATCTACAATATATGCGCATTGCAAGTTGTGGAGAGACACTGGAAGTTCGCTTGAGTAAAAACAATAGGCTTCAGATATTTTATGTGGGGAAGGGGGATTGGTTTGTTTAACTATGAATGTGAAACCATAGTCAATCGGTCGTTCATGTTTTTTTCCTGTCTATTTGAAAATTAGGCTAATAAACATGTTGCATTCTATACGGCCTGATTATGTCATTTAAGTTACATAGCCTGCCTCCAGTTTTCCTCAACTTGACTAATTTAAGAGGCGATAGGCCTATTTGACCGGCATATCATCAAAATGTCCGGAAAACTAAAACTCTGCCTGTCACTTTGAACGGCACCATTTTTTTCTAGCAGAAACTCTGGTACATGCGTACGTACATACGGACATACAGACAGATTGAGAGTGACTCTTGAAGGACCAGCACCACATCCTCTTCTACCACTATTTGAAGAACTATTCGTATTCCAGTATACGTTTTAATAGGTTTTGGGAGTTAATTTTTAGTCCGTCTATAAAGCCTATAAAAAAAACAGTCCATGTATTTCACAACATTCCAGCTTGTGATTCTTATTAAGTGGGGGTCATTTTTAGGATTCTTTACCTAACCCAAGTCTCTGAGACCCTGACACCTTGCTCTTCTGGAGACTCCAGGTAGGTTTCAGTTCTGGAAAATGGTGATGCTGAAGACTAAAGGGTTCCTGATGGTTTCACACTTAACTCTTCACCTTAATTCTTAATTCTTTTGCAGTTAACATGTGTCTTTTCTTCTCCACCTGTATTTGTCTGACCCGGCTGACCTATTGAGCATTTCACTGTCCAATGGTCATGCCTTAACTGCAATCTCTAGTATTGCATTATTATTGCATTCTTCTCATGGGCATTTAATCATTTTTGACTTTTCAGTCTTAGTTAAATCTCTTTTTTGGCTTAGTTTATCTGTAAACGAAAACTTGCCTAATAATTCGGCATGAATAATAAGGCATTTATCATTTCCCACCTTCATGAACAATTATACATCACTTATAAATGATTAAATACAAAATTAATAGTAGTTATTAAGATTAATATGGTTTGGAATTGGCAAAATGTGCCTGGAAATAAAATATGATCAAATCAACGTGCCTAATAATTCTGCACACACTGTATATGTATATGTATATGTATATGTATATGTATATGTATATGTATGAGAAAAATATAATGGTTGCTTCAGCAAATTCACAAAGTATTGAAAACAAAAAAGTATAAACAGATTTTTTTTTTAAATATTTTTTATTTAAAAATAAAAATCATCATCCTCCATCTGAAAATTAAAACACAAGTAAATAATTTGCACAGCAGAAGATGAATTGTATCACAGGATGAACAAACATCTGAGTTTGTTTCTGAGTATACAAGACTCTGCTGAATGAAATTAATATTCTTAATGATAATAACCTTGATCATTGAGCTGCTGGGGGTCGGGGTCCTGCGTTGGGGTCCGGGTAATGCGGGGGGTCCGGGTGCTGTTTATACAAGTATAAACAGATTTTTTTTACAAATATTTTTTATTTAAAAATCAAAATCATCCTCCATCTTTATATTTGAGCTGCTGGGGGTTGGGTCCTGCTGGGGATCCGGGTGCTACTGGAGGTCGGGTCCTGCTGGGGGTCCGGGTGCTACTGGAGGTCGGGTCCTGCTGGGGGTCCGGGTGCTACTGGAGGTCGGGTCCTGCTGCGGGGGTCCGGGTGCTGTTGCGGCGGTCCGGGTGCTGTTGCGGGGGTCCGGGTGCCGTTTATACAAAAGTATAAACAGATTTTTTTTTTTTTATATTTTTTATTTAAAAATCAAAATCATCCTCCATCTTTATATTTGAGCTGCTGGGGGTCGGGTCCTGCTTGGGGTCCGGGTCCTGCTGCGGGGGTCCGGGTGCTGCTGCGGGGGTCCGGGTTCTGTTTATACAAAAGTATAAACAGATTTTATTTTTTATTTAAAAATAAAAATCATCCCTCTCCATCTTTATATTTGAGCTGCTGGGGGTCGGGTCCTGCTTGGGGTCCGGGTGCTACTGGAGGTCGGGGTCCTGCTGGGGGTCCGGGTCCTGCTGGGGGTCCGGGTGCTACTGGAGGTCGGGTCCTGCTGGGGGTCCGGGTGCTACTGGAGGTCGGGTCCTGCTGCGGGGGTCCGGGTCCTGCTGCGGGGGTCCGGGTCCTGCTGCGGGGGTCCGGGTCCTGCTGCGGGGGTCCGGGTGCTGTTTATACAAAAGTATAAACAGATTTTTTTTTTAAATATTTTTTATTTAAAAATAAAAATCATCCTCCTCCATCTTTATATCTGAGCTGCTGGGGGTTGGGTCCTGCTTGGGGTCCGGGTCCTGCTGGGGGTCCGGGTGCTACTGGGGGTCCGAGTCCTGCTGGGGGTCCAGGTGCTACTGGAGGTCGGGTCCTGCTGGGGGTCCGGGTGCTACTGGAGGTCGGGTCCTGCTGGGGGTCCGGGTGCTACTGGAGGTCGGGTCCTGCTTGGGGTCCGGGTCCTGCTGGGGGTCCGGGTGCTACTGGAGGTCGGGTCCTGCTTGGGGTCCGGGTCCTGCTGGGGGTCCGGGTGCTACTGGGGGTCCGAGTCCTGCTGGGGGTCCGGGTGCTACTGGAGGTCGGGTCCTGCTGGGGGTCCGGGTGCTGCTGGGGGTTGGGTCCTGCTTGGGGTCCGGGTCCTGATGGGGGTCCGGGTGCTACTGGAGGTCGGGTCCTGCTTGGGGTCCGGGTCCTGCTTCTGCTTGGGGTCCGGGTCCTGCTGCGGGGGTCCGGGTGCTGTTTATACAAAAGTATAAACAGATTTTTTTTTAAATATTTTTTATTTAAAAATAAAAATCATCCTCCTCCATCTTTATATTTGAGCTGCTGGGGGTTGGGGGTTGGGTCCTGCTTGGGGTCTGGGTGCTACTGGGGGTCCGAGTCCTGCTGGGGGTCCGGGTGCTACTGGAGGTCGGGTCCTGCTGGGGGTCCGGGTGCTACTGGAGGTCGGGTCCTGCTGGGGGTCCGGGTCCGGGTCCTGCTGCGGGTGTCCGGGTGCTGTTTATACAAAAGTATAAATAATTTTTTTTTAAATATTTTTTATTTAAAAATAAAAATCATCCTCCTCCATCTTTATATTTGAACTGCTGGGGGTTGGGTCCTGCTTGGGGTCCGGGTCCTGCTTGGGGTCCGGGTGCTACTGGGGGTCCGAGTCCTGCTGGGGGTCCGGGTGCTACTGGAGGTCGGGTCCTGCTTGGGGTCCGGGTCCTGCTGGGGGTCCGGGTGCTACTGGAGGTCGGGTCCTGCTTGGGGTCCGGGTCCTGCTGCGGGTGGCCGGGTGCTGTTTATTCAAAAGTATAAATAATTTTTTTTTAAATAATTTTTATTTAAAAATAAAAATCATCCTCCTCCTCCATCTTTATATTTGAGCTGCTGGGGGTTGGGTCCTGCTTGGGGTCCGGGTCCTGCTGGGGGTCCGGGTGCTACTGGAGGTCGGGTCCTGCTTGGGGTCCGGGTGCTACTGGGGGTCCGAGTCCTGCTGGGGGTCCGGGTGCTACTGGAGGTCGGGTCCTGCTGGTAGTCCGGGTGCTACTGGAGGTCGGGTCCTGCTTGGGGTCCGGGTCCTGCTGCGGGTGTCCGGGTGCTGTTTATACAAAAGTATAAACAGATTTTTTTTTTAAATATTTTTTATTTAAAAATAAAAATCATCCTCCTCCATCTTTATATTTGAGCTGCTGGGGGTTGGGTCCTGCTTGGGGTCCGGGTCCTGCTGGGGGTCCGGGTGCTACTGGGGGTCCGAGTCCTGCTGGGGGTCCGGGTGCTACTGGAGGTCGGGTCCTGCTGGGGGTCCGGGTGCTACTGGAGGTCGGGTCCTGCTGGGGGACCGGGTGCTGCTGGGGGTTGGGTCCTGCTTGGGGTCCGAGTCCTGCTGGGGGTCCGGGTGCTACTGGAGGTCGGATTCCTGCTGGGGGTCCGGGTGCTACTGGAGGTCGGGTCCTGCTGGGGGTCCGGGTGCTACTGGAGGTCGGGTCCTGCTTGGGGTCCGGGTCCTGCTGCGGGTGTCCGGGTGCTGTTTATACAAAAGTATAAACAGATTTTTTTTAGAAATATTTTTTATTTAAAAATAAAAATCATCCTCCTCCATCTTTATATTTGAACTGCTGGGGGTTGGGTCCTGCTTGGGGTCCGGGTCCTGCTGGGGGTCCGGGTGCTACTGGGGGTCCGAGTCCTGCTGGGGGTCCGGGTGCTACTGGAGGTCGGGTCCTGCTGGGGGTCCGGGTGCTGCTGGGGGTTGGGTCCTGCTTGGGGTCCGGGTCCTGATGGGGGTCCGGGTGCTACTGGAGGTCGGGTCCTGCTTGGGGTCCAGGTCCTGCTGCGGGTGTCCGGGTGCTGTTTATACAAAAGTATAAACAGATTTTTTTTTAAATATTTTTTATTTAAAAATAAAAATCATCCTCCTCCATCTTTATATTTGAGCTGCTGGGGGTTGGGTCCTGCTTGGGGTCCGGGTGCTACTGGGGGTCCGAGTCCTGCTGGGGGTCCGGGTGCTACTGGGGGTCCGAGTCCTGCTGGGGGTCCGGGTGCTACTGGAGGTCGGGTCCTGCTGGGGGTCCGGGTGCTACTGGAGGTCGGGTCCTGCTGGGGGTCCGGGTGCTACTGGAGGTCGGGTCCTGCTTGGGGTCCGGGTCCTGCTGCGGGTGGCCGGGTGCTGTTTATACAAAAGTATAAATAATTTTTTTTAAAATATTTTTTATTTAAAAATAAAAATCATCCTCCTCCATCTTTATATTTGAGCTGCTGGGGGTTGGGTCCTGCTTGGGGTCCGGGTCCTGCTGGGGGTCCGGGTGCTACTGGGGGTCCGAGTCCTGCTGGGGGTCCGGGTGCTACTGGAGGTCGGGTCCTGCTGGGGGTCCGGGTGCTACTGGAGGTCGGGTCCTACTTGGGGTCCGGGTGCTACTGGAGGTCGGGTCCTGCTGGTAGTCCGGGTGCTACTGGAGGTCGGGTCCTGCTGCGGGGTTCCGGGTGCTGTTTATACAAAAGTATAAACAGATTTTTTTTTTTAAATATTTTTTATTTAAAAATAAAAATCATCCTCCTCCATCTTTATATTTGAGCTGCTGGGGGTTGGGTCCTGCTTGGGGTCCGGGTCCTGCAGGGGGTCCGGGTGCTACTGGGGGTCCGAGTCCTGCTGGGGGTCCGGGTGCTACTGGAGGTCGGGTCCTGCTGGGGGTCCGGGTGCTACTGGAGGTCGGGTCCTGCTGGGGGTCCGGGTCCTGCTGCGGGTGTCCGGGTGCTGTTTATACAAAAGTATAAACAGATTTTTTTTTTAAATATTTTTTATTTAAAAATAAAAATCATCCTTCTCCATCTTTATATTTGAGCTGCTGGGGGTTGGGTCCTGCTTGGGGTCCGGGTCCTGCTGGGGGTCCGGGTGCTACTGGGGGTCCGAGTCCTGCTGGGGGTCCGGGTGCTACTGGAGGTCGGGTCCTGCTGGGGGTCCGGGTGCTGCTGGGGGTTGGGTCCTGCTTGGGGTCCGGGTCCTGATGGGGGTCCGGGTGCTACTGGAGGTCGGGTCCTGCTTGGGGTCCAGGTCCTGCTGCGGGTGTCCGGGTGCTGTTTATACAAAAGTATAAACAGATTTTTTTTTAAATATTTTTTATTTAAAAATAAAAATCATCCTCCTCCATCTTTATATTTGAGCTGCTGGGGGTTGGGTCCTGCTTGGGGTCCGGGTGCTACTGGGGGTCCGAGTCCTGCTGGGGGTCCGGGTGCTACTGGGGGTCCGAGTCCTGCTGGGGGTCCGGGTGCTACTGGAGGTCGGGTCCTGCTGGGGGTCCGGGTGCTACTGGAGGTCGGGTCCTGCTGGGGGTCGGGTCCTGCTTGGGGTCCGGGTCCTGCTGCGGGTGGCCGGGTGCTGTTTATACAAAAGTATAAATAATTTTTTTTAAAATATTTTTTATTTAAAAATAAAAATCATCCTCCTCCATCTTTATATTTGAGCTGCTGGGGGTTGGGTCCTGCTTGGGGTCCGGGTCCTGCTGGGGGTCCGGGTGCTACTGGGGGTCCGAGTCCTGCTGGGGGTCCGGGTGCTACTGGAGGTCGGGTCCTGCTGGGGGTCCGGGTGCTACTGGAGGTCGGGTCCTACTTGGGGTCCGGGTGCTACTGGAGGTCGGGTCCTGCTGGTAGTCCGGGTGCTACTGGAGGTCGGGTCCTGCTGCGGGTGTCCGGGTGCTGTTTATACAAAAGTATAAACAGATTTTTTTTTTAATATTTTTTATTTAAAAATAAAAATCATCCTCCTCCATCTTTATATTTGAGCTGCTGGGGGTTGGGTCCTGCTTGGGGTCCGGGTGCTACTGGGGGTCCGAGTCCTGCTGGGGGTCCGGGTGCTACTGGAGGTCGGGTCCTGCTGGGGGTCCGGGTGCTACTGGAGGTCGGGTCCTGCTGGGGGTCCGGGTGCTACTGGAGGTCGGGTCCTGCTTGGGGTCCGGGTCCTGCTGCGGGTGTCCGGGTGCTGTTTATACAAAAGTATAAATAATTTTTTTTTTAATATTTTTTATTTAAAAATAAAAATCATCCTCCTCCATCTTTATATTTGAGCTGCTGGGGGTTGGGTCCTGCTTGGGGTCCGGGTCCTGCTGGGGGTCCGGGTGCTACTGGGGGTCCGAGTGCTACTGGGGGTCCGAGTCCTGCTGGGGGTCCGGGTGCTACTGGGGGTCCGAGTCCTGCTGGGGGTCCGGGTGCTACTGGAGGTCGGGTCCTGCTTGGGGTCCGGGTCCTGCTGCGGGTGTCCGGGTGCTGTTTATACAAAAGTATAAATAATTTTTTTTTTAATATTTTTTATTTAAAAATAAAAATCATCCTCCTCCATCTTTATATTTGAGCTGCTGGGGGTTGGGTCCTGCTTGGGGTCCGGGTCCTGCTGGGGGTCCGGGTGCTACTGGGGGTCCGAGTGCTACTGGGGGTCCGAGTCCTGCTTGGGGTCCGGGTGCTACTGGAGGTCGGGTCCTGCTGGTAGTCCGGGTGCTACTGGAGGTCGGGTCCTGCTGGTAGTCCGGGTGCTACTGGAGGTCGGGTCCTGCTGCGGGGGTCCGGGTCCGGGTCCTGCTGCGGGGTTCCGGGTGCTGTTTATACAAAAGTATAAACAGATTTTTTTTTTAAATATTTTTTATTTAAAAATAAAAATCATCCTCCTCCATCTTTATATTTGAGCTGCTGGGGGTTGGGTCCTGCTTGGGGTCCGGGTCCTGCTGGGGGTCCGGGTGCTACTGGGGGTCCGAGTCCTGCTGGGGGTCCGGGTGCTACTGGAGGTCGGGTCCTGCTGGTAGTCCGGGTGCTACTGGAGGTCGGGTCCTGCTTGGGGTCCGGGTCCTGCTGCGGGTGTCCGGGTGTTGTTTATACAAAAGTATAAACAGATTTTTTTTAAAATATTTTTTATTTAAAAATAAAAATCATCCTCCTCCATCTTTATATTTGAGCTGCTGGGGGTTGGGTCCTGCTTGGGGTCCGGGTCCTGCTGGGGGTCCGGGTGCTACTGGGGGTCCGAGTCCTGCTGGGGGTCCGGGTGCTACTGGAGGTCGGGTCCTGCTGGTAGTCCGGGTGCTACTGGAGGTCGGGTCCTGCTTGGGGTCCGGGTCCTGCTGCGGGTGTCCGGGTGTTGTTTATACAAAAGTATAAACAGATTTTTTTTAAAATATTTTTTATTTAAAAATAAAAATCATCCTCCTCCATCTTTATATTTGAACTGCTGGGGTTTGGGTCCTGCTTGGGGTCCGGGTCCTGCTGGGGGTCCGGGTGCTACTGGGGGTCCGAGTCCTGCTGGGGGTCCGGGTGCTACTGGAGGTCGGGTCCTGCTGGGGGTCCGGGTGCTGCTGGGGGTTGGGTCCTGCTTGGGGTCCGGGTCCTGATGGGGGTCCGGGTGCTACTGGAGGTCGGGTCCTGCTTGGGGTCCGGGTCCTGCTGCTGGTGTCCGGGTGCTGTTTATACAAAAGTATAAACAGATTTTTTTTTTTTTATATTTTTTATTTAAAAATAAAAATCATCCTCCTCCATCTTTATATTTGAGCTGCTGGGGGTTGGGTCCTGCTTGGGGTCCGGGTCCTGCTGGGGGTCCGGGTGCTACTGGGGGTCCGAGTCCTGCTGGGGGTCCGGGTGCTACTGGAGGTCGGGTCCTGCTGGGGGTCCGGGTGCTACTGGAGGTCGGGTCCTGCTGCGGGTGTCCGGGTGCTGTTTATACAAAAGTATAAACAGATTTTTTTTTTAAATATTTTTTATTTAAAAATAAAAATCATCCTCCTCCATCTTTATATTTGAACTGCTGGGGGTTGGGTCCTGCTTGGGGTCCTGCTGGGGGTCCGGGTGCTACTGGGGGTCGGGTCCTGCTGGTAGTCCTGGTGCTACTGGAGGTCGGGTCCTGCTGCGGGGGTCCGGGTCCTGCTGCGGGGTTCCGGGTGCTGTTTATACAAAAGTATAAACAGATTTTTTTTTTAAATATTCTTTATTTAAAAATAAAAATCATCCTCCTCCATCTTTATATTTGAGCTGCTGGGGGTTGGGTCCTGCTTGGGGTCCGGGTCCTGCTGGGGGTCCGGGTGCTACTGGGGGTCCGAGTCCTGCTGGGGGTCCGGGTGCTACTGGAGGTCGGGTCCTGCTGGTAGTCTGGGTGCTACTGGAGGTCGGGTCCTGCTTGGGGTCCGGGTCCTGCTGCGGGTGTCCGGGTGCTGTTTATACAAAAGTATAAACAGATTTTTTTTTAAATATTTTTTATTTAAAAATAAAAATCTTCCTCCTCCATCTTTATATTTGAGCTGCTGGGGGTTGGGTCCTGCTTGGGGTCCGGGTCCTGCTGGGGGTCCGGGTGCTACTGGGGGTCCGAGTCCTGCTGGGGGTCCGGGTGCTACTGGAGGTCGGGTCCTGCTGGGGGTCCGGGTGCTGCTGGGGGTTGGGTCCTGCTTGGGGTCCGGGTCCTGATGGGGGTCCGGGTGCTACTGGAGGTCGGGTCCTGCTTGGGGTCCGGGTCCTGCTGCGGGTGTCCGGGTGCTGTTTATACAAAAGTATAAACAGATTTTTTTTTAAATATTTTTTATTTAAAAATAAAAATCATCCTCCTCCATCTTTATATTTGAGCTGCTGGGGGTTGGGTCCTGCTTGGGGTCCGGGTGCTACTGGGGGTCCGAGTCCTGCTGGGGGTCCGGGTGCTACTGGAGGTCGGGTCCTGCTGGGGGTCCGGGTGCTACTGGAGGTCGGGTCCTGCTGGGGGTCCGGGTGCTACTGGAGGTCGGGTCCTGCTTGGGGTCCGGGTCCTGCTGGGGGTCCGGGTGCTACTGGGGGTCCGAGTCCTGCTGGGGGTCCGGGTGCTACTGGAGGTCGGGTCCTGCTTGGGGTCCGGGTCCTGATGGGGGTCCGGGTGCTACTGGAGGTCGGGTCCTGCTTGGGGTCCGGGTCCTGCTGCGGGTGTCCGGGTGCTGTTTATACAAAAGTATAAACAGATTTTTTTTTAAATATTTTTTATTTAAAAATAAAAATCATCCTCCTCCATCTTTATATTTGAGCTGCTGGGGGTTGGGTCCTGCTTGGGGTCCGGGTGCTACTGGGGGTCCGAGTCCTGCTGGGGGTCCGGGTGCTACTGGAGGTCGGGTCCTGCTGGGGGTCCGGGTGCTACTGGAGGTCGGGTCCTGCTTGGGGTCCGGGTGCTACTGGAGGTCGGGTCCTGCTTGGGGTCCGGGTCCTGCTGGGGGTCCGGGTGCTACTGGGGGTCCGAGTCCTGCTGGGGGTCCGGGTGCTACTGGAGGTCGGGTCCTGCTGGTAGTCCGGGTGCTACTGGAGGTCGGGTCCTGCTTGGGGTCCGGGTCCTGCTGCGGGTGTCCGGGTGCTGTTTATACAAAAGTATAAACAGATTTTTTTTTTAAATATTTTTTATTTAAAAATAAAAATCATCCTCCTCCATCTTTATATTTGAGCTGCTGGGGGTTGGGTCCTGCTTGGGGTCCGGGTCCTGCTGGGGGTCCGGGTGCTACTGGGGGTCCGAGTCCTGCTGGGGGTCCGGGTGCTACTGGAGGTCGGGTCCTGCTGGGGGTCCGGGTGCTACTGGAGGTCGGGTCCTGCTTGGGGTCCGGGTCCTGCTGCGGGTGTCCGGGTGCTGTTTATACAAAAGTATAAACAGATTTTTTTTTAAATATTTTTTATTTAAAAATAAAAATCATCCTCCTCCATCTTTATATTTGAACTGCTGGGGTTTGGGTCCTGCTTGGGGTCCGGGTCCTGCTGGGGGTCCGGGTGCTACTGGGGGTCCGAGTCCTGCTGGGGGTCCGGGTGCTACTGGAGGTCGGGTCCTGCTTGGGGTCCGGGTCCTGATGGGGGTCCGGGTGCTACTGGAGGTCGGGTCCTGCTTGGGGTCCGGGTCCTGCTGCTGGTGTCCGGGTGCTGTTTATACAAAAGTATAAACAGATTTTTTTTTTTAAATATTTTTTATTTAAAAATAAAAATCATCCTCCTCCATCTTTATATTTGAGCTGCTGGGGGTTGGGTCCTGCTTGGGGTCCGGGTCCTGCTGGGGGTCCGGGTGCTACTGGAGGTCCGAGTCCTGCTGGGGGTCCGGGTGCTACTGGAGGTCGGGTCCTGCTGGGGGTCCGGGTGCTACTGGAGGTCGGGTACTGCTGGGGGTCCGGGTCCTGCTGCGGGTGTCCGGGTGCTGTTTATACAAAAGTATAAACAGATTTTTTTTTAAAATATTTTTTATTTAAAAATAAAAATCATCCTCCTCCATCTTTATATTTGAACTGCTGGGGGTTGGGTCCTGCTTGGGGTCCGGGTCCTGCTGGGGGTCCGGGTGCTACTGGGGGTCCGAGTCCTGCTGGGGGTCCGGGTGCTACTGGAGGTCGGGTCCTGCTGGTAGTCTGGGTGCTACTGGAGGTCGGGTCCTGCTTGGGGTCCGGGTCCTGCTGCGGGTGTCCGGGTGCTGTTTATACAAAAGTATAAACAGATTTTTTTTTTAAATATTTTTTATTTAAAAATAAAAATCTTCCTCCTCCATCTTTATATTTGAGCTGCTGGGGGTTGGGTCCTGCTTGGGGTCCGGGTCCTGCTGGGGGTCCGGGTGCTACTGGGGGTCCGAGTCCTGCTGGGGGTCCGGGTGCTACTGGAGGTCGGGTCCTGCTGGGGGTCCGGGTGCTGCTGGGGGTTGGGTCCTGCTTGGGGTCCGGGTCCTGATGGGGGTCCGGGTGCTACTGGAGGTCGGGTCCTGCTTGGGGTCCGGGTCCTGCTGGGGGTCCGGGTGCTGTTTATACAAAAGTATAAACAGATTTTTTTTTAAATATTTTTTATTTAAAAATAAAAATCATCCTCCTCCATCTTTATATTTGAGCTGCTGGGGGTTGGGTCCTGCTTGGGGTCCGGGTGCTACTGGGGGTCCGAGTCCTGCTGGGGGTCCGGGTGCTACTGGAGGTCGGGTCCTGCTGGGGGTCCGGGTGCTACTGGAGGTCGGGTCCTGCTGGGGGTCCGGGTGCTACTGGAGGTCGGGTCCTGCTTGGGGTCCGGGTGCTACTGGAGGTCGGGTCCTGCTTGGGGTCCGGGTCCTGCTGCGGGTGTCCGGGTGCTGTTTATACAAAAGTATAAACAGATTTTTTTTTAAATATTTTTTATTTAAAAATAAAAATCATCCTCCTCCATCTTTATATTTGAGCTGCTGGGGGTTGGGTCCTGCTTGGGGTCCGGGTGCTACTGGGGGTCCGGGTGCTACTGGAGGTCGGGTCCTGCTGGGGGTCCGGGTGCTACTGGAGGTCGGGTCCTGCTTGGGGTCCGGGTCCTGCTGCGGGTGTCCGGGTGCTGTTTATACAAAAGTATAAACAGATTTTTTTTTAAATATTTTTTATTTAAAAATAAAAATCATCCTCCTCCATCTTTATATTTGAGCTGCTGGGGGTTGGGTCCTGCTTGGGGTCCGGGTGCTACTGGGGGTCCGAGTCCTGCTGGGGGTCCGGGTGCTACTGGAGGTCGGGTCCTGCTGGGGGTCCGGGTGCTACTGGAGGTCGGGTCCTGCTGGGGGTCCGGGTGCTACTGGAGGTCGGGTCCTGCTTGGGGTCCGGGTCCTGCTGGGGGTCCGGGTGCTACTGGGGGTCCGAGTCCTGCTGGGGGTCCGGGTGCTACTGGAGGTCGGGTCCTGCTTGGGGTCCGGGTCCTGCTGCGGGTGTCCGGGTGCTGTTTATACAAAAGTATAAATAATTATTTTTTTAATATATTTTATTTAAAAATAAAAATCATCCTCCTCCATCTTTATATTTGAGCTGCTGGGGGTTGGGTCCTGCTTGGGGTCCGGGTCCTGCTGGGGGTCCGGGTGCTACTGGGGGTCCGAGTCCTGCTGGGGGTCCGGGTGCTACTGGAGGTCGGGTCCTGCTGGGGGTCCGGGTGCTACTGGAGGTCGGGTCCTGCTGGGGGTCCGGGTCCTGCTGCGGGTGTCCGGGTGCTGTTTATACAAAAGTATAAACAGATTTTTTTTTTAAATATTTTTTATTTAAAAATAAAAATCATCCTCCTCCATCTTTATATTTGAACTGCTGGGGGTTGGGTCCTGCTTGGGGTCCGGGTCCTGCTGGGGGTCCGGGTGCTACTGGGGGTCGGGTCCTGCTGGTAGTCTGGGTGCTACTGGAGGTCGGGTCCTGCTGCGGGGTTCCGGGTGCTGTTTATACAAAAGTATAAACAGATTTTTTTTTTAAATATTCTTTATTTAAAAATAAAAATCATCCTCCTCCATCTTTATATTTGAGCTGCTGGGGGTTGGGTCCTGCTTGGGGTCCGGGTCCTGCTGGTAGTCCGGGTGCTACTGGAGGTCGGGTCCTGCTGCGGGGGTCCGGGTCCTGCTGCGGGGTTCCGGGTGCTGTTTATACAAAAGTATAAACAGATTTTTTTTAAAAATATTTTTTATTTAAAAATAAAAATCATCCTCCTCCATCTTTATATTTGAGCTGCTGGGGGTTGGGTCCTGCTTGGGGTCCGGGTGCTACTGGGGGTCCGAGTCCTGCTGGGGGTCCGGGTGCTACTGGAGGTCGGGTCCTGCTGGGGGTCCGGGTGCTACTGGAGGTCGGGTCCTGCTGGTAGTCCGGGTGCTACTGGAGGTCGGGTCCTGCTTGGGGTCCGAGTCCTGCTGGGGGTCCGGGTGCTACTGGGGGTCCGAGTCCTGCTGGGGGTCCGGGTGCTACTGGAGGTCGGGTCCTGCTGGGGGTCCGGGTGCTACTGGAGGTCGGGTCCTGCTTGGGGTCCGGGTCCTGCTGCGGGTGTCCGGGTGCTGTTTATACAAAAGTATAAACAGATTTTTTTTTAAATATTTTTTATTTAAAAATAAAAATCTTCCTCCTCCATCTTTATATTTGAGCTGCTGGGGGTTGGGTCCTGCTTGGGGTCCGGGTCCTGCTGGGGGTCCGGGTGCTACTGGGGGTCCGAGTCCTGCTGGGGGTCCGGGTGCTACTGGAGGTCGGGTCCTGCTGGGGGTCCGGGTGCTGCTGGGGGTTGGGTCCTGCTTGGGGTCCGGGTCCTGATGGGGGTCCGGGTGCTACTGGAGGTCGGGTCCTGCTTGGGGTCCGGGTCCTGCTGCGGGTGTCCGGGTGCTGTTTATACAAAAGTATAAACAGATTTTTTTTAAAATATTTTTTATTTAAAAATAAAAATCATCCTCCTCCATCTTTATATTTGAGCTGCTGGGGGTTGGGTCCTGCTTGGGGTCCGGGTGCTACTGGGGGTCCGAGTCCTGCTGGGGGTCCGGGTGCTACTGGAGGTCGGGTCCTGCTTGGGGTCCGGGTCCTGCTGGGGGTCCGGGTGCTACTGGGGGTCCGAGTCCTGCTGGGGGTCCGGGTGCTACTGGAGGTCGGGTCCTGCTGGTAGTCCGGGTGCTACTGGAGGTCGGGTCCTGCTTGGGGTCCGGGTCCTGCTTATACAAAAGTATAAACAGATTTTTTTTTTAAATATTTTTTATTTAAAAATAAAAATCATCCTCCTCCATCTTTATATTTGAGCTGCTGGGGGTTGGGTCCTGCTGGGGGTCCGGGTGCTACTGGGGGTCCGAGTCCTGCTGGGGGTCCGGGTGCTACTGGAGGTCAGGTCCTGCTGGGGGTCCGGGTGCTACTGGAGGTCGGGTCCTGCTTGGGGTCCGGGTCCTGCTGCGGGTGTCCGGGTGCTGTTTATACAAAAGTATAAACAGATTTTTTTTTTAATATATTTTATTTAAAAATAAAAATCTTCCTCCTCCATCTTTATATTTGAGCTGCTGGGGGTTGGGTCCTGCTTGGGGTCCGGGTCCTGCTGGGGGTCCGGGTGCTACTGGGGGTCCGAGTCCTGCTGGGGGTCCGGGTGCTACTGGAGGTCGGGTCCTGCTGGGGGTCCGGGTGCTGCTGGGGGTTGGGTCCTGCTTGGGGTCCGGGTCCTGATGGGGGTCCGGGTGCTACTGGAGGTCGGGTCCTGCTTGGGGTCCGGGTCCTGCTGCGGGTGTCCGGGTGCTGTTTATACAAAAGTATAAACAGATTTTTTTAAAAATATTTTTTATTTAAAAATAAAAATCATTCTCCTCCATCTTTATATTTGAGCTGCTGGGGGTTGGGTCCTGCTTGGGGTCCTGCTTGGGGTCCGGGTGCTACTGGGGGTCCGAGTCCTGCTGGGGGTCCGGGTGCTACTGGAGGTCGGGTCCTGCTGGGGGTCCGGGTGCTACTGGAGGTCGGGTCCTGCTGGGGGTCCGGGTGCTACTGGAGGTCGGGTCCTGCTTGGGGTCCGGGTCCGGGTCCTGCTGCGGGTGTCCGGGTGCTGTTTATACAAAAGTATAAACAGATTTTTTTTTAAATATTTTTTATTTAAAAATAAAAATCATCCTCCTCCATCTTTATATTTGAGCTGCTGGGGGTTGGGTCCTGCTTGGGGTCCGGGTGCTACTGGGGGTCCGAGTCCTGCTGGGGGTCCGGGTGCTACTGGAGGTCGGGTCCTGCTGGGGGTCCGGGTGCTACTGGAGGTCGGGTCCTGCTGGGGGTCCGGGTGCTACTGGAGGTCGGGTCCTGCTTGGGGTCCGGGTCCTGCTGCGGGTGTCCGGGTGCTGTTTATACAAAAGTATAAATAATTTTTTTTTAAATATTTTTTATTTAAAAATAAAAATCATCCTCCTCCATCTTTATATTTGAGCTGCTGGGGGTTGGGTCCTGCTTGGGGTCCGGGTCCTGCTGGGGGTCCGGGTGCTACTGGGGGTCCGAGTGCTACTGGGGGTCCGAGTCCTGCTGGGGGTCCGGGTCCTGCTGCGGGTGTCCGGGTGCTGTTTATACAAAAGTATAAACAGATTTTTTTTAAAATATTTTTTATTTAAAAATAAAAATCATCCTCCTCCATCTTTATATTTGAACTGCTGGGGTTTCGGTCCTGCTTGGGGTCCGGGTCCTGCTGGGGGTCCGGGTGCTACTGGGGGTCCGAGTCCTGCTGGGGGTCCGGGTGCTACTGGAGGTCGGGTCCTGCTGGGGGTCCGGGTGCTGCTGGGGGTTGGGTCCTGCTTGGGGTCCGGGTCCTGATGGGGGTCCGGTTGCTACTGGAGGTCGGGTCCTGCTTGGGGTCCGGGTCCTGCTGGGGGTCCGGGTGCTACTGGAGGTCGGGTCCTGCTGGGGGTCCGGGTGCTACTGGAGGTCGGGTCCTGCTGGGGGTCCGGGTGCTGCTGGGGGTTGGGTCCTGCTTGGGGTCCGGGTCCTGATGGGGGTCCGGTTGCTACTGGAGGTCGGGTCCTGCTTGGGGTCCGGGTCCTGCTGGGGGTCCGGGTGCTACTGGAGGTCGGGTCCTGCTGGGGGTCCGGGTGCTACTGGAGGTCGGGTCCTGCTTGGGGTCCGGGTGCTACTGGAGGTCGGGTCCTGCTGGTAGTCCGGGTGCTACTGGAGGTCGGGTCCTGCTGGTAGTCCGGGTGCTACTGGAGGTCGGGTCCTGCTGCGGGGTTCCGGGTGCTGTTTATACAAAAGTATAAACAGATTTTTTTTTTAAATATTTTTTATTTAAAAATAAAAATCATCCTCCTCCATCTTTATATTTGAGCTGCTGGGGGTTGGGTCCTGCTTGGGGTCCGGGTGCTACTGGGGGTCCGAGTCCTGCTGGGGGTCCGGGTGCTACTGGAGGTCGGGTCCTGCTGGTAGTCCGGGTGCTACTGGAGGTCGGGTCCTGCTTGGGGTCCGGGTCCTGCTGCGGGTGTCCGGGTGCTGTTTATACAAAAGTATAAACAGATTTTTTTTTTAAATATTTTTTATTTAAAAATAAAAATCATCCTCCTCCATCTTTATATTTGAGCTGCTGGGGGTTGGGTCCTGCTTGGGGTCCGGGTCCTGCTGGGGGTCCGGGTGCTACTGGGGGTCCGAGTCCTGCTGGGGGTCCGGGTGCTACTGGAGGTCGGGTCCTGCTGGGGGTCCGGGTGCTACTGGAGGTCGGGTCCTGCTGGGGGTCCGGGTGCTACTGGAGGTCGGGTCCTGCTTGGGGTCCGGGTCCTGCTGCGGGTGTCCGGGTGCTGTTTATACAAAAGTATAAATATTTTTTTTTTAAATATTTTTTATTTAAAAATAAAAATCATCCTCCTCCATCTTTATATTTGAACTGCTGGGGGTTGGGTCCTGCTTGGGGTCCGGGTGCTACTGGGGGTCCGAGTCCTGCTGGGGGTCCGGGTGCTACTGGAGGTCGGGTCCTGCTGGGGGTCCGGGTGCTGCTGGGGGTTGGGTCCTGCTTGGGGTCCGGGTCCTGATGGGGGTCCGGGTGCTACTGGAGGTCGGATGGAGGTCGGATCCTGCTTGGGGTCCGGGTCCTGCTGGGGGTCCGGGTGCTGTTTATACAAAAGTATAAACAGATTTTTTTTTTTATATTTTTTATTTAAAAATAAAAATCATCCTCCTCCATCTTTATATTTGAGCTGCTGGGGGTCGGGTCCTGATGGGGGTCCGGGTCCTGCTGGAGGTCCGGGTCCTAATGGGGGTCCGGGTGCTACTGGAGGACGGGTCCTGCTGGGGGTCCGGGTGCTACTGGAGGTCGGGTCCTGCTTGGGGTCCGGGTCCTGCTGCGGGGGTCCGGGTGCTGTTTATACAAAAGTATAAACAGATTTTTTTAAAAAAAATATTTCTTATTTAAAAATAAAAATCATCCTCCTCCATCTTTATATTTGAGCTGCTGGGGGTTGGGTCCTGCTTGGGGTCCGGATGCTACTGGAGGTCGGGTCCTGCTGGGGGTCCGGGTGCTACTGGAGGTCGGGTCCTGCTTGGGGTCCGGGTGCTGCTGCGGGGGTCCGGGTTCTGTTTATACAAAAGTATAAACAGATTTTATTTTTTATTTAAAAATAAAAATCATCCCTCTCCATCTTTATATTTGAGCTGCTGGGGGTCGGGTCCTGCTTGGGGTCCGGGTGCTACTGGAGGTCGGGTCCTGCTGGGGGTCCGGGTGCTACTGGGGGTCCGGGTGCTACTGGAGGTCGGGTCCTGCTGGGGGTCCGGGTCCTGCTGGGGGTCCGGGTGCTACTGGAGGTCGGGTCCTGCTGGGGGTCCGGGTGCTACTGCAGGTCGGGTCCTGCTGCGGAGGTCGGGTCCTGCTGCGGGGGTCCGGGTCCTGCTGCGGGGGTCCGGGTGCTGTTTATACAAAAGTATAAACATATTTTTTTTTTTAAATATTTTTTATTTAAAAATAAAAATCATCCTCCTCCATCTTTATATTTGAGCTGCTGGGGGTTGGGTCCTGCTTGGGGTCCGGATGCTACTGGAGGTCGGGTCCTGCTGGGGGTCCGGGTGCTACTGGAGGTCGGGTCCTGCTTGGGGTCCGGGTCCTGCTGCGGGGGTCCGGGTGCTGCTGCGGGGGTCCGGGTTCTGTTTATACAAAAGTATAAACAGATTTTATTTTTTATTTAAAAATAAAAATCATCCCTCTCCATCTTTATATTTGAGCTGCTGGGGGTCGGGTCCTGCTTGGGGTCCGGGTGCTACTGGAGGTCGGGTCCTGCTGGGGGTCCGGGTGCTACTGGGGGTCCGGGTGCTACTGGAGGTCGGGTCCTGCTGGGGGTCCGGGTCCTGCTGGGGGTCCGGGTGCTACTGGAGGTCGGGTCCTGCTGCGGAGGTCGGGTCCTGCTGCGGGGGTCCGGGTCCTGCTGCGGGGGTCCGGGTGCTGTTTATACAAAAGTATAAACATATTTTTTTTTTTAAATATTTTTTATTTAAAAATAAAAATCATCCTCCTCCATCTTTATATTTGAGCTGCTGGGGGTCGGGTCCTGATGGGGGTCCGGGTCCTGCTGGGGGTCCGGGTGCTACTGGAGGACGGGTCCTGCTGGGGGTCCGGGTGCTACTGGAGGTCGGGTCCTGCTTGGGGTCCGGGTCCTGCTGCGGGAGTCCGGGTCCTGCTGTGGGGGTCCGGGTGCTGTTTATACAAAAGTATAAACAGATTTTTTTTTAAAATATTTTTTATTTAAAAATAAAAATCATCCTCCTCCATCTTTATATTTGAGCTGCTGGGGGTCGGGTCCTGCTGGGGGTCCGGGTGCTACTGGAGGTCGGGTCCTGCTTGGGGTCCGGGTCCTGCTGCGGGGGTCCGGGTGCTGTTTATACAAAAGTATAAACAGATTTTTTTTTTTAAATATTTCTTATTTAAAAATAAAAATCATCCTCCTCCATCTTTATATTTGAGCTGCTGGGGAATGGGTCCTGCTTGGGGTCCGGGTGCTACTGGAGGTCGGGTCCTGCTTGGGGTCCGGGTCCTGCTGCAGGGGTCCGGGTGCTGCTGCGGGGGTCCGGGTTCTGTTTATACAAAAGTATAAACAGATTTTATTTTTTATTTAAAAATAAAAATCATCCCTCTCCATCTTTATATTTGAGCTGCTGGGGGTCGGGTCCTGCTTGGGGTCCGGGTGCTACTGGAGGTCGGGTCCTGCTGGGGGTCCGGGTGCTACTGGAGGTCGGGTCCTGCTGGGGGTCCGGGTCCTGTTTATACAAAAGTTTAAACAGATTTTTTTTTTTTTATATTTTTTATTTAAAAATAAAAATCATCCTCCTCCATCTTTATATTTGAGCTGCTGGGGGTCGGGTCCTGATGGGGGTCCGGGTCCTGATGGGGGGGTCCGGGTGCTGTCTATACAAAAGTATAAACAGATTTTTTTTTTTTATATTTTTTATTTAAAAATAAAAATCATCCTCCTCCATCTTTATATTTGAGCTGCTGGGGGTCGGGTCCTGATGGGGGTCCGGGTCCTGCTGGGGGTCCGGGTCCTGCTGGGGGTCCGGGTGCTACTGGAGGACGGGTCCTGCTGGGGGTCCGGGTGCTACTGGAGGTCGGGTCCTGCTTGGGGTCCGGGTCCTGCTGGGGGTCCGGGTCCTGCTGGGGGTCCGGGTGCTACTGGAGGTCGGGTCCTGCTTGGGGTCCGGGTGCTGTTTATACAAAAGTATAAACAGATTTTTTTTTTAAATATTTTTTATTTAAAAATAAAAATCATCCTCCTCCATCTTTATATTTGAGCTGCTGGGGGTCGGGTCCTGCTTGGGGGTCCGGGTCCTGCTGGGGGTCCGGGTGCTACTGGAGGTCGGGTCCTGCTTGGGGTCCGGGTCCTGCTGGGGGTCCGGGTGCTACTGGAGGTCGGGTCCTGCTGGGGGTCCGGGTCCTGCTGAGGGTCCGGGTGCTACTGGAGGTCGGGTCCTGCTTGGGGTCCGGGTCCTGCTGGGGGTCAGGGTGCTACTGGAGGTCGGGTCCTGCTGGGGGTCCGGGTCCTGCTCGGGGGCCGGGAGCTGCGGACATCATAGATCTATGATTTCTGATAATAACCTAGATGTGCTGTGTTTGACAGAAACCTGGCTAAAACCAAACGTTTACATTACTTTAAATGAGTCCACCCCACAAGATTACTGTTTGACTACTTGTAAACATGAACCTCGTCTGAAACGCAAATGAGGTGTTGCTGTAATTTATAGTAATATTTTCAAAAACACTAAGAAATCTAGTTTAAATACAATTCTTTTGAAGTGTTGGAACCAGGGTCTGAAGTTCCGGGTCAATAGTTCCCCCTCCGGTAGTACTTTTTCAAAGTTCAGCAACTTTCAGGGGTGGGACTTGTGCTCTGCAAGCTGATTGGTTAAGTTCACGCCGCATTTTGGTTGGATGACTCCACGCAGTATTTTATTTATTTTTAACCTCCCTTTTTAAAAAATCTATTGCGGTTCGTGTCGTGGCTTCATGCAGTAAGAGTTGTCTGTCTGCAAATATGGAGTTTGAGTCTGATCTGCTCCATAGGGCTTCGATTATGAGGCGTGTCTTAACCGAACCAGGAGAAAAAAACCTCTGCACTCAATTGGATAGACTTACAACCAATCAGAGCAACGCAGTGAGTGACAAACGCCTTGATTGCGGTTCTCTGTTCGTCTTTTAAAATTAATGTGCTGTCGATTTCTTTTATAACAGACGCGATAGCGGAATCTAAACATCTCAATTCTCCAGCTGCAGTCGTCTTTGTTGAAAACCAGTTCAACCCAAGCGCTCTTTGGGGACGTGGTGATTATGTAACCGCAGATCATCTGTCCATCATGAGAGAATCACAATAATTGAATTGAATTAGTAATAATGTTTAGTTCAAATAAAGTATCTAAAGCAAGTAGTCGTATGTTTTTATAGAACAACACTGTTAAAATACATGATATAAACGATCATCTTATGTGCATCATGTATTATAACTAACGCCAGCAGAGGGCGCCGCTGTCCTGCTGATTATTACACTCTACAGCAGATCTAATCCTTAAATACTGGACAAACATTTCATTTACATGTTCAGTTAAACTGTAATATTTGCCCACTTACGATAGAAATGCTACAGCGACTGTGATTTCTTCAAGAACGTGTGGACTTCAAAACATGCAAACTCAGAGCGAGGGTTTAAAGGTATACTCCACCGTTTTTCATATTAAACTGATGTTATTCCCTTAACTAAAACGAGTTGATACACACCGCTCTCATCTCAGTGCGTGCACTCAATCGCTCTAGCGCGCGGTGACACTCTGATAGCACTTAGCTTAGCCCAGTATATTCAATGGTATCTGACAGCAATGAAGTGACCAAACACATCAATCAACGTTTTCCCCATTTAAAAACAGTTACACGTTATATGACCAGGTATGGTGACACAAAATAAAACATGGCACTTTTCTAAGCGGGTTAAAAAGGATCCCTTTAAACCAGTGGCGTAGCCACGAGGGGGCCTGGGTGGGCCTAGGCCCCCTCATTTATATGTCCGGCCCCCTCAGATTTCTGATGGCTTAAAATAAAATAATAAAAACAAGAAATTATTGGTGTGTTAGTCTAATTGATAGATTGAACAATCAAAATACTGCGCGGTAAAATGCGGCTGTTTTCAAACTTGATTTGACGTGTTGTGCGTAACCTAGGCTACGCTGTCATCTTCGCGTGAGAGTTCATGCGGTGAATGGCAGCGTTGTGCAAAGTACAATATTACGCACGAAAAGATGAGCGAGAAGGAGAAAATAAGCCATCTACATCTGAGTTTGCTTCACCTTACTACAAGACGACAGCGAGTGAAGCGGCTAGGAGACAGAAACGCACATATTTCATCACAGAATAGCGGTGAGACTTCGACTCAGATCGGCACAATGCACAATGACTTGTTTGCAATTTATGAACCGCCATCACAACCAGTGATGACCACATTTCCTGTATAGCCTATATCTGTTGTATATGAAGAGTTTGGTTTCAAAACGCGATAAATTCATTATGATTAATTTTGAGTAAATAATGTGTTTTCTTTACCAAGAGAGTGGAAAGGTTAAAACCACTATTTTTTGTTTCAAATTTTCACATAGCATATTTTAGGTTATAATAACATAATTTCAAATCCATATTTTGATTTTTAAATATTATAAAAAAGGATTAGTTTCCGACACCTTTTTTTCCAAAATGCAATTAATCCATTGAATCAATATAAAAGTTTTTCATATTTTAACTGTTGAAATACACAACAAAGTAAGTTGATCCACATATGACAGCCTCTGAACTTGGTCAATACTAATCTTATAGCCTAATTTACAGGCACTGGACTAAAAAAAGCCTACATTAAATCACCATCGCTAAGAAAACCTCCTGGACTTTTTTTTTACGGCGATCAGATGTAAAATGGCTTGGTCCTGCTCGGTTTTCGTTGACTTTGAGTAAAACAATTGAAAGTGTGAGAACAAGCAACAGTCGAGATTTTTCCTCCTCCAGCGTGCCTCATCTTCTTAATCTCCTCAAGTAGCCTAAATTATTAGATTTCGATGGCTTACGTTTCTTCCCCACCGCAGAAACCACCCCCCAGGGTCACCAATGCCGTCAAAATTATTATTATTATTATTAGCCTATTATTATTATTTGTGGATCACAAAGTAGAAGGAAAACTAGGATGCCGGGTGTATTCAAAGCGCCGCCGTTACGGTTTACAAAGCGTGGAATGATGCGCTGACCTCGCATTTTACGTAAAATTAAAAATGGACTTTTCAACGCGACCAGATACAATACAGATTTTTGCGGGTACTAATATATATATATATTTAAGTTTAACGTTTATCGCGTTTTGGAACCAAACTCTTATTTGCTGAGTAAGATGACATCATTGACACTTTTTATAATCGCCCTCGTACTTGTCAAGTCAAGTCAAGTCATCTTCATTTATATAGCGCTTTTAACAATGTAGATTGTTTCAAAGCAGCTTTACAGAGATAAGCGTATAATTTAAGGTAACAGAGATTGTTTCGGCTTTACAGCAGAGTTAAGTTATTTCCATCTAAAGTTAGTTTTGATTGATTTGCTTCCGTCGCAATGATCATTTGTTATTAAATTAGGGGCCGCTAAGACGACACCATTCCCTCTACACAGACTTTAAACGCGAACCTGTAAGAAACACTGATGGCGTTCACATGAGCATTTAGAATGAGTTCTATAGTTATGTGCGTTTGAATATATGCAGGTTTGGAATTCCCTACAAGCCAAGCCTAAACAAAGTACTTGTCTTTCCCTATAAATTTTGATAAAGAATTTTATTTTATTTTGTTGCTTAGGGGTAGGAACGCGAAACAGATTTTACCGACAACGCCTTATCTGTAGAGTGGTAGTGGGATCCTCCATAGGGAGAGACTAGTTGGCACTTCAGCACTGCGTTGTCATCGGTCCAGTCGAAGGTCCTTCGTCAGATCTGGATACGGCCTGGATCCGGCAGGCTGCAGGAAAACCTCGGGATAAACACAGACACTAAAATTAGCGTAGATGCCATTCTTCTCATGATGTAACGAGTACATCAGGATTTTTGGGAAGTGTTCCCGGTTCCGGCTGACCTGATCTATGCAGCCTAACATTAAATTATAGAAGTCTATAATGTATTATGTGAAAGCTAGGTCAAAGAGATGTGTCTTTAATCTGGCTTTGAACTGACAGAGTGTGTCTGCTTCCCGGACAATGGTAGGAAGACTGTTCCAGAGTTTTGGTGCTAAATAGGAAAAGGATCTACCGCCAGCAGTCGATTTTGCTATTCTAGGTATTATCAACTGGCCGGAATTTTGAGATCGCAATAGACGTGACGGACTATAATGCGTTAAGAGCTCGCTCAAGTACTGCGGAGCTAAACCATTCAGTGCTTTGTAAGTGATCAGCAATATTTTAAAATTGATGCGATGTTTAATAGGGAGCCAATGCAGTGTTGACAGAACCGGGCTAATATGGTCATACTTCCTGGTTATGGTAAGAACTCGAGCTGCTGCGTTTTGAACCAGCTGTAATTTGTTTATTAAGCGTGCAGGACAACCACCCAGTAGAGCATTACAATAATCTAGCCTTGAGGTCATGAACGCATGAACTAATTGTTCCGCATTTGTCTATGAGAGCATATGGCGTAATTTAGATATATTTTTAAGATGGAAAAATGCAGTTTTACAGATACTAGACACGTGACTTTCAAATGAAAGATTGGTATCAAAGAGCACACCCAGGTTCCTAACCGACGACGAAGACTTAACAGAGCAGCCATCAAGTGTTAGACAGTATTCTAGGTTATTACGTGAGGAAGTTTTTTGTCCAATAATTAGAATCTCTGTTTTTTCAGAATTTAGAAGTAGGAAATTACAAGTCATCCAATTTTTTATATCCGCTATGCATTCCGTTAATTTTGTGAATTGATAAGTTTCGTTAGGTTTTGAAGAAATATAGAGCTGAGTATCATCGGCATAACAGTGAAAGCTAATGCCATGTTTCCTAATGATATCTCCTAAGGGTAGCATGTACAGAGTGAACAGCAACGGTCCTAGTACTGAGCCTTGTGGTACGCCATACTGAACTTGTGATCGATGAGACATCTCTTCATTTACTGCTACAAACTGATAACGGTCAGATAAGTATGATTTAAACCATGCTAGTGCAATTCCCGTAATGCCAACATAATGTTCTAATCTATTTAAAAGAACGTTGTGGTCAATGGTGTCAAACGCAGCACTAAGATCGAGTAACACTAATAGCGAGATACAACCACGATCGGATGATAAGAGCAAATCATTTGTGACTCTAACGAGAGCTGTCTCGGTACTATGGTATGGTCTAAATCCTGACTGGAAATCCTCGCAGATATCATTTCTTTCAAGAAAGGAACACAATTGTGAGGATACTGCCTTTTCTAATATCTTTGACAGAAAAGGTAGATTCGAGATCGGCCTGTAATTGACTAATTCTGTAGGATCAAGTTGCGTTTTTTTAACAAGCGGTTTAATCATAGCCAGCTTAAAGTTTTTTGGTACGTATCCTAGAGACAAAGACGAATTAATGATATTAAGAAGAGGATCTATGACCTCTGGAAGCATCTCTTTCAGTAGCTTAGTCGGTATAGGGTCTAACATACATGTTGTAGATTTAGATGATTTAATGAGTTTAGTAAATTCTTCCTCTCCTATAGCAACGAATGAATCAAATTTTTCCTCAGGGAGACTACAATGCACTGCCTGATGCGATACTGTAGTAGACGGTTGCATAGTTATAATTTTGTCCCTGATATTATCAATCTTATAATTGAAGAAGTTCATAAAGTCATTACTGCTGTGTTGCTTGGAAACTTCTGGGCTTGAAGCTTTATTTTTCGTTAGTTTAGCCACCGTTTCAAATAAATACCTAGGATTATGTTTATTTTCTTCTAATAGGGTTGAAAAATAAGCAGATCTAGCAGCTTTTAAAGCCTCTCTGTAAGCAATAGAGCTCTCCTTCCATGAAATGCGAAATACCTCTAGTTTTGTTTTCTTCCAGTTGCGCTCCATTTTTCTAGCTGCTCTCTTAAGGGCCCGAGTGTGCTCGTTGTACCACGGCGTTGGACTATTTTCTTTAATCTTCTTTAAGCGCAACGGAGCAACTGTGTCTAAAGTGCTGGAAAAGAGAGAGTTAAACGTTTCTGTTGTAATATCTAGTTCTTCTAAGCTATCTGAGATGCTGAGATGATGAAACTGATTAGGAAGATTATTAATAAAGCAATCTTTAGTAGCAGAAGTGATAGGTCTCACATATTTGAAACACGGAGTCGGCTTTGCAGCCTTGGCTAAATGCAAATTACACGAGACTAGGTAATGATCTGAGATGTCATCGCTCTGCTGCAGAATTTCAATGGCATCAACATCTATTCCGTGTGATAATATTAGATCTAGAGTATGATTACGACGATGAGTAGGTCCTGACACGTGTTGTCTAACTCCAATTGAATTTACAGTGTCTTTAAATGCCAATCCCAATGCATCTTTTTCATTATCGATGTGTATATTAAAATCACCAACAATTAGTACTTTATCTGCAGTCAATATTAATTCTGATAGAAAGTCCGCAAATTCTTTGATAAAGTCTGTATGGTGCCCTGGTGGCCTGTATACAGTAGCCAGCACAAATCTCAAACGTGATTTATCGTTTACAATATATATTTTTACATTAAGCACCAATGCTTCAAAATAATTATATTTAAAACTTGATTTCTTAGTGGTTTTGAAAATATTACTATAAATTACAGCAACACCACCCCCTTTGCGTTTCAGACGAGGCTCATGTTTATAACAGTAATCTTGCGGGGTGGACTCATTTAAAGTAATGTAATCGTTTGGTTTTAGCCAGGTTTCTGTCAAACACAGCACATCTAGGTTATTATCTGAAATCATATCGTTAACAACGAGTGCTTTTGAAGTAAGCGATCGAATATTCAGCAACCCAAGCTTTAGCATTTGCTCATCTGTAATATAGCTGTTTTTTATTTGTTGAACATCAATTAAATTTTTAACCTTAGATGGGTTTAAACGTTTTTTGGATTTCCAAATTCAGGGAACAGACACAGTCTCTATATGATGATAGCTAGGTGAAAGAGGCTCTATGTGATAGGATTTATCTGACCTTGGTGACGCGAGGCCGCTAGCAGACGGTCGGTTTAGCCAGTCTGTCTGCTTCCTGACCTGAGCCCCAGATTGTCATGTTTGAGCTCTAAGACTATGTGCCATATTACTAGAGAGAAGAGCAGCACCATCCCAGGAGGGATGAATACCATCTCTTTTCAACAGGTCAGGTTTGCCCCAAAAACTTTTCCAATTGTCTATGAATTCTATATTATTAAGCGGACACCACCTAGACAGCCAACCGTTAAGCGAACACAATCTACTGACTATCTCATCACTCCTGCGAACAGGAAGGGGGCCAGAGCAAATTACAGTCCTTGACATCGTACTTGCAAGTTCACACACCTCTTTAATATTAATTTTGGTGATCTCCGACTGGCGGAGTCGAACATCATTAGTGCCGACATGAATAATGATCTTAGAGAATTTACTATTAGCATTAGCCAGCACTTTTAAATTTGCTTTGATGTCAGGCGCTCTGGCTCCCGGCAAACATGTGACTATGGTGGTTGGTGTCTCTATTTTCACGTTCCGTGTGATAGAATCGCCAATAACTAGGGCACAATCATTCTCAGTGGGTGTTTCACTGAGCGGGGCAAATCGATTTGTTATGGTAATCAGAACGGAAGAGTGGTTTTTAGATCCGCGACTAGAGCGATCCCTCACTGTCACCCATTTGCCCGGCTGCGCAGGCTCTACTTCAGCCGGAACCACGCCATGTAAAGTGTTCACTATTCTATGCGCATCCAAAACATCTAAAGCACTAGCACTCTTACTATCCTCAATTAAAGTTTGGATGCGTGTTTCTAATTCTGAAATCTTCTCTGTCAACCTAACTGTCTCCTTACATTTATCACATATAAATCCTATATTGTCGACAGAGAAGGCTATACTAAACATGTGACATGAAGTGCAAGTGACAATAACAGGACAAGACATTACTCACCGTGTTTGTTGACTGATTCTTACTCACCTGAGCTTTTTATGAACTCAAAGGCGCGGACGCGCGAGAGAAAAATAAATAAATAAAAATAGCTGAGCGCACGCGTGGCGCGTTAACAGGCTAGCGAATTACTAGCGTTTTGTGCTAGTAGTACTAATAACAAAAGCTAGCGATGTCAGGTTAATCTGAGATGTTGGGTAAAATGTAGTAGTATAAACAACTAGAAATGGTAGTAAAATGATGGTTCAAAACAAAGAAATATAAGGCTAAGACGGAGCTTACAGCACCGAAGCACACAAACACACTCACAGCAGGCAGCGAGGCAGACAGGGACTTCTTTTACTTCATGTAAAAGATAATAATCGCCGAGCTATGTCCTAGGCTGTTATTGTCACAGTTCTGTTCTGTTCTGTTTGAGTGTTTTTGTCACTGATCACATGTCTGTCTTTGTTCTATTTCCCGCCATTTCTTGATTTCCATGGTAACTGTCATTTAGTTCATTTGTCACACCTGTTTCCTCGTTAGTCTTGTCAGCTGTGTCTTGTTTCCCTGATCTGTTCTCCCCTGTATTTAAGCCCTGAGTGTTTCAGTCTTCACTGGTCGGTCAATGTTGAATGTTAGGTTTTCATTGTTCTGAGCACACGCTCCCTTTTGTTTGTATTTGTTTAAGGCCATCCTTAAAAATATTCTTGTTTGCTGTAACCCGACCGACCCAGTCAATTTAGGTCCGACCCAATTATTTTATTTTTTTCCCTTTTAGTCCGACCGACTTGCCGATTGTAAACTTGCTTTAAGACCGACCGATTTTTTTTTACTCTTCAAACAACTAATACAAATGCAATAAAATTATATTAATTATATTTTATTGTGAATAAATAGGCCTACATATAGGCTACAAACGTAGGCTACGCTCTTTCTTTTAAATAAAAACCCGTGGCGTCATCTATGATTATAAGGGCTGTGTAGGCTGTAGGCCTATGCGAAATGAAAGCGAAATCGCGACACTCAGATCCACGAAAAATATGTTTTAGTAGGCTAATTCTATGAATTACACTGCGCAAACCAAAAGTAGGCCCACCGGATGAAGAGGTATTGGCTCTCCACAGAACATAATTTATAGCCTATTCATTTTATTTTATTTTTCGTGTTCGCATTTATGAGGAAGAAACAATGTTACGGACGTGACCGCTCTGAAAGCGGCAAATAAAACTTCACAGAGATCTCAAACAGGCATTTAAAACACCAAATATTAAGAATGGGCATATCAAGCAAAATAAAATTCGATGATTGATCGAAAATTGTATCTCTCCCCCCACATGCTCACCGGCAACGCTCCGACAGTAAATTTCTCTGTAGGCTACTGTCTAATAGGCCTGTGTTGTAGCCCACAGTCATTAAAAAACGATTTAGTTTCATATTCATGTTTAAATAAAATAATATTTATTTTTTAAATTTCATGTTGATTATATGAAAAGTGAATAGCATGAATAAGATAAGATGATCCCGAAAATATCGGAAGACAAATGGAGTAGGCAGACATGATTTTAACCACTTCATTAAGTTTGTTTTTGTAGAAAGTCTGTCCTTAAACTGAATTTCGTTTTGTATTAATTGTATCTTAATTTTGATCAATGTTTCATCAACCATTTTCATGTATTTAATAAATAAGAGGTAGGCTAAATAAGGCAATATAATCAGGACACGGAGTCGCCAGCGCGTGAACTGGAGCTGGTCTCTTAAATGAACCGAAACTCAAGCGTATAAGCTACTTGCCTCACAGACCTGAGACATATATATAGGCCTATATATAAAAAAGCATGAAATGTACACTTTTAAACAAAACAATTCAAAACGAAAGAAAACAGACTGCTCTCTGCTTATGTAATGAAATGTGCATTTCTCTCTGGCGCGTTCACTAGGCTACTGCGAAGATCGCGTCAGCATCGTCAACTTCATCTTTGACACAGAAAACACTTGTTTATTAATAAACAATTGAAATGTCTCCTTGATATATTTGACATACTAATAATCATCACTTTTCCCAATTCTGACAGCTTAGGTGCGTTATTGGCAGCGCTCCCGTTACATGAATAGGCCTATAATATTACCGCTATAATATTATTCTTTGGTGCTCCGTTTATACAGGTTTTCTAATTGTTATTTAATATATATATATATATATAGCACGAAGTTCTGGAAAACTGTCAGTGAAGTCCCGATATGCAAATTTGACCAAAATTGTACATTTTTTTTTTACATCGACTCTCGAAAAAAAAAATATAGACCGACCAACCGACCTTTTTTTTTTTTTTTTTTTGCTGTTACGGCAAACCAAGATATTTTTAAGGATGGCCTAATATTGAGAATTAAAACCTTGGAATTCATAATCTTCGTGTTCGTCTCCTACTTCATCCACCGAGAAGCCTGACAGTTATAGCCTAGGCTATATATATAGGCTATATATATATATATATATATATATATATATAGGCCTATATATATTAGTTGCCCCCTCATTTTAAGATGGGCCCCCCCAAAAATAAAATTCTGGCTACGCCCCTGCTTTAAACTTTTATTTAGAAATCGCGAGGAACAGTTTGCATATATTTAGAAACATATTGATGTATTCTCCTGTGTTGGCGTAGGTTTACAAATGGTCTGATGAAATGGCTCACATTCATCTATGACAGACCACCATCTTCTCTTTCATATTAAAACATTCATTATATCGAGCCAAGATTCAGATATGAGTTTCTCCTGACAGCAAATGTGAACGTCGCAGACCGGAGAGTATTGAGTTGCGTATCGTTCCTAATTTAGATTCCAATAAGGTAAAAAAATAAAAATAAAAATAAAAAAAACCTTTAAATTATTCACATTTAGTCTTATTGCAAAACATTTATCTGTAGCTGAATATGAATAAACAAGTTAAACTAAAGAACACTTACGGAACGTTTGACTGGTTTAAAAACACTATAGAAAAACTAGCCTAATATACATTCCAAGCATTATTAAAGACAAGTAAACACTTAAAAAAGTAATTAAAAAAGATCAAATAAACAAATCGCAAGATACCACTGACCAAAGATACGATTTAAGTAACCATGCCAACACAAGCCCCGAGTGAATGGACAATGCAGTCGAGAGCCTCAACACTAGTGTTACCGGTTCCAGATTCACAGCACTGATGATTTGATTTGATTTTTATTTTCACAATTTTACATACAGACTGAAAAGTTATTTACCAATAATAATAACAATAATACATTGTGAAAAAAGGACTCCCTATGAAGCTACAAGCTTATAAGAAGGGATCCTAGACACCACCACCCGTCATAAAGCATGACTTAACACAATGCTATGTTTATGCAAACCTAAAGTAAGATCCCATCTCACATTCACAGTCCATAGAACCTTCAATAACAAATTTGATACAATGATATATATACTCATGAACTCCCTCTAATCCATAAACAAGGAGAAAACCCTGTTTACATGCCCAAAACAAAAATTCCGTCTCTCAATCATGGTTCATAAATCCTTCAATTCAGCAAGTACAATACAATACAAACATTTAATATAATCATAAACAATACATATACCCATTGTCATGATTCCTGTCCTGTGTTTCCCTTGTCTGGTGTGCAGTTTTGTTATTTCCTGTTCTGTGCCATGTTTTGTAGTCCTTTGTAGTCTTTCTTGTTTATTAGTCTCCCCAGGTGTTTCAGATTAACCACGCCCCCTTGTTATCTTGTTTAGCTTGTTAGTCTCTGTATTTAAACCCTGTATCTTGTTTCAGTGTTTGTGGGTTCTTGTTTGACTGTTATTGTATGTTGGCTGTTTTGTTCCTGTGTTCTGTTTCCCAAGTCTGAGTCTTGTTTAGTTTTGGATTTATTTATTAAAGTTTGCTGCACATGGATCCTACTTTCTCCTATCATTCAACCCCAACGTAACAGAAGAACCCACCACTTAATGGATCCAGCAGCAGCTTTGGGGAGTCTCCAGCCAAGATGGTGGCCACGTCTGATTCTGGTTCCCAGGATGGCCGCCACCACATTGTCTGAGAATCTCCAGCCAAGAAGGCGGCCACGCCTGATTCTGGTTCCAAGGATGGCCGCCGCCACGCTTCCCGAGCCTCTGTCTGTTCCTGAGACCGCATCTGTTCCTGAGTCTGAGCCTGTTCCTGAACCTGAGCTTCTTCACGTCGCTTCTGCTGATCCAGAGACTGTTCACGTCGCTTCTGCTGATCCAGAGACTGTTCACGTCGCTTCTGCTGATCCAGAGACTGTTCACGTCACTTCTGCTGATCCAGAGACTGTTCACGTCACTTCTGCTGATCCAGAGACTGTTCACGTCGCTTCTGCTGATCCAGAGACTGTTCACGTCACTTCTGCTGATCCAGAGACTGTTCACGTCACTTCTGCTGATCCAGAGACTGTTCACGTCACTTCTGCCGATCCAGAGCTTCACGCCATCCCAGAGTCTCCTTCACCGCTGGTCCTGCCCAGCACAAAGCCTTCACCGTTGGTCCTGCCCAGCACAAGGCCTTCACCGCTGGTCCTGCCCAGCACAAAGCCTTCACCGCTGGTCCTGCCCAGCACAAGGCCTTCACCGCTGGTCCTGCCCAGCACAAAGCCCTCTTTGCCGCTGGTCCTGCCCAGCTCAGTGCCCTCTTTGCCGCTGGTCCTGCCCAGCTCAGTGCCCTCTTTGCCGCTGGTCCTGCCCAGCTCAGTGCCCTCTTTGCCGCTGGTCCTGCCCAGCTCAGTGCCCTCTTCGCCGCTGGTCCTGCCCAGCTCAAAGCCCTCTTCATCGCTGGTCCAGGACTCTTTACCGGGGAGCCTCCCCATGAAAATTTTGGGGGGGGGGCAATACACCTCCGGACCAGCCCGATCCGCCAGGACCGCCAGAGGGGTGGTCTCCTGTTCCGCCCTGGCCGCCTGAAGGGTCGTCTCCGTCGTGGCCGCCTGAAGGGTCGTCTCCGCCCTGGCCGCCCGAAGGGTCGTCTCCACCGAGGCCGCCCGAAGGGTCGTCTCCGCCGAGGCCGCCCGAAGGGTCGTCTCCGCCGAGGCCGCCCGAAGGGTCGTCTCCGCCGTGGCCGCCCGAAGGGTCGTCTCCGCCGTGGCCGCCCGAAGGGTCGTCTCCGCCGTGGCCGCCCGAAGGGTCGTCTCCGCCGTGGCCGCCCGAAGGGTCGTCTCCGCCGTGGCCGCCCGAAGGGTCGTCTCCGCCGTGGCCGCCCGAAGGGTCGTCTCCGCCGTGGCCGCCAGAAGGGTCGTCTCCGCCGTGGCCGCCAGAAGGGTCGTCTCCGCCGTGGCCGCCAGAAGGGTCGTCACCGCCGTGGTCGTCTCCTCAGCCAGCACTGCCCTGGCTGCCAGCACTGCCCTGGCTGCCAGCACTGCCCTGGCTGCCAGCACTGCCCTGGCCGCCTGCACAGCCTGCTCCGCCCTGGTCGCCTGCACAGCCTGATCCGCCCTGGTCTCCCGTTCTGCCACAGTCTCCAGGTCCTCTGCCGTTCCACGGGCCTGGCCCTCCATCCCGCCCCCGGGTCCGCCTCCGCTCCACCACCCTCCTGAACTATTTCCTGAGGAGCATCTGGAATCTGCTCCTTAAGTGGGGGGCTATGTCATGATTCCTGTCCTGTGTTTCCCTTGTCTGGTGTGCATTTTTGTTATTTCCTGTTCTGTGCCATGTTTTGTAGTCCTTTGTAGTCTTTCTTGTTTATTAGTCTCCCCAGGTGTTTCAGATTAACCACGCCCCCTTGTTATCTTGTTTAGCTTGTTAGTCTCTGTATTTAAACCCTGTATCTTGTTTCAGTGTTTGTGAGTTCTTGTTTGACTGTTATTGTATGTTGGCTGTTTTGTTCCTGTGTTCTGTTTCCCAAGTCTGAGTCTTGTTTAGTTTTGGATTTATTTATTAAAGTTTGCTGCACATGGATCCTACTTTCTCCTATCATTCAACCCCAACGTAACACCCATCATCTCCCTCTTATACAGGTAAAAAGTTTCAACCTTAAATGTCAAACCTCTAAACCATCGGACACATAACTCCCCAGTAAATAGTGCTTTAGATTTCTTTTAAATATAGACAACGTAATAGATTGTTTCATGTTGTTTTCCAACTCATTCCATATTTGTGGTCCTCTAAAACCTATGCTAAAACGAGTACATTTTAATTTCCTGCATTTTCCTTTTAGAAGCAATTTATTCCTCGTGTTTTGTTGGTGAGAGGATGAATATAATGGAATGAGTTCACATAAGTGGGTATTTAACTTGTAAACAACCTGATACATAACACATGCATTTTGATAAAGATTATATTCAGGGAGCTTTAGCAGACCATATCTGTGAAAGAGAGGATTTGAGGGAGAAATTTGCTTAGACCAAGAAATCGCTCTTGTAGCTTTCTTTTGTAATGTAAGTAATTTTTCAGTATAAGTAGGGTATGTATTATTCCAGATAATGTTACAGTAGCACAAATGAGGCTCAAACAGTGATCTATATAATGATAACAATGCTTCTAGTGGAAGCACATGTCTTAATTTAAAAAATAGACCCACTAGTTTAGATAATTTTTTTGTCAACTCATCAATATGCTTCCTAAAATTCATAGATTTATCAATGTAGATTCCCAGGAATTTAGTGTAATCAACTTTATTGATTGATCTGCCATCTATGGTTATGTTTATATTACGGTCATTGCATAAATGTCTATTTGTACAGAAGACAATATAGCAGGTTTTGGTAATATTCAAGGACAATTTGTTACATATAAACCAAGAATTGACTTTAGATAGTTGTTCATTTAAATGCTTTTCAAGCTGATCCATACGTTTATGTGAAAAAAACAAACTTGTGTCATCAGCAAAAAGTATCTTATGAATGTCACTTGAACAATTCACAAAATCATTAATATACACAAGAAACAAAAGAGGGCCCAAAATTGATCCCTGAGGGACCCCAAAGTCTATATTTGTAATTCCTGAGTTTGACCCATTTATGTTCACATATTGTTGTCTACCATAAACATAGTCCTTGAACCAATGAAGTACTATGCCCCTGACGCCATAATGACATAACTTACCAAGTAAAATTTTATGATCGATTGTGTCAAAAGCCTTTGAGAGATCAAGAAATACTCCAATACTAAATTCTCCTCCATCAAAAGCATCATCAATTTTTTCGACCAGATCTAAAATGGCCATATATGTACTACTGTTTTTCCGAAAGCCATATTGTGAAGGTACCAAAATATTGTGCTTTTCCAGATATTCCATCAATCTTGAACAGACCACTCTTTCAAGAACTTTAGACAAGGTTGGTAAAATCGATATAGGTCGGTAATTTTGAACATTATTTTTATCCCCAGACTTATATATTGGTATTATTTTTGCGACTTTAGTCAGTTTTGGTACAATGCCATACTGTAGAGATTTATTTATTATATAGGCAAGTGGCTCAGCTATTACATCTACTATGGCTTTGAGAATCTTACTGCAGATTCCATCAGCACCGGCTGTATAGGAACATTTCATTTTATTTATGATGTTGGTTACTTCCATTTTACAGGTAGGTTTAAAAAAGCATGAGCTGGGATAACTATTTTTAAGAAAGAAACTATAATTTTCAGCCCCTGATGAATTTATATGTTGAGACATTTTTACCAATAGATGCAAAGAAACTATTGAACTTATCTGGAAGCTCAACGCTCTTTGTCATATTATTTACTGTGGTCTGCACTGCGGTGTCTGGGGTAACAGACGACTTCGTATTCCGGCCAAGTATCTCATTTAACACATTCCATGATTTTTTTTTGATCCCCAGATGCTTTTTTAAATCGGTCAGTATAATAGTTCTGTTTACTTGCTCGTATTAAACTAGTTAATTTATTTTTATATATTTTGTATGTAGCTTCATTTATGCTATTTGGGTTTTTCTGATATTGGTTGTAAAGTTTATTTTTATTTTGAATAGACTTCAGAATTCCTTTTGTAATCCATAGATTTTTTTTACCATTTTGTTTTATTGTCCGTTCTGGTATAGTTTCATTAATTGATTTAGTTATTTCATGGATTAAGTTGTTGTATGCCTTATTGGGATCAGTAGTGCTATAGAGTTCATTCCAGTTTTTAGTTAGGAGATGTTGAGTTAAGTTTGTAAGGGTTTTGTTATTTAGAATTTTTATTTTTCTCCTTATACATGGTTTGGGTACTCTTTGGATCCATTTTGTAAAAAATATAATTGGGTAATGATCTGCGATATCGGAATATACAACACCTGATTTGCTCCCCGTACTCAGTACATTTGTTATTATATTGTCAATAACTGACTTGCTTTTCTCTGTAACCCGTGTATATTTATCGATAGTTGGATAAAAACATGAGGAATAAAGGGTGTTTAGAAAATCAGTTCCTATTTTGTCTCCTTTTGATATATCGATATTAAAATCACCCATGATGATACTCTTCTTATCCATCTGATTTATGTCAAGGAAAAGATTTTCAAAACGATCTTTAAATGTTTCATAATCAGAGTCAGGTGGTCGGTAAATTACTCCAATAACGAAACTCATCCCATTTGCTGTTTTTAATTCAAGGAATAATGAATCGGAACAATCATCATCTATAATCATCTCGTTTAGCGCCTTAACTAAATAATTTGATCTTACATATAGACATCAACATAGACATCATAATGATCAACAGGTTACAGGAGTAAACGCACAGAAACAGCAGCGGCTGAGAGAGTTCAGCACTAGATGCTAGTGTCCTGGCCGTTCCTCTGGCCGACGGTGTACAACCGCGTTATGTGGCGGTGGTGGCGGTGGCGGTCCTCCATCATAATCAATTTCGTTCAATCAATTTTGAAGTTCGTCCGCGTTTCTTCTTCTTTTATGCGATTACTGATGATTAGCAAACAAACAAAGATTGTAGGTTCATAGCGCCACCTACTGTGCTGGGGTTGAATTTTTTTATTAATCCTCGAATAACGAGTAACCCCAGAGTGCAGCCTGGACGATGGGGCGGGGCGACGCGTGTCGCTCCGCCTACACCCGATTTTATTGGTTTATAATGATCAATTGGATAATATTTTACTGAATTTACGATTCAAGTTAGATGAAGTTACTGTCAAAATGTATTCGTAGGCTATAGCACTCAATTCACATCGTCTCAAGCAGCTTTACAAAAAATCATATTGTAAGCTTTAGGCTAATATTGAGCAGTTTTAGGGCTAAGCAATGTCACAAAATATGTTGCTGATAAATTACTGTTTGAGATTTAGCCTAGATAGCCTACTCTTATATTTATTAATTTACCCTGCAGATAAGTCAGTGCCACTTTTAGTGAGCAATGATCATGACGGCATGAAATTACTGGCATAGCATAGGCTATCAAAGGAGAGATAATTTCTATAGGCTGATATATAGGCTAGACAATATTTTTCTGCATGTCATGCAGGGCTCTGGAATTTCAAATCATACGTAAATGCTTCTTCGTTTTTCCATTAGGATCAGTGAATAAACACAAACTCGGGATTTTACACAAATGATGATAATTCACTGTATTTCAGTAAAACATCGGATAAATCCGAAAGTGTGTTTTGTTTTATTTTATTGTAAAGCAAAACCACAGTGACAAACAAGACAATAATAGGCTAGCCTACCAAATACTATACAAGCCCAGATCGATATAGTAAATCTGTTTTAGTAAATACATATTTTTTTATTTTTTTATTTTCACATTTCAGCACTACACGGTTTTAATTCTATTGATAGTCGAAGATAGAACAGATGGTCGAAGTAGCCTACAGTTGACACTTATAGAAAACACTTTAAAACTATAACATAGGGATTTACAGAACCATCAGGCCCTCATTTTATTAACAAAGAAACGTGAGTTTGCCATTAAACATTTTATTTGCACGTTGTAGCCTACCAAATAATGCATGCATTGGACTCGTTAAAAAAATGACAACAAAAAACGGTCGTGCTTTAAAAATTAAAATCAGCTGCTTTTACATTCTTACAATGAATTATCATCCTTTGTAAAGTCCCGAGTTTGTAAAACATCTCCTTGAAGTAGGCCTGCGTTCGTTTTTAAACAATAACTTCATCCATTCTGTTTCTTAAGTACAATAAAACATTAGCCAATAGATCTTAACTAAAATTACCATGGTAAACCGACAAGATAGACATATCCTACGATTAAATTTAGTATTTAATATTTCTTTAATGTAAAAATATATAGTGTAAATGATAAATCACCCTCAGTGATGGAGGGTCTCGTAAGGGCAGGTGGAGTGATGGAGGGTCTCGAAAGGGCAGGTGGAGTGATGGAGGGGCTCGTGAGGACAGGTGGAGTGATGGAGGGTCTCGTGAGGACAGGTGGAGTGATGGAGGGGCTCGTGAGGACAGGTGGAGTGATGGAGGGGCTCGTGAGGACAGGTGGAGTGATGGAGGGGCTCGTGAGGACAGGTGGAGTGATGGAGGGGCTCGTGAGGACAGGTGGAGTGATGGAGGGTCTCGTGAGGACAGGTGGAGTGATGGAGGGACTCGTGAGGACAGGTGGAGTGATGGAGGGACTTGTGAGGAAAGGTGGAGTGATGGAAGGACTCGTGAGGACAGAAGGAGTGATGGAGGGACTCGTGAGGACAGGTGGAGTGATGGAGGGTCTCGTAAGGGCAGGTGGAGTGATGGAGGGACTCGTGAGGACAGGTGGAGTGATGGAGGGGCTCGTAAGAGCAGGTGGAGTGATGGAGGGACTCGTGAGGACAGAAGGAGTGATGGAGGGTCTCGTAAGAGCAGGTGGAGTGATGGAGGGACTCGTGAGGACAGGTGGAGTGATGGAGGGTCTCGTAAGGGCAGGTGGAGTGATGGAGGGTCTCGTAAGGGCAGGTGGAGTGATGGAGGGACTCGTGAGGACAGGTGGAGTGATGGAGGGGCTCGTAAGAGCAGGTGGAGTGATGGAGGGACTCGTGAGGACAGAAGGAGTGATGGAGGGTCTCGTAAGAGCAGGTGGAGTGATGGAGGGACTCGTGAGGACAGGTGGAGTGATGGAGGGTCTCGTAAGGGCAGGTGGAGTGATGGAGGGACTCGTGAGGACAGGTGGAGTGATGGAGGGGCTCGTAAGAGCAGGTGGAGTGATGGAGGGACTCGTGAGGACAGGTGGAGTGATGGAGGGGCTCGTAAGAGCAGGTGGAGTGATGGAGGGACTCGTGAGGACAGGTGGAGTGATGGAGGGACTCGTGAGGACAGGTGGAGTGATGGAGGGACTCGTGAGGACAGGTGGAGTGATGGAGGGACTCGTGAGGACAGGTGGAGTGATGGAGGGACTCGTGAGGACAGAAGGAGTGATGGAGGGTCTCGTAAGAGCAGGTGGAGTGATGGAGGGACTCGTGAGGACAGGTGGAGTGATGGAGGGTCTCGTAAGGGCAGGTGGAGTGATGGAGGGACTCGTGAGGACAGGTGGAGTGATGGAGGGGCTCGTAAGAGCAGGTGGAGTGATGGAGGGACTCGTGAGGACAGGTGGAGTGATGGAGGGTCTCGTAAGGGCAGGTGGAGTGATGGAGGGACTCGTGAGGACAGGTGGAGTGATGGAGGGGCTCGTAAGAGCAGGTGGAGTGATGGAGGGACTCGTGAGGACAGGTGGAGTGATGGAGGGACTCGTGAGGACAGGTGGAGTGATGGAGGGACTCGTGAGGACAGGTGGAGTGATGGAGGGACTCGTGAGGACAGGTGGAGTGATGGAGGGTCTCGTAAGAGCAGGTGGAGTGATGGAGGGTCTCGTAAGAGCCGGTGGAGTGATGGAGGGACTCGTGAGGACAGGTGGAGTGATGGAGGGACTCGTGAGGACAGGTGGAGTGATGGAGGGACTCGTGAGGACAGGTGGAGTGATGGAGGGTCTCGTAAGGGCAGGTGGAGTGATGGAGGGTCTCGTAAGAGCAGGTGGAGTGATGGAGGGTCTCGTAAGAGCAGGTGGAGTGATGAAGGGGCTCGTAAGAGCAGGTGGAGTGATGGAGGGACTCGTGAGGACAGGTGGAGTGATGGAGGGGCTCGTGAGGGCAGGTGGAGTGATGGAGGGACTCGTGAGGACAGATGGAGTGATGGAGGGTCTCGTAAGAGCAGGTGGAGTGATGGAGGGACTCGTGAGGACAGGTGGAGTGATGGAGGGGCTCGTAAGAGCAGGTGGAGTGATGGAGGGACTCGTGAGGACAGGTGGAGTGATGGAGGGACTCGTGAGGACAGGTGGAGTGATGGAGGGACTCGTGAGGACAGGTGGAGTGATGGAGGGTCTTGTAAGAGCAGGTGGAGTGATGGAGGGTCTCGTAAGAGCAGGTGGAGTGATGGAGGGTCTCGTAAGAGCAGGTGGAGTGATGGAGGGACTCGTGAGGACAGGTGGAGTGATGTAGGGACTCGTGAGGACAGGTGGAGTGACGAAGGGACTCGTGAGGACAGGTGGAGTGATGGAGGGGCTCGTAAGGGCAGGTGGAGTGATGGAGGGACTCGTAAGAGCAGGTGGAGTGATGGAGGGACTCGTGAGGACAGGTGGAGTGATGGAGGGTCTCGTGAGGACAGGTGGAGTGATGGAGGGGCTCGTAAGAGCAGGTGGAGTGATGGAGGGACTCGTGAGGACAGGTGGAGTGATGGAGGGTCTCGTGAGGACAGGTGGAGTGATGGAGGGACTCGTAAGAGCAGGTGGAGTGATGGAGGGGCTCGTAAGGGCAGGTGGAGTGATGGAGGGGCTCGTAAGAGCAGGTGGAGTGATGGAGGGACTCGTAAGAGCAGGTGGAGTGATGGAGGGACTCGTGAGGACAGGTGGAGTGATGGAGGGTCTCGTGAGGACAGGTGGAGTGATGGAGGGGCTCGTAAGAGCAGGTGGAGTGATGGAGGGACTCGTGAGGACAGGTGGAGTGATGGAGGGTCTCGTGAGGACAGGTGGAGTGATGGAGGGACTCGTAAGAGCAGGTGGAGTGATGGAGGGACTCGTGAGGACAGGTGGAGTGATGGAGGGACTCGTGAGGACAGGTGGAGTGATGGAGGGACTCGTAAGAGCAGGTGGAGTGATGGAGGGACTCGTGAGGACAGGTGGAGTGATGGAGGGACTCGTGAGGACAGGTGGAGTGATGGAGGGTCTCGTAAGGGCAGGTGGAGTGATGGAGGGTCTCGTAAGAGCAGGTGGAGTGATGGAGGGTCTCGTAAGAGCAGGTGGAGTGATGGAGGGTCTCGTAAGAGCAGGTGGAGTAATGGAGGGTCTCGTAAGAGCAGGTGGAGTGATGGAGGGTCTCGTGAGGGCAGGTGGAGTGATGGAGGGTCTCGTGAGGACAGGTGGAGTGATGGAGGGACTCGTGAGGGCAGGTGGAGTGATGGAGGGACTCGTGAGGACAGGTGGAGTGATGGAGGGACTCGTGAGGGCAGGTGGAGGGACTCGTGAGGGCAGGTGGAGTGATGGAGGGACTCGTGAGGGCAGGTGGAGTGATGGAGGGTCTCGTAAGGGCAGGTGGAGTGATGGAGGGTCTCGTAAGGGCAGGTGGAGTGATGGAGGGACTCGTGAGGACAGGTGGAGTGATGGGTCTCGTGAGGGCAGGTGGAGTGATGGAGGGACTCGTAAGAGCAGGTGGAGTGATGGAGGGTCTCGTAAGGACAGGTGGAGTGATGGAGGGTCTCGTAAGGGCAGGTGGAGTGATGGAGGGTCTCGTAAGGGCAGGTGGAGTGATGGAGGGTCTCGTAAGGGCAGGTGGAGTGATGGAGGGTCTCGTAAGGGCAGGTGGAGTGATGGAGGGTGTCGTAAGGGCAGGTGGAGTGATGGAGGGACTCGTAAGGGCAGGTGGAGTGATGGAGGGACTCGTAAGGGCAGGTGGAGTGATGGAGGGTCTCGTAAGGGCAGGTGGAGTGATGGAGGGACTCGTGAGGACAGGTGGAGTGATGGAGGGTCTCGTAAGGGCAGGTGGAGTGATGGAGGGACTCGTGAGGACAGGTGGAGTGATGGAGGGTCTCGTAAGGACAGGTGGAGTGATGGAGGGACTCGTGAGGACAGGTGGAGTGATGGAGGGTCTCGTGAGGACAGGTGGAGTGATGGAGGTTCTCATAAGAGCAGGTGGAGTGATGGAGGGTCTCGTGAGAGCAGGTGGAGTGATGGAGGTTCTCGTGAGAGCAGGTGGAGTGATGGAGGGTCTCGTAAGGGCAGGTGGAGTGATGGAGGGTCTCGTAAGGACAGGTGGAGTGATGGAGGGACTCGTGAGGACAGGTGGAGTGATGGAGGGTCTCGTAAGGGCAGGTGGAGTGATGGAGGGTCTCGAAAAGGGCAGGTGGAGTGATGGAGGGTCTCGTGAGGACAGGTGGAGTGATGGAGGGTCTCGTGAGAGCAGGTGGAGTGATGGAGGTTCTCGTGAGAGCAGGTGGAGTGATGGAGGGTCTCGTAAGAGCAGGTGGAGTGATGGAGGGTCTCGTGAGGACAGGTGGAGTGATGGAGGGACTCGTGAGGACAGGTGGAGTGATGGAGGGTCTTGTAAGGGCTGGTGGAGTGATGGAGGGTCATCATCAGCACTTTTGGCTTGTGTAAAAATTACTGTATCATCTGCATACATAATCGTGTCCACATTTTTACACACATTGGGCAAGTTATTTACATAGAGTGAAAATAGCAGGGGACCTAAAATTGATCAAAGAGGGACACTTTGCGTATAGTGAAGATAGAGTGACTTACTATTCTTTATTTGCACGCATTGTTTTCTATCTGATAGATACGAATGTATCCATTTAACAGTTTGATTGCTAAAGTTAAATGTTGACAGTCTAGACAGGAGCATAAGGTGATTCACAGTATCAAACGCACGCTTAAAGTCAACAAAAACAGCCGCAACATAACTGTTTTTGTCTAAATAAGACTTCACCTTCTCAACAAAAACACAGACAGCCGTTTCAGTTGAGTGAAGAGATCGAAATCCGAATTGCATAGGGTGCAAACCCGGATTGGAAACATTAAGATGTGCAATAATAGAGTTAGCGACCCACTTTTCTGCTATCTTTGAGAAGAAAGGGAGTATGCTGATAGGTCGATAATTAGCAGGGTTTAATTTATCACCCAATTTATATATTGGTATGACATTTGCCACCTTCCAACTCAAAGGGACGACTGCCTGCGTGATTGATAAATTAATAAGATGGGTCACAGGCACCAAGATACACGATTTATAATGCTTCAGAAGATTAGCATAAAATCCAAACACATCCCTTGCTTTTGAACTTTTCAATTTAGAGATTTTCTACTTCATTTTCTGCAATTATTTGCATATTAAACTTTGTATTTTGAGTTGAGGCATCCATATGGAGGTCGGTGTTGCCAATTTTTTGTTGAGAGTCACAAGAATTAGAAAACAGTTGTGTAACCATTTAATTTAGTTGCTAGGCTGAGAGGCTCTGATACCAATTCATTGTCAAATTTGAGTTCAAGGTCTTTATCAGCATTATGCTTACTTTTACCAAGGAGTTTGTTAATATTTACCAAATTAGCTTACAATTTCCTTTGGCACCATTAATTACAGTCATGAAAAAATTTGCTTTTGCCATTCTCAAAGTTTGTGTGACTTTATTCCTTGCGAATAAAACATTTAATCGATCAGTAGTTAATCCAAATTGTAATGATTTTTTAAGTAATTTGTCTCTGAGTGTCATAAGCTGTTTACACTCACTATTGATCCAAGGCAAGGAATAAACTCGTTTCTTTATATGACCCGCTTTCTGAAAGTGAGACAGAACCCCTTTAATAGAGGAGTATAGTAGATCACAACATTTATTAGTGTCATCACAAGATAATATACTAGACCAATCAAGATTATTTAGAGCTGCAGTTAAACGTTGTTCTTGGCTCTTTGGAATAAATGTTTGTTTTATATGAGTGCTTTTACTGACACATCTCAAACGTTTTTTAATCAACTTTCTAGAGAAGAATATGGCATTGTGGTCATACAAGCCAGTCAAGAAATTGTATGTTTTTATCATTCTATCTAGTTTGTTAGAGAACACCAGGGCCCTTATGTATAAAACTTCTAAGAAATGCTCTTAAGAATAGTCTTAAGCTTTGACTTAAATACTTAGTAATACTTAGTAAAGAGTAGGACTTTTCTAAGAGTAGGAGACTTTTATAAAGCAGCTAAAAGCAACTTTCAGTAAAGTATAAGACTGATTCTTAAGTGCTGACTGAAGTGGGACTTAAGTGTTGTAAACTAAGGACTACAATGATGTCAACCCAAAATGGCCGCCCTCAACCACTGAATCGGCCAATAGTGAGCCTGCAAGGATGAGGTCATTGCAGCATGACACCAATCATTTAATCTAATTATAATCAAATAATTTAATTAAGACACTGAAGCTTTAATATTTAAATTTATTAAAAAAATGCTTTGCAGTGCATTGTGCAAAATTATCACAAATTAGTATTCATGCTGTGGAAACCCTTTTCTACTGATGCGTGTCTCCTCATTTACAGTTGGAGCAATTATGCAAACATGAGTTCCATCAATGGATCCAACAACTCAGGAAAGCCCGAAATACTCAATTGGAAAGTCAAAGAACTGCCATATAGTATTGGCCAAAAGTGAGGCCAAGGAAAATTGACACTCACCCTTTATTCAAATAGTATTAAAACTGTGTTAAGATTTTGTACGCGTATTGTGTAGTTGTGCTTGGAGTCAATTGTTTATTTGTGATAACACAATGAAACATGTCAAACTGTACAGACATCATTTTTAGCCAAGGCTGTCAAACAAATGAACAAGAGAGGACAATGAAATATTAATAGCTGACTATGTTGCAGACAATGTATGATTTTTTTTTTTCTCTTGTGAGCTTTTTAGTTTAAAAAAAAAAAAGTGTTGCTGTAGTTTGCCCTTTTTTCAACAATATTATTGATCTGCCTGGATTGACACCATTGTCTCTGAACTGAACGGAACAATGACATCACTTTTCTCAGAGCAGCTGTATAATGAACTAAAAATATAACTAATGATCTTTTACAATGGAAATGAATCATCATTTTTACTAACTTAAGCTGCAAAATGACACTTTCTTCTAGAGCTGCTGTACAGCCCAAACTAACTTTGTAGCATTATTATCACTAAAGCTGCTTTGAAACAATCTGTACTGTAAAAAGTGTCTTGATGTGAAATAATTTTGTCAGATAAATATCTTCACCAAGTTTTATTTTCCTTATATTTTGATGGTTTAAGCAAACTTGTAAGGTCATAAAAAAAACAATTAAAAAAACCCACAATAGGGCCACAATAGTGCTATTAAGACCCTGCTCACTGTGGAATGATGAGCTCAAGTCATCACCGGGTGTACTGCTGCTTTTTTCCAGTCAGCAACAATGTAATTATTACTTTCATTTCATTGCTATAAAATCAACTCCGTCATCATTTACTGTAACTCCAATACATCATATTTTCATAAAGCGTGTGGCCGCCTCCAATCTGCTGCCATCTTGTTACTCCTAACTAGGTTAAGAGACCTCTTCAGCTCTCTTAAATGATTTAGGAGCTGAGACCTAGTCTTGACACTTAGGAACCTTTATGAATCACACTTATTAAGTCTAGGAATAAAAGTAAAATGACGTCATTCTTAGAATTTTGACAGACTTGAGACTAAAATTTTACTCTGAGTGGCTTTATACATACGGCCCCAGGTCTATTAAAGTTTTAGAAAGAAACTGAAATAAATTACAGATAATTTTGGACCAACACAAATGATCAGTGATCCAACTAGAACAACAAATCGTTCTATCACTTTTGTTGTCCCAATTTACATTTAAGTCTCCCATTAGAATAATCTCATTATTAAAAGTCACAACAACTCAGAAGTGCCTTAAATTGATCATAAAAATCTACTTTTGCTGAAGGTGGGCGATAAAGACATAATTTGGCCTAATGAAATCCCAATTGAATGTGTTGGAGTTAAAGTGTCACTCTCAGCAGAAATGTCATTTACTGTTTTATGTGTGTACATTTTAGTGAGTCCTTCATATACAGTAACACCCCTCCCCCTTTCATTGATGCCTATCCTTTCTAAAGACATTGTAGCCTTGTAATGATACCACTGCTTGTGGGGAAGAGGGTTAAAGCCAAGTTTCTGAAAGTCCCATGAAATCTACATTTGCGTTAATAAGAAGATGCTCCAATTGTTCCCTCTTAGGGGCCATACTGCGTATGTTCAGATGGCCACCTAAGAGCCCTTTGGTTTTACACTGTGGATCCCATATATAGTTCTGGCTCGATTAAGAGTCTGAAATAACTTGCATGATCAATGTTTTTTTTAAATACAGGGTTCCTCTGTGTACGCATGGGTGTAATGGGTTGTGGTGACATACTGGGTTTAGTTGTAATAGGGTCCTGCAGTGGTGGAATTAACCCAAGGAGCTGTTGTAGCCTAGATAGCAGTGGTGGTGTTAGCCCAGAAAGCTGTTGTAGCCCAGGCAGCAGAGGTGGTGTTAGCCCAGAAAGCTGTTGTAGCCCAGGTAGCAGTGGTGGTGTTAGCCCAGAAAGCTGTTGTAGCCCAGGCAGCAGAGGTGGTGTTAGCCCAGGGAGCTGCTGTAGCCCAGGTAGCAGTGGTGGTGTTAGCCCAGAGAGCTGTTGTAGCCCAGATAGCAGTGGTGGTCTTAGCCCAGAAAGCTGTTGTAGCCCAGGTAGCAGTGGTGGTATTAGCCCAGAGAGCTGTTGTAGCCCAGGTAGCAGTGGTAGTGTTAGCCCAGAGAGCTGCTGTAGCCCAGGCAGCAGTGGTGGTGTTAGCCCAGAGAGCTGCTGTAGCCCAGGTAGCAGTGGTGGTCTTAGCCCAGAGAGCTGTTGTAGCCCAGGTAGCAGTGGTGGTGTTAGCCCAGAGAGCTGTTGTAGCCCAGGTAGCAGTGGTGGTGTTAGCCCAGGGAGCTGCTGTAGCCCAGGCAGCAGAGGTGGTGTTAGCCCAGAGAGCTGTTGTAGCCCAGGTAGCAGTGGTGGTGTTAGCCCAGGGTGCTGCTGTAGCCCAGGCAGCAGTGGTGGTGTTAGCCCAGAGAGCTGCTGTAGCCCAGGTAGCAGTGGTGGTGTTAGCCCAGAGAGCTGTTGTAGCCCAGGTAGCAGTGGTGGTGTTAGCCCAGGGAGCTGCTGTAGCCCAGGTAGCAGTGGTGGTGTTAGCCCAGGGAGCTGCTGTAGCCCAGGCAGCAGAGGTGGTGTTAGCCCAGAGAGCTGTTGTAGCCCAGGTAGCAGTGGTGGTGTTAGCCCAGGGAGCTGCTGTAGCCCAGGTAGCAGTGGTGGTGTTAGCCCAGGGAGCTGCTGTAGCCCAGGTAGCAGTGGTGGTGTTAGCCCAGGGAGCTGCTGTAGCCCAGGTAGCAGTGGTGGTGTTAGCCCAGGGAGCTGCTGTAGCCCAGGTAGCAGTGGTGGTGTTAGCCCAGAGAGCTGCTGTAGCCCAGGCAGCAGAGGTGGTGTTAGCCCAGAGAGCTGTTGTAGCCCAGGTAGCAGTGGTGGTGTTAGCCCAGGGAGCTGCTGTAGCCCAGGTAGCAGTGGTGGTGTTAGCCCAGAGAGCTGTTGTAGCCCAGGTAGCAGTGGTGGTGTTAGCCCAGAAAGCTGTTGTAGCCCAGGTAGCAGTGGTGGTGTTCGCCCAGAAAGCTGTTGTAGCCCAGGCAGCAGAGGTGGTGTTAGCCCAGGGAGCTGCTGTAGCCCAGGTAGCAGTGGTGGTGTTAGCCCAGAGAGCTGTTGTAGCCCAGATAGCAGTGGTGGTCTTAGCCCAGAAAGCTGTTGTAGCCCAGGCAGCAGAGCTGTTGTAGCCCAGGTAGCAGTGGTGGTATTAGCCCAGAGAGCTGTTGTAGCCCAGGTAGCAGTGGTAGTGTTAGCCCAGAGAGCTGCTGTAGCCCAGGCAGCAGAGGTGGTGTTAGCCCAGAGAGCTGCTGTAGCCCAGGTAGCAGTGGTGGTGTTAGCCCAGAGAGCTGTTGTAGCCCAGGTAGCAGTGGTGGTGTTAGCCCAGAGAGCTGTTGTAGCCCAGGTAGCAGTGGTGGTGTTAGCCCAGGGAGCTGCTGTAGCCCAGGCAGCAGAGGTGGTGTTAGCCCAGAGAGCTGTTGTAGCCCAGGTAGCAGTGGTGGTGTTAGCCCAGGGAGCTGCTGTAGCCCAGGTAGCAGTGGTGGTGTTAGCCCAGAGAGCTGCTGTAGCCCAGGCAGCAGAGGTGGTGTTAGCCCAGAGAGCTGTTGTAGCCCAGGTAGCAGTGGTGGTGTTAGCCCAGGGAGCTGCTGTAGCCCAGGCAGCAGTGGTGGTGTTAGCCCAGAGAGCTGCTGTAGCCCAGGTAGCAGTGGTGGTGTTAGCCCAGAGAGCTGTTGTAGCCCAGGTAGCAGTGGTGGTGTTAGCCCAGGGAGCTGCTGTAGCCCAGGTAGCAGTGGTGGTGTTAGCCCAGAGAGCTGTTGTAGCCCAGGTAGCAGTGGTGGTGTTAACCCAGAGAGCTGTTGTAGCCCAGGCAGCAGAGGTGGTGTTAGCCCAGGGAGCTGTTGTAGCCCAGGTAGCAGTGGTGGTATTAGCCCAGAGAGCTGTTGTAGCCCAGGTAGCAGTGGTGGTGTTAGCCCAGAGAGCTGCTGTAGCCCAGGCAGCAGAGGTGGTGTTAGCCCAGAGAGCTGCTGTAGCCCAGGCAGCAGAGGTGGTGTTAGCCCAGGGAGCTGTTGTAGCCCAGGTAGCAGTGGTGGTGTTAGCCCAGAGAGCTGTTGTAGCCCAGGTAGCAGTGGTGGTGTTAGCCCAGAGAGCTGCTGTAGCCCAGGCAGCAGAGGTGGTGTTAGCCCAGAGAGCTGTTGTAGCCCAGGCAGCAGAGGTGGTGTTAGCCCAGAGAGCTGCTGTAGCCCAGATAGCAGAGGTGGTATTAGCCCAGAGAGCTGTTGTAGCCCAGGTAGCAGTGGTGGTGTTAGCCCAGGGAGCTGCTGTAGCCCAGGTAGCAGTGGTGGTGTTAGCCCAGAGAGCTGTTGTAGCCCAGGTAGCAGTGGTGGTGTTAACCCAGAGAGCTGTTGTAGCCCAGGCAGCAGAGGTGGTGTTAGCCCAGGGAGCTGTTGTAGCCCAGGTAGCAGTGGTGGTATTAGCCCAGAGAGCTGTTGTAGCCCAGGTAGCAGTGGTGGTGTTAGCCCAGGGAGCTGCTGTAGCCCAGGTAGCAGTGGTGGTGTTAGCCCAGAGAGCTGCTGTAGCCCAGGCAGCAGAGGTGGTGTTAGCCCAGGGAGCTGCTGTAGCCCAGGCAGCAGAGGTGGTGTTAGCCCAGAGAGCTGCTGTAGCCCAGGCAGCAGAGGTGGTGTTAGCCCAGAGAGCTGTTGTAGCCCAGGTAGCAGTGGTGGTGTTAGCCCAGGGAGCTGCTGTAGCCCAGGCAGCAGAGGTGGTGTTAGCCCAGGGAGCTGCTGTAGCCCAGGCAGCAGTGGTGGTGTTAGCCCAGAGAGCTGTTGTAGCCCAGGTAGCAGTGGTGGTGTTAGCCCAGGCAGCAGAGGTGGTGTTAGCCCAGGGAGCTGCTGTAGCCCAGGCAGCAGTGGTGGTGTTAGCCCAGGCAGCAGAGGTGGTGTTAGCCCAGGGAGCTGCTGTAGCCCAGGCAGCAGAGGTGGTGTTAGCCCAGAGAGCTGTTGTAGCCCAGGTAGCAGTGGTGGTGTTAGCCCAGGCAGCAGAGGTGGTGTTAGCCCAGGGAGCTGCTGTAGCCCAGGCAGCAGTGGTGGTGTTAGCCCAGAGAGCTGTTGTAGCCCAGGCAGCAGTGGTGGTGTTAGCCCAGAGAGCTGTTGTAGCCCAGGTAGCAGTGGTGGTGTTAGCCCAGAGAGCTGTTGTAGCCCAGGTAGCAGTGGTGGTGTTAGCCCAGGGAGCTGCTGTAGCCCAGGCAGCAGAGGTGGTGTTAGCCCAGGGAGCTGTTGTAGCCCAGGTAGCAGTGGTGGTCTTAGCCCAGAGAGCTGTTGTAGCCCAGGCAGCAGAGGTGGTGTTAGCCCAGGGAGCTGCTGTAGCCCAGGCAGCAGAGGTGGTGTTAGCCCAGAGAGCTGTTGTAGCCCAGGTAGCAGTGGTGGTCTTAGCCCAGAGAGCTGTTGTAGCCCAGGCAGCAGAGGTGGTGTTAGCCCAGAAAGCTGCTGTAGCCCAGGCAGCAGAGGTGGTATTAGCCCAGAGAGCTGCTGTAGCCCAGGCAGCAGAGGTGGTATTAGCCCAGAGAGCTGCTGTAGCCCAGGCAGCAGAGGTGGTGTTAGCCCAGAGAGCTGTTGTAGCCCAGGCAGCAGTGGTGGTGTTAGCCCAGAGAGCTGTTGTAGCCCAGGTAGCAGTGGTGGTCTTAGCCCAGAGAGCTGTTGTAGCCCAGGCAGCAGAGGTGGTGTTAGCCCAGAAAGCTGCTGTAGCCCAGGCAGCAGAGGTGGTATTAGCCCAGAGAGCTGCTGTAGCCCAGGCAGCAGAGGTGGTGTTAGCCCAGGGAGCTGCTGTAGCCCAGGCAGCAGAGGTGGTGTTAGCCCAGAGAGCTGTTGTAGCCCAGGCAGCAGAGGTGGTGTTAGCCCAGAGAGCTGTTGTAGCCCAGGCAGCAGTGGTGGTGTTAGCCCAGAGAGCTGTTGTAGCCCAGGCAGCAGAGGTGGTGTTAGCCCAGAGAGCTGTTGTAGCCCAGGCAGCAGTGGTGGTGTTAGCCCAGAGAGCTGTTGTAGCCCAGGTAGCAGTGGTGGTGTTAGCCCAGGGAGCTGCTGTAGCCCAGGCAGCAGAGGTGGTGTTAGCCCAGAGAGCTGTTGTAGCCCAGGCAGCAGTGGTGGTGTTAGCCCAGAGAGCTGTTGTAGCCCAGGCAGCAGTGGTGGTGTTAGCCCAGAGAGCTGTTGTAGCCCAGGCAGCAGAGGTGGTGTTAGCCCAGAGAGCTGTTGTAGCCCAGGCAGCAGAGGTGGTGTTAGCCCAGGGAGCTGCTGTAGCCCAGGCAGCAGAGGTGGTGTTAGCCCAGGGAGCTGCTGTAGCCCAGGCAGCAGAGGTGGTGTTAGCCCAAGGAACAGCTGTAGCACAGGACTTCAAACAGCATCTAGATCATTCCCCCAAGTTGTGAATCTTTTGATGATAATATTTCTGGCTGGTGATGTTGAGCAAAACCCTGGACCTGTTTTATCAAGTTTACCTGGGGGCGGCCTAGCATGTCCACAATCCAGGATTCTTGCATACAGAAGATGTTGGCTCCTCTTTGCTGGGTAGAGAGTCAAGTAATCCATTTTCCTTGGACACATTAACCCTCTGGGGTCTGAGGGGTTTTCTGGGCCCTGGAGGTGTTCTGACATGCTCTGACATTTGTGCTTTTTTCAGTTATTTATAAACATGTTAATGGAAAAGGTGTAAATTCACTCTATATAGCACAAACAGGGCTACCATAATATGTGATCAACATGTATGTATATGTTTGAATTTTTAAGAGAATAATGTTTATGCGTGGTTATTGAAAAAAATAAAAATGAAAGTTGCTGAAATAAGACAACAAAACACATACTAAATATGTGTCAAGACTTTTGACTAATGAATGTTGTCGCTTCGAGTTCTGGCTTCAAAATGGTGAAAATCATCCTGCCTAATCGTTCAAATAAAACAATACATTGATTTAAATTGTGTAAAACAGGTTTTGCTTGGAAAGCCAATATGCGAGGGGGGCGTGAACGAGGAGTGGTTTACACCTGAAAATACAATGTCCCACCCATTATGCGTAATGACTCTGCATAATGAGCCATTCATTCAGGTGTGACACTTCAGCCACAAGAATGAATGCAAGGACAAAATATATATTTAGAAGACTTGACCATTTAAGATTTTGCTTACATCTATCTTGTAAATATGTTTTGCTATTTTATTAAAAAGGTTACAATTATAACAATAATTACAATTTCAACAATATTTCAAGTGTACTCTTTCTATAGGGCTACATTTTATCATATGTATTCATCAGTTTGAATATAGCCAACATTGGAACAGCTACGTACATACATACGGACATACAGACAGATTGAGAGTGACTCTTGAAGGACCAGCACCACATCCTCTTCTACCACTATTTGAAGAACTATTCATATTCATCTTCCAGAATACATTTTAATAGGTTTTGGGAGTTAATTTTTAGTCCGTCTATAAAGCCTATTTAAAAAAAAAACAGTCTTCATGTATTTCACAACACTTCAGCTTGTGATTCTTATTAAGTGGGGGTCATTTTTAGGATTCTTTACCTAACCCAAGTCTCTGAGACCCTGACACCTTGCTCTTCTGGAGACTCCAGGTAGGTTTCAGTTCTGGAAAATGGTGATGCTGAAGACTAAAGGGTTCCTGATGGTTTCACACTTAATTCTTCACCTTAATTGTTAATTCTTTTGCAGTTAACATGTGTCTTTTCTTCTCCACCTGTATTTGTCTGAACACCTGCTGACCTAATGAGCATTTCACTGTCCAATGGTCATGCCTTAACTGCAAACTCTAGTATTCCATTATTATTGCATTCTTCTCATGGGCATGTAATAATTTTTTTTCAGTCTTAGTTAAATCTCTTTTTTGGCTTATTTTATCTGTAAACGAAAACTTGCCTAATAATTCGGCACACCTGAATATAAGGCGTTTATCATTTCCAACCTTCATGAACAATTATACATCACTTATAAATGATTAAATACAAAATTAATAGTAGATATTAAGATTAATATGGTTTGGAATTGGCAAAATGTGCCTGGAAATAAAATATGATCAGAAAATCAACGTGCCTAATAGTTCTGCACACACTTTATGTGTATATATATATATATATATTAGAGGTGGGCATAGATTAATTTTTTTAATCTAGATTAATTTTGAAATTAATCTAGATTAATCTAGATTAAAATGACTCATTTGAATTCTGCCGAAGGCATTCAGAATATGTGTGCTACCCAAATAATGACTATAAAAGTAGGCTAAGTCTTTGAGAACGGGTTTCTCAAGCCAGGTGGCGCATTAGACCAGGGGCTCATCTCCTGTTTCCAAAATGCATCACAAACTGCTTGAGAAAGCTGTTCTACTCATAGACTGTAAAAGGTTACTTCTGTACTGTTACCGTCCGTAGGCAACATAGGCCTATGTTATTATCAACTACTATAGGCTATCAATTAGGGATGGGCGATATGGCCTAAAATCTATATTTTGATATACATTGCAGCCTCTTGCGATAACGATATACAGTATATTATAATAAAATCATTACAGAACAGGTTACACAGACCCTGCTAAACAACTGCTATTTTTTTTAAAGGGTATATGTAGTTTTGAGAACATATATTGTGCAAAACTGTAAGTATACAACATAATTTTGCAGATAAATAAAATTTAAGTACACTAGCTGCAGAGATCTTAAGTAGGTCTAATGTTTATTATAGCTTTGAGCTTATGAAACCCCAAATTTAAAGTTATAATATTGTCTAACTGATGCATACCTGCCAACCTTGAAATTATTTTTTGCGTACCGACGGCGACGGGGGGGGGGGGGGGGGGGTTGGGGGGGGGGGGGGGGGGTGTTGGACGACGACGACACACATGCATTATATTGCATTGCATAAAATGTGTGCTGGACAACTAGTCTAAAATTAAGAAACCACTATAAAACTGTAAAAAAAAAGAAAAAAAAAAGAAAAAAGAAATTAAGATAGGCTAGTTAATTTATTATTTCAATATCCAAATATGATACTAAATACCACAGGGAAAAGGACTTCTATTTGTGACGTGCTGTCTTTGCATTTAAACATTGCGCATTTTAAACAGGACACGCATTAGCTGAATAAATGTTAGCCAAAACATATTTATAGAAAACAGTTGACTATGAATAGACAGGAGTTCAATAATAGCATAACGAATCACTTATTCTAAAAAGAATGTCAAGTATACCGGTAAGTTAGACGAATCCGACATATAAGGGCTGTTAACAGTAAAACGTTCGTCATTTAACGAATTTTAAAAACAAGGATGGATAATACAAAATGCTTTCTGGCATTTTCACAGAAAACAAAAAACAAAAACAAGCAAGAACAAAATTTAAACTTAACCCGTCAAATTTAATTTTACAATCTTCTGTCTGTGCGCGCGTCCGTGTTTGTGAGAGAGCTCGCGCAGCACTGATACAACGGCACTTTTTAATCCATAACTAACACGCTAGTTTTCATACAAAACAAATATGTAACATAATTAGGTACTTTAGTTATTATTAACACAATAACGTAACACATGAAGGCTACGTTTCTTAGCACTGAGATTTAATTAATAAACGCCTGTTTCTCCAGACTCGCGCTATCCGTAATCCACAAATGATCACATCACTTTCATAATCACGAAGCCATAGCGATTTCAAGTTTATTAAGATTTATTGTTCAGTATTTCTTGAGCATTTTCTTATTTGCGTGACTGAATGAGGTCTTCCTCTTTTTCTGAGTGACCATGAAGAACGGAGTATTTTAAGATAATCCATGCGATGCGTGTGATCATAGAATCCATAGGATTAGGTTAACTCAGTACAATATTTCAACTTTCCATATCGAGCCCAGCCCAGCCCGTTTACCTTCAGGAGTCAGATGTACAGTGACTACTGTAACGTTACTGTCCTCGCTCATGAAATCAGTCAGACTGCGGCCGCGGGAGTGGAAGGCGGATCGAGCGGGATTCTTTATTGGTGTCGATTTTCAGTCTCTTTTTAATGATAGGCCTTACGCATCTGTCAATCATCCCTGCTTGCTATTTGGGGAATGAATCCAGCGCTATGATTGGTCGAACTCTTCTTCTTTTGCTGTTGCTTGATTTGAGGACTGCGCGTGCGCGTCACCAGGTTTTTGCGTAGTTTAGACTAACAAATCGTACCAGCGTACTTTGAAGTCAAAATGCGTATCCGCTACGCAAAATGCGTACAGGTTGGCAGGTATGCTGATGTCTTTTCAGTTAAAAAGAAACACAACAACGATTCTTAAAATCGGGCGTAGACAGAGATTATGTGTTAACGTTACACCACTAAAATATATTGGATTGAAAATAAATACGCGCGCGCTGGTATTCAGTGATATCAGTTTCAGTTTCGTTTTGAATTTGAGGTGGTAGAACGGATTAGTCGTGTGTTAACTTACCGAACCGTTACCCCACACACTTGGATAGTTTGCTGCTGTTTGTTGGACGGCTTAAATCCAAACCAAGTCCAAATAATGGATGTTGCAGATTTCACTTACAGCCGTGTTTACTTAAGATGACGACGAATATGCGTTGCAGCCGGGTTTACCTCGCGGCCGCGGGTAGATTGCGTCATCATAGCTTGTGTAGTAGAGCCATCTCCCAACCCAACTTGGGGAATAGATTAACGGCGATATTTTTTTTTATCGCGCGATAAGAGTCTCGCGTTAACGCCGATAACGGCCCACCACTAATATATATATATATATATATGAGAAAAATATAATGGTTCCTTCAGCAAATTCACAAAGTATTGAAAAAAAAAAAAGTATAAACGGATTTAAATTTAAATTTTTTTTATTTAAAAATAGCGTTGGGGTCCGGGTGGTGCAGGGGGTCCGGGTGGTGCGGGGGGCCGGGAGCAGCTGGGGGCCGGGAGCAGCTGGGGGTCTGGGAGCAGCTGGGGGTCTGGGAGCAGCTGGGGGTCTGGGAGCAGCTGGGGGCCGGGAGCAGCTGGGGGTCTGGGAGCAGCTGGGGGTCCGGGAGCAGCTGGGGGTCCGGGTCCTGCTTGGGGGCCGGGAGCAGCTGGGGGTCCGGGAGCAGCTGGGGGTCCGGGAGCAGCTGGGGGTCTGGGAGCAGCTGGGGGTCCGGGAGCAGCTGGGGGTCCGGGTCCTGCGGACATCATAGATCATAGATTTCAGATTATAACCTAGATGTGCTGTGTTTGACAGAAACCTGGCTAAAACCAAACGATTACATTACTTTAAATGAGTCCACCCCGCAAGATTACTGTTTGACTACTTGTAAACATGAACCTCGTCTGAAACGCAAATGAGGTGTTGCTGTAACTTATAGTCATATTTTCAAAACCACTAAGAAGTCTAGTTTTAAATACAATTTTCTGACATAGTCTATTCCAGTTCTTGTTAAAACACGCAAATTCTGTGCATTTTGGGCACTTTTTTTGTGAAACCCTATAAGGCTATTTTCCATCAAAAGTGTGCTTTCCCTTTAATTGAGCGCGAGCAGTGCAGCAAATAGACTCGGCGCCGAAACACGCGCTTCACTGCTCTTGACGCTCCTGCTTGAGACGCTCACGCGCTGCTCTTGCTTCCGTTGTGAATGCACTCAATGATTAACATGCACGGCGAAAACGGCACTTGCGGTCTGAACGGACGTAATTCACGAGGTTTTCTACATGTGCGCCATGTGCACGTGTGATGCTGATGTTGCGCGATGTTAATCATGCGGCGCCCGAGTGCATTTGACCGGCATAAAATCGGCATTTGTCAGACTGACCGGCCGGTCGCCGGTTACGGCCGATCACGTGAAAATCGGCCAATTCCGGTCACCAGCCGATCAATCGGTGCATCTCTATTTGACACTATCGACCACAACATTCTTTTAAATAGACTCGAACATTATGTTGGCGTTAGTGGAATTGCACTAGCATGGTTTAAATCACACTTATCTGACCGTTATCAGTTTGTAGCAGTAAATGAAGAGATGTCTTATCGATCACAAGTTCAGTATGGCGTACCACAAGGCTCAGTACTAGGACCGCTGCTGTTCACTCTGTACATGCTACACACACACGTACATGCTACACACACACACACGTACATGCCACACACACACACGTGGCTTTCACTGTTATGCCGACGATACTCAGCTCTATATTTCTTCACTCCCTGACTAAACTTACCGATTCACTAAATTAACAGAATGCACAGCTGATATAAAAAATGGATGACTCGTAATTTCCAACTAAACTCTGAAAAAACAGAGTTTCTAATTATTGGACCAAAAATTCTCACGTAATAACCTAGAATACTGTCTAACACTCGATGGCTGCTCTGTTAAGTCTTCGTCATCGGTTAGGAACCTGTGTGTGTGTGTGTGTGTGTGTGTGTGTGTGTGTGTGTGTGTGTGTGTGTGTGTGTGTGTGTGTGTGTGTGTGTGTGTGTGTGTGTGTGTGTGTGTGTTCTTTGATACCAATCTTTCATTTGAAAGTCACGTGTCTAGTATCTGTAAAACTGCATTTTTCCATCTTAAAAATATATCTAAATTAGGGATGCACCGATTGATCGGCTGGGGACCAGAATTGGCCGATTTTCACCGGCCGGTCAGTCTGACAAATGCCGATTTTATGCCGGTCAAATGCACTCGGGCGCCGCATGATTATTAACATCGCGCAACATCAGCATCACACGTGCACACAGAACACACATGTAGGAAACCTCGTGAATTACGTCCGTTCAGACCGCAAGTGCGTATTTTTTTTCAGCGTGCATGTTAATCATTGAGTGCATTCACAACGGGAGCGGGAGCAGCGCATGAGCGTCTCAAGCAGGAGCGTCAAGAGCAGTGAAGCGCGTGTTTCGGCGCCGAGTCTATTTGCTGCACTGCTCACGCTCAATTAAAGGGAAAGCACACTTTTGATGGACAAAATAGCCTAAATAGGATTTCACAAAAAAGCGCCCAAAATGCACAGAATTTGCGTGTTTTAACAAGAACTGGAATAGACTATGTCAGAAAAGAAAACGAAGACTAATATTTATAGAAAATGTACCCATTTAAACTTGTTTTATTATTCAGTTTGTACAAGTGATTGCAATAGGCCTGTGTGTGAGTGCTTTGAGAAATATCTTTATACTGCAAGGCTATTTATTTTTAATTTATATATTATTTTATTGCCATTCCCTGTTTTCATACAGACGTTTAGTTTGATAAATACATATAAAAAAAATTATTGGATATTGAATGTGAAAAGGAAATGGTTCTTCCATAACTCTGCACTTTAGATGTTTGAATTACCCACACCTGGAGTAATTTATATAGTTCTATTTTATAGCGTTTATATGTTCAAAAAAATATGTACTATGCAAATTGTAAAATGTTCTATTATAGAAAAGATATAAAATAAATATTTGTGTGTGCTGTAAAGTGGTTAGAAAAAATGAAATCGGAATCGGCTAATATCGGTATCGGCAGGTCAAACTTAATGAAAAATCGGAATCGGCCCAGAAAATTGTAATCGGTGCATCTCTAATCTAAATTACGCCATATGCTCTCATTAATAAATGTGGAACAATTAGTTCATGCGTTCATGAGCTCAAGGCTAGATTATTGTAATGCTCTACTGGGTGGTTGCCCTGCACGCTTAATAAACAAACTACAGCTGGTCCAAAACGCAGCAGCTCGAGTTCTTACCAGAACCAGGAAGCATGACCATATTAGCCTGGTTCTGTCAACACTGCACTGGCTCCCTAAAACATCGTATACATTTTAAAATATTAATAATACCTAGAATATCAAAGTCGACTGCTGGCGGTAGACCCTTCTCCTATTTAGCACCAAAACTCTGGAACAGTCTTCCTAACATTGTCCGGGAAGCAGACACACTCTGTCAGTTCAAAGCCAGATTAAAGACACATCTCTTTGACCTAGCTTTCACATAATACATTATAGACTTCTATAATTTAATGTTATGCTGCATAGATTAGGTCAGCCGGAACCGGGAACACTTCCCAAAAATCCTGATGTACTCGTTACATCATAAGAAGAATGGCATCTATGCTAATATTAGCCTCTCTGTTTATCCCGAAATTTTCCCTATGGAGGATTCCTTTACCACTCTACAGATAAAGCGCTGTGGGGATAATTTCAGTTTCGCGCATCTACCCCGAAGTGATAAACTACTTGTCTGGCCTTAACATTTTGATACAGAATTTTAAGGCTTGGTTTGTAGGGAATTACAAACCTGCGCACATATTCAAACGCACATAACAATATAATTAATGCTTAATGCGCATGTGAACGCCATCAGCGTTTCTCTCAGGTTCGCATTTAAAGTCTGTGTAGAGAGAATGGTGTCGTCTTGGCGGCCTCTAATTTAATAACAAATGATAATTTCACCAGAAGTGAATCAATCAAAACTAACTTTAGCTGGAAAATAACATTATTCAAGAACCGCTATAAAGCCAAAACAATCTCTGGTACCTTAAATGATCCGTTTATTACCGTAAAACCGCTTTGAAACAATCTACATTGTTAAAAGCGCTATATAAATGAAGATGACTTGACTTGACCAGGTGTTAATGGGGAAAGGAATCAAGCTTCAGTGTGAGATGCGTTTCTGAGAGCAGATTCAAAGCTTCAGGATCAGGGTTGGTGTAGTTAGTGTGATGCAGATGTGTGCAGTTGTTGCTCTAAATAAACACATGTGGACTGAACAGGTGAGCTGCACTTTTGCTCCTACGGGGAAAATGTTACCATGTGACGCGTGTCTGAGATGACACTGAACTTTCTGGAGTGAATGACACACATGCAGCAGATTTCAGCATTTACACAGAGAAAAGCTCTGTGTGTGTGTGTGTGTGTGTGTGTGTGTGTGTGTGTGTGTGTGTGTGTGTGTGTGTGTGTGTGTGTGTGTGTGTGTGTGTGTGCTGAGCGTCTGTGCAGTTCAATGACACATCACTGTTTTGTGAGAGTGAGAGAATTTGAATTATCTTTGTTAAAGCTACAAAATCTTTCTCTTCTGTTGTCAGATCACCATCAGTGACACTAAAGGCGGGCATACACTGTAATTTTCGTTCGATTTTGAGCAGAATTCTGACTCGTGCGACTCTTTTTAGGATCGGGCCGATTTTCAGCATTGCCGTGCGTTGTTTGTCGTGCAGTGTTTGTGCAGTGTACGGGGGAAACGAGAGGCGATTAACCTCTCCCGACAAGCAATCGGATTGTCGGATGAATTTGTGGCATGTCAGAAACTGTGGTCGGTCCTCGTGACTATATCGCACAGCTGAAGCACAGCTACGAACCGATTGCCCTAAACTCAGTGTTTCCTCACAGCACGTTGGTTATGCGGTGATGCGCTATGAAATTATCGCGTCACAAATTAATTATAATAGCCTATCAATTTAATAATAAAAGTAGCCTAGGCCTTCCCTAATAATAATAATAATAATAATAATTAAAGCTGCAAGCAGCATTTATCGGGGTTCAAGCAGTTAAGACCTGTAAGGCCTTTAAAGCACAAAAGCATCAAAAGACATCAAGTTTTATTTAGCAAGCATGTAACCACTGACATCAGATGGAAAATACCATGTTTTAGCATGATTTATGATATACCACATTCTAGCATGATTTACTATGGTTTACCATGATTTACCCTGTTCTAGCATAGTTGACCATGAATTTCTCTTAGTTTACCTTGATATACCATGTTCTAGCATGATTTACCATGATATACCACATTCTAGCATGATTTACCATGGTTTATCATGATTTACCATGGTTTACCATGATTTACCCTGTTCTAGCATAGTTTACCATGATTTACCATGTTCAACCATGATGTACCATGATATACCACGTTCTAGAATGATGTACCAGGATTCTAGCATGATTTACCTTGATACACCACATTCTAGTATTATTTACTATGATTTACCATGTTTTTAGCGTGATTTACCATGATTTACGACATTGCTAGCAATTATGTGAAGTATCATTACAAATGAAGTGACAAAATATGATTGTGCTACAATAGTAATTGTTATATAAGTGATTTTTTAGAGTTTGTCAGTGTCTAATGAATGCAAAAACATATGTGAGTAGACTTCATTAATAAGTAGAATGGCCAGCAGAGGGCAGTAGAAGACCACTTATTGCCTCACTTTCACTTTAAACCTCTTGATTTTCACCAGTTTTCTGCACTAAAGAAAACCAGTTTTTCCATGTTAACTCAATAATGCATGCTTACACACACACACACACAAAGACAAATGTTGTTTTTTCAATGCTATTGGGATATGTCATTATGAAAATATATTTGAATGGTCTATAAATATTTCACAAAGTCTTTGTAAACTATTAATCAGATTATTCAGAATTTATTCAGAAACCTAAAACTACATACACACATTCTGTTGTAGATGCAGACATTTGAACTATATGATGTGATCAAACTGTTTACTGCAAGTCTCCTTCAGGATTCACATTTCTAAATGTGACAATTGTCAGTAGTAATACTTCAATAGATGAATTCTGACTACATGTGATTGTAAATGTTAAAAGAGTGATCTTATAAAGTCTAAATATGAATTATAGAACAATATGACAAATTACTATTTTTAAACAGCAGGGGGCAGTAAAATACCACTTATTGGCTTATCATTATATATATAATGTATAATATATAATATTAGGGATGCACCGATCCACATTTTTTCACTTCCGATCCGATCCCGATACCTGAATTTGGATATCGGCCGATACCGATACTATTCCGATACCAGAGCTGTGTTTGCTTTAATATTATTATTATCATTATTGTTTATTTTATATGATGCTGAAATAAACTTTTCTCAACAAGCAAGTAATGATATGGTATATATAGTACATGTACGTATGTATGCATGCATGTATGTCCCAAAAGGCAACTTGAGGTAAGTATAAGGTCAGAAAAGGAGGTCAGAAAAACAGGAAATCCTGTTAACAGGAAAAATCCCATTCTGAAAAGAAATATGCAATTGGGGTTTCAAATTGATTGTCATGATGTCAATATTTATTACATTCCCAAAATGTCAAATACTTGCGTCTTGAAATATAAGAAAAGTGCAAGTGTAACGTTAACGTTAAACATCTTACACACGCACTATCTGAAGAGTGATCCTCGCTCCGATGCAGTAAATGCTCGATCAACGTCAGCATCGTGCAAACAAACAAGCGGATTTTGCCTCAGATGCGCGTCAATTTCGTTTCAAACTTTTGCTTTTTACGCACGTCAATTTTTCTCTGGACGCGCGAATGGATTCAAAATAGACGCGGTAGACGCAAATTTGACGCGCTATTCGCATTTGGTGTGAAAGCACAGTAACGTGGTGCTTTTTAAATGTTTGATTGCGTTCGTTGTGTTGTACGACGCGAGGGAGCTTCAAAAGACTCTGAATTACAGCTTTGCAAACATTACATTTTGCTGTCTTGCTCTGCGGTGTTTACAGTGTGAAGTATTTCCACACAGCGGACGTTGTTGGCTAGCCGCAAACTGCGGAATAGATTTCCTGAGCCGGGAGCGTGTCTCATAACCCTGCGTCTCATTGAGCCGCGCCTCCGTTCTGGAAATCCATTCCACAGTTTGCAGCCAGCTAGCAGACCAGCCGGCGGGAATCACTTTTGGAGTCATTTCAGCAGACGTTAAAGCGAGCGCAGACATGACTCATGGATATCGGATATCTCCGCAGGTTGGATCGGGAAAATCCGATACGTGAATTACGCTGGTATCGGGTCCCGATACTGGATCGGATCGGCCCCATCCCTATATAATATCATTTTCACCTTTTTAACTGTTATAGAGGCAAATTTTGTCCGATCTGGCTGAAATTTTTCTTGCTTGTTCAGAGTGATATTTCACATGTTCTGACTTGTTTTTAAGAATATCTGAGTATCGTAAAACATATAAGCTTTTGGGGACACTTGGTCAAGGCCACATTTTGAAGTGACCCTATTATAGCCATCCAAATGAAGTAGTTAAACTTTTTCTGATAATTACTGATCTAGAGAGTCCAGAGAATTGTACTGCACTAATTTTGAACATTATTATATTAAAATTATTATGATAGATGGAAAAGACAATTTACAGCCAATTTACCATAGGAAACATATGGTTTCAAAGCTTTTTACAGTTATAGCGCCACCTATCATCTGATCTCCATACAATTTGTCATGCTTGTTAATGATGTTATTTCACATATGTTCACCAATTGTTGTGAAGTTCTGAGTTTTTATTTATGATTTATAGGCTTTTTAATGTATTTTGCCCCGCCCATTTTATAAATGACCCTATAACAGCCATCCAAATGCCAAAGTTCAACTTTTGTTTGATAATTTTTGATCTAGAGTCCAGAGAATTGTCCTAGACTGGTTTGGTTCCGATCGGGCGGAAAACCAGGGACTAGTTCGCAAAAGTAGGTTTTGGACAAAATTCGACATAGCAGAAAATTTTCCCTGCCTACATCCAAATCGGAGATAGCCATTTTGTCCGCCTTGAGCCAAGGATTCCAACGATATAAGACACTTGATCCTGGGACAAACTGTCTGAGAGTTATGAGCTATCTTTTGGTTGCTGTAGCGCCACCTATGGGCCATTCGGGGTCATACTCTGATAGGTTGTCCCCAAATTGAGGCCTACCATCTGGCCAGGTTTCAAGTCTCTAGGCCTTACGGTTTGTCCTGCACGATGCGTTTTACAAATCCTTACAATTACAATAGGGTTTCAGCATTTCATGCTTGAACCCCTAATAAGAATGAAGGCTTTTTGCCAGTTATAGCGCCACCTATGGTCCGATCTCCATGAAACTCTGCATGCTTCCTCACCATGTTCTGACACATATGCTCATCAATTTTTGTGAAGTTCTGAGTTTTCCTTTGGGATTTATAGGCTTTTGAGTGTATTTTGCCACGCCCCTTTTCTAAATGACCCTGTTACAGCCACCCACATGCCAAAGTTCAACTTGTTTTTGATAATTATTGATCCAGAGAATTGTCCTAGACTGGTTTGGTTCCGATCGGGCGAAAAACCAGGGACTAGTTCGCAAAAGTAGGTTTTGGACAAAATTTGACATAGCAGAAAATTTAGCCAGGAGATAGCCATTTTGTCCAGCTTGAGCCAAGGATTCCAACGATATAAGACACTTGATCCTGGGACAAAGGGTCTAAGAGTTATGAGCAATTTAGAATTTTTGGTTGCTGTAGCGCCACCTATGGGCCAATCGGGGTCATACTCTGATAGGTTGTCCCCAAATTGAGGCCTACCATCTGGCCAGGTTTCACGTCTCTAGGCCTTACGGTTTGTCCTGCGCGATGCGTTTTACAAATCCTTACAATTAAAATAGGGTTTCAGCATTTCATGCTTGAACCCCTAATAATAAAAATCAGTACAATTAAAATATTAATTTATTAATATAAATTAAAATGTCTGTGTCTGTCTGTCTGTCTGTCTGTCTGTCTGTCTGTCTGTCTGTCTGTCTGTCTGTCTGTCTGTCTGTCTGTCTGTCTGTCTGTCTGTCTGTCTGTCTGTCTGTGTGTGTGTACCTGAGCGCCTGTCCTCCTCTCCCACTCCGCCTCAAACATGAGGACGGCCACGGCTGCCTGGGCCGCCTCCTCTCTGGCCTGGCTCATCGTGGAGCCGCTCATGGGGGGGAAGGAGCGGCCCTCCAATGTTATCCAGGAGAGGAATCTGAGAGACAGAGAGACCGTGAGAAGAGTGGATGACAGGTGTGTGACACGTGATCATGACAGTGAGGACACAATGAGATGAGGTCCAGATGTGAGAGAGTTAAGTTCTCCTTTCTTTATATAGCACATTTTACAATACAGAGTGTTTCAAAGCAGCTTTACAGAGATAACAGGAAAATAATGCAACAAAGTTTGTTTCCAGAAGAAAAAAGCGTCACAGTCCAGCTTAAGTAAGCTCAGTGATGGTAAAAAAAAAAAAATAATTCATATATATATATATATATATATAAAACAGTGATGTCATCGTCCAGCTCAGTTCAGTTCTTGTATGATACTTGAATATTAAATTAAATGTTCCCAACTAACCAAGACAAAATTGAGAGTGAGTCAGTGAGGGAGAGAGTGAGTCAGTGAGGGAGAGAGTGAGTCAGTGAGGGAGAGAGTGAGAGAGTCAGTGAGGGAGAGAGTGAGGGAGTCAGTGAGGGAGAGAGTGAGGGAGTCAGTGAGGGAGAGAGTGAGTCAGTGAGGGAGAGAGTGAGTCAGTGAGGGAGAGAGTGAGTCAGTGAGGGAGAGAGTGAGAGAGTCAGTGAGGGAGAGAGTGAGGGAGTCAGTGAGGGAGAGAGTGAGAGAGTCAGTGAGGGAGAGAGTGAGAGAGTCAGTGAGGGAGAGAGTGAGAGAGTCAGTGAGGGAGAGAGTGAGAGAGTCAGTGAGGGAGAGAGTGAGAGAGTCAGTGAGGGAGAGAGTGAGAGAGTCAGTGAGGGAGAGAGTGAGAGAGTCAGTGAGGGAGAGAGTGAGAGAGTCAGTGAGGGAGAGAGTGAGAGAGTCAGTGAGGGAGAGTATCTGCTCCAGATACTCCAGTATAAGAGAAACCTTTCTGCCCAGATTTGAAATCTTGATTCCATCGTTCTTTGAACTGAGCGACACTGAGAAAATGTTCTTCTTACTGGGAGAAGATGATAGTACAGCTGCACTAGCGGCTAAATATGTGTTAGCTATTCACAACGCCAGAGCCAGCTAATTCTCTAGAGAGACCCACTGTATTTATTCATTTATTAGGATAGATTGTTTTTATTTATCTATTTATTTATATTTACTATGCTACATATGACATGATCTATACATATATGTTTTATTTGTTTTATTATTTATATATAATATGTTGATGCTTTGGCAACATTGTGTTACACAGTCATGCTAATAAAGCTCATTTTGAATTTGAATTTGAATTTGAATTGAGAGAGTGAGAGAGTCAGTGAGGGAGAGAGTGAGAGAGTCAGTGAGGGAGAGAGTGAGAGAGTCAGTGAGGGAGAGAGTGAGAGAGTCAGTGAGGGAGAGAGTGAGAGAGTCAGTGAGGGAGAGAGTGAGAGAGTCAGTGAGGGAGAGAGTGAGAGAGTCAGTGAGGGAGAGAGTGAGTGAGTCAGTGAGGGAGAGAGTGAGAGAGTCAGTGAGGGAGAGAGTGAGAGAGTCAGTGAGGGAGAGAGTGAGTCAGTCAGTGAGGGAGAGAGAGAGTCGGTCAGTGAGAGTGAGAGTCAGTGAGGGAGAGAGAGAGTCAGTCAGTGAGGGAGAGAGTGAGTCAGTGAGGGAGAGAGTCAGTGAGGGAGAGAGTGAGAGAGTCAGTGAGGGAGAGAGTGAGTCAGTCAGTGAGGGAGAGAGAGAGTCGGTCAGTGAGAGTGAGTGAGTCAGTGAGGGAGAGAGTGAGTCAGTGAGAGAGAGAGTGAGTCAGTGAGGGAGAGAGTCAGTCAGTGAGGGAGAGAGAGAGTCGGTCAGTGAGAGTGAGAGAGTCAGTGAGGGAGAGAGAGAGTCAGTCAGTGAGGGAGAGAGTGAGTCAGGCAGGGAGAGAGTGAGTCAGTGAGGGAGAGAGTGAGTCAGGCAGGGAGAGAGTGAGTCAGGCAGGGAGAGAGTGAGTCAGTGAGGGAGAGAGTGAGTCAGGCAGGGAGAGAGTGAGTCAGTGAGGGAGAGAGTGAGTCAGGCAGGGAGAGAGTGAGTCAGTGAGGGAGAGAGTGAGTCAGTGAGGGAGAGAGTCAGTCAGTGAGGGAGAGAGAGAGTCAGTGAGGGAGAGAGAGAGTCAGTGAGGGAGAGAGTGAGTCAGTGAGGGAGAGAGTGAGTCAGTGAGGGAGAGAGTGAGTCAGTGAGGGAGAGAGTCAGTCAGTGAGGGAGAGAGAGAGTCGGTCAGTGAGGGAGAGAGAGAGTCGGTCAGTGAGGGAGAGAGTCAGTCAGTGAGGGAGAGAGTCAGTCAGTGAGGGAGAGAGAGAGTCGGTCAGTGAGGGAGAGAGAGAGTCGGTCAGTGAGGGAGAGAGAGAGAGTCGGTCAGTGAGGGAGAGAGAGAGTCGGTCAGTCAGTGAGGGAGTCAGTGAGGGAGAGAGTCAGTGAGGGAGAGAGAACGTTCAATGCCGAACGTTCACATAGCCAACCATCAGCGCATCACCCACGAGCATCTATATGACCGTGTCCACATCCACCGAGAGGGCATGAGACCGTTCGCAAAAACCATCAAGGAGTCAGCCCTGAAACCCCCTCAGATATCACACGCTGAGCATGAGGAGAGGGTCCGACAGACCGACAGCTACGCCGCTGTAGTGGCAGGATCAGGTAGAGCTGACACCACTGACCTGATCCAAATCAAACACATGCTGAAAATTTTATGTGACAATATGTTAGCTTAAGTACTGATCAAAAATGATCATTATTTCTTAACGACTTTTTTTATTTTATTTTATTTTTTATTTTATTTTTATTTAACATGTAAATTGACCAACTCACTATACTTCTATATATCCTCTATATTACCGTTATAATTGATTAATCTATATTTTAAAACTTGATTGGGTCATGAATTTCATACATTTTTCTGGTGAATCCAATATTTGTCAATGTCATCGTTTAAAATAACATGCTATAACATTCAGGGGATGTTCTCTTCTGCTTTTGGAGAGAAAATTACTAACCCTGATCTTGTTAATATTGTATATAGTTCAGATATAATCATATTACTTGAGACATGGTGTCGTTTAGACTCCAAAATGTGCACTCCTCCAAACTACAGAGAGCTACGAATCCCTTCAATCAAACAGCCAAACATTAAAAACGGAAGAGATTCAGGGGGAATCATAGTTTGGTTCAAAGATCATCTGTGGCATTATATTCAGCCTGTGAAAAAAGGGAAAACACATATTTGGTTAAAACTTAAGAAAGAGCTGTTGTGTTTAGATGAGGACATGTACCTGTGTGCCACATATATCCCCCCATACGAGTCTCCTTACTATAATGAAGACATCTTCTCAACCCTACAGTCAGAGATTGTTTACTTTCAATCTCTAGGATCGGTTCTGTTAATGGGGGATCTGAACGCTAGAACAGGGAAGGAAGCGGATTACATTACCTCAGATGGAGACAAATATATTAACAATTCACATATATATAAGCAGAAACACTTTACAAAGGCACGTCAGAATTATGACAACACCATAAACAGGCACGGAAAACAAGTCCTGCAGCTCTGCAAAAGCCTGGGTCTGTACATAGCTAACGGCAGAACTAAGGGAGATTCTCTGGGTCGCTTCTCCTACTGCTCATGTCTCGGCAGCAGCACAGTAGATTACGCCATCACTGATATAGACAACAATAAAATCAACTATTTCACAGTGATGCCACAGCTGCCGTTATCAGACCACAGTCACACAGTCCTCAGCCTGAACAGATCCGGGAATCTCCGGCCTTATTCAGATCAGAAGGCTAAACTGCACCCCCTCCCCGCCAGATTTATATGGAGTAAAGACAGTCCTGCCCAGTATGAAGCCCAGCTCCACAGCACTCGTGTTCAGAACATGATAGACTCATTCCTATCTACTTCATTTAGCGAAGAGAAGAAAACTATCAATTTAGCAACTCATCAATTAAATGAAATATTTTCTACAGTAGTCAGTAAAGCCCTGATAAAAAAAACAAAATATAGATGCAAGAAAGAAATTGCTAAAGATGGTTGGTTTGATAAGGAATGCCAAAAATTAAGAAAAGATTTACGATCATTATCAAATACAAAACACAGAGACCCTGCAAACCAACAAGCACGAGACGAATATCAGCAAACCCTCAAAACATAAGTCACTCCTAATACAGAAAAAAGCTGATCACATGAAAGCAAAGCTTAATAAGATTGAGGAGGCAGTCGATCAGAATTATTTTTGGGAATTATGGAATAATTTAGATAAATCAAAAGAACCCAAACACATTCCCATCTATGATCCAAACATCTGGACAGAACATTTTGGAAAACTCTACTCACAAAACGAACCAACCCTCACCCAAAAACATCTGACCTCCCAACTATACACCCTGGAACACACTGTAAAAGACCAGCTCAACCAGTTAGACCAGCCCATATTACTACACGAACTGACAGACAAGATTAAATCCCTAAAAAATAAAAAATCCTGTGGTGTGGATTTAATATCTAATGAGATGCTGAAACACAGCAGCCCCAAACTGAAAGAGGCAATTCTGAAATTATTCAATCTTTATTAAAATCAGGACACTTTCCTGAGATCTGGAAAGAAAACTTGATTACACCAATTCATAAACAAGGTGAGAAGTACGACCCAAATAACTATAGGGGCATCACAGTGAGCAGAAACCTGGGCAAACTCTTCTGCTCCATCATCAACGACAGACTAGTCCAGTTCATCCAAGAACACAAGATCCTCAACAGCTCTCAGATTGGCTTTATGCCTAAACAGAGAACATCAAATCACATCTACACACTCCACACACTCATACAAAAACACGTCCAACAAACAAAACAAGGGAAAATATTCGGCTGCTTCATTGACTTTAAAAAAGCCTTCGATTCGGTTTGGCATAATGGACTTTTCCTAAAACTAATTCAAAGTGGAATAGGAGGAAGGACATATGACATCATAAAGGACATTTACAATGGGAACAAATGCGGCGTCAAGATTAACGACAAACGCACTGATTATTTCAGTCAAACGAAAGGAGTCCGTCAAGCACTTTTTTTGTGAAACCCTATTAAGGCTATTTTGTCCATCAAAAGTGTGCTTTCCCTTTAATTGAGCGCGAGCAGTGCAGCAAATAGACTCGGCGCCGAAACACGCGCTTCACTGCTCTTGACGCTCCTGCTTGAGACGCTCACGCGCTGCTCCCGCTCCCGTTGTGAATGCACTCAATGATTAACATGCACGCCAAAAAAAAAATACGCGCTTGCGGTCTGAACGGACGTAATTCACGAGGTTTTCTACATGTGCGCCATGTGCACGTGTGATGCTGATGTTGCGCGATGTTAATCATGCGGCGCCCGAGTGCATTTGACCGGCATAAAATCGGCATTTGTCAGACTGACCGGCCGGTCGCCGGTTACGGCCGATCACGTGAAAATCGGCCAATTCCGGTCACCAGCCGATCAATCGGTGCATCTCTAGTCTGCACCAAAGCCTCTCGCTCCTGGAGGAGTTCAGCAGCGACTGGGCCTTACCCATAAACATGGACAAGTCCAAAATCATGATCTTCCAGAAGAAACATCGCCTTACTGACAATCTGGGGCTCAGGTCAGGAAGCAGACAGACTGGCTTAACCGACTGTCTGCTAGCGGCCTCGCGTCACCAAGGTCAGATAAATCCTATCACATAGAGCCTCTTTCACCTAGCTATCATCATATAGAGACTGTGTCTGTTCCCCGAATTTGGAAATCCAAAAAACGTTTAAACCCATCTAAAGTTAAAAATTTAATTGATGTTCAACAAATAAAAAACAGCTATAATACAGATGAGCAAATGCTAAAGCTTGGGTTGCTGAATATTCGATCGCTTACTTCAAAAGCACTCGTTGTTAATGATATGATTTCAGATAATAACCTAGATGTGCTGTGTTTGACAGAAACCTGGCTAAAACCAAACGATTACATTACTTTAAATGAGTCCACCCCGCAAGATTACTGTTATAAACATGAACCTCGTCTTAAACGCAAAGGGGGTGGTGTTGCTGTAATTTATAGTAATATCTTCAAAACCACTAAGAAATCAAGTTTTAAATATAATTATTTTGAAGCATTGGTGCTTAATGTAAAAATATATAGTGTAAACGATAAATCACGTTTGAGATTTGTGCTGGCTACTGTATACAGGCCACCAGGGCACCATACAGACTTTATCAAAGAATTTGCGGACTTTCTATCAGAATTAATATTGACTGCAGATAAAGTACTAATTGTTGGTGATTTTAATATACACATCGATAATGAAAAAGATGCATTGGGATTGGCATTTAAAGACATTGTAAATTCAATTGGAGTTAGACAACACGTGTCAGGACCTACTCATCGTCGTAATCATACTCTAGATCTAATATTATCACACGGAATAGATGTTGATGCCGTTGAAATTCTGCAGCAGAGCGATGACATCTCAGATCATTACCTAGTCTCGTGTAATTTGCATTTAGCCAAGGCTGCAAAGCCGACTCCGTGTTTCAAATATGTGAGACCTATCACTTCTGCTACTAAAGATTGCTTTATTAATAATCTTCCTGATCAGTTTCATCATCTCAGCATCTCAGATAGCTTAGAAGAACTTGATATTGCAACAGAAACTTTTAACTCTCTCTTTTCCAGCATTTTAGACACAGTTGCTCCGTTGCGCTTAAAGAAGATTAAAGAAAATAGTCCAACGCCGTGGTACAACGAGCACACTCGGGCCCTTAAGAGAGCAGCCAGAGAGATGGAGCGCAACTGGAAGAAAACACAACTAGCGGTATTTCGCATTTCATGGAAGGAGAGCTCTATTGCTTACAGAGAGGCTTTAAAAGCTGCTAGATCTGCTTATTTTTCAACCCTATTAGAAGAAAATAAACATAATCCTAGGTATTTATTTGAAACGGTGGCTAAACTAACGAAAAATAAAGCTTCAAGCACCGAAGTTTCCAAGCAACACAGCAGTAATGACTTTATGAACTTCTTCACTTATAAGATTGATAATATCAGGGACAAAATTATAACTATGCAACCGTCTACTACAGTATCACATCAGGCAGTGCATTGTAGTCTCCCTGAGGAAAAATTTGATTCATTCGTTGCTATAGGAGAGGAAGAATTTACTAAACTCATTAAATCATCTAAATCTACAACATGTATGTTAGACCCTATACCGACTAAGCTACTGAAAGAAATACTTTTCATAGATCCTCTTCTTAATATCATTAATTCGTCTTTGTCTCTAGGATACGTACCAAAAAACTTTAAGCTGGCTTTGATTAAACCGCTTGTTAAAAAAACGCAACTTGATCCTTCAGAATTAGTCAATTACAGGCCGATCTCGAATCTACCTTTTCTGTCAAAGATATTAGAAAAGGCAGTATCTTCACAATTGTGTTCCTTTCTTGAAATGATATCTGCGAGGATTTCCAGTCAGGATTTAGACCGTACCATAGTACTGAGACAGCTCTCATCAGAGTCACAAATGATTTGCTCTTATCATCCGATCGTGGTTGTATCTCGCTATTAGTGTTACTCGATCTTAGTGCTGCATTTGACACCATCGACCACAACGTTCTTTTAAATAGATTAGAACATTATGTTGGCATTACGGGAAATGCACTAGCATGGTTTAAATCATACTTATCTGACCGTTATCAGTTTGTAGCAGTAAATGATGAGATGTCTCATCGATCACAAGTTCAGTATGGCGTACCACAAGGCTCAGTACTAGGACCGCTGCTGTTCACTCTGTACATGCTACCCTTAGGAGATATCATTAGGAAACATGGCATTAGTTTTCACTGTTATGCCGATGACACTCAGCTCTATATTTCTTCAAAACCTAACGAAACTTATCAATTCACAAAATTAACGGAATGCATAGCGGATATAAAAAATTGGATGACTTGTAATTTCCTACTTCTAAATTCTGAAAAAAAAGAGATTCTAATTATTGGACAAAAAACTTCCTCACGTAATAACCTAGAATACTGTCTAACACTTGATGGCTGCTCTGTTAAGTCTTCGTCGTCGGTTAGGAACCTGGGCGCGCGCGTGTGCGTGTGCGTGTGTGTGTGTGTGTGTGTGTGTGTGTGTGTGTGTGTGCTCTTTGATACCAATCTTTCATTTGAAAGTCACGTGTCTAGTATCTGTAAAACTGCATTTTTCCATCTTAAAAATATATCTAAATTACGCCATATGCTCTCATTGACAAATGCGGAACAGTTAGTTCATGCGTTCATGACCTCAAGGCTAGATTATTGTAATGCTCTACTGGGTGGTTGCCCTGCACGCTTAATAAACAAACTACAGCTGGTTCAAAACGCAGCAGCTCGAGTTCTTACCAGAACCAGGAAGTATGACCATATTAGCCCGGTTCTGTCAACACTGCATTGGCTCCCTATTAAACATCGCATCAATTTTAAAATATTGCTGATCACTTACAAAGCACTGAATGGTTTAGCTCCGCAGTACTTGAGCGAGCTCTTAATGCATTATAGTCCGTCACGTCTATTGCAATCTCAAAACTCCGGCCAGTTGATAATACCTAGAATATCAAAATCGACTGCTGGCGGTAGATCCTTTTCCTATTTAGCACCAAAACTCTGGAACAGTCTTCCTACCATTGTCCGGGAAGCAGACACACTCTGTCAGTTC
>NC_137144.1:31770754-31825754 GCF_949319135.1 Squalius cephalus
TTATTTTTTATTTTATTTTATCATTGTTATTTTGTTTTAAGGAATACAAATTGTGCTTATCAACCTTGAATGACATGGTAACGAAATTATATCACATTATTTTGGCAGTAAAATTTTGGGCGGTTTTTTCTTGTAGTGGGCGGGTTTTGGTGAGCTTTTGGGCTGGAAATCACCGTCCCAATCTGGCAACACTGATCGGGTTAGTTCTTTAACAATCGCGTCATTTGAGACAAAAGGCGGTAGGCTACATTGGAAATAGTGACTTTAGTTGCCGGAGCCGTTAAAGGAGTAACGGGCACAAACATTTCCTTAATCCATAATCCATTCTCAGTCACCTGGTTATAACTAACTGCTCTGTTTTTAAAAACACGATAACAGCTTTGTTCATACGCGATGCTGAGAGAATATTATCGAAACCTATAATTTCTCCCACCACCACGAGAACATCCTCCACGCTCACGCCAATCTCAGGTACACACCTGCATCCATTACGCAACGACAGGTGCGAGACTCCCTGTCTAACTTCAGCGGCCATACCGACACGCGACAAAAAGCCGAGAGCGGCTTCAAGCACTCAGTAATCTTAAACTAAATTATTAAGACAATTGAGGGGAAAAAAGAAATAAACACATTCAAAGTGCTCAATATTCACGCTCGCTCTAACCAACACACTCACGGTGACTGCCCACTACACTCGCACATGCGCAGAGAGAGAGAGAGAGAGAGAGAGAGAGAGAGAGAGAGAGAGAGAGAGAGAGTGTGTGTGTGTGTGTGAGAGAGAGAGACAGAGAGCTCAGACTGTTCACACTGCACTGATGGAGTCGTGGAGGACGAGCTGCACAGAGAGAGAGAGAGAGAGAGAGAGAGAGAGAGAGAGAGAGAGAGAGAGAGAGAGAGAGAGAGAGAGAGAGAGAGTGTGTGTGTGTGTGAGAGAGAGAGAGACAGAGAGCTCAGACTGTGTTCACACTGCACTGATGGAGTCGTGGAGGACGAGCTGCACTGAGAGAGAGAGAGAGAGAGAGAGAGCCAGAGGATGTGTGACATCGAGGATGTGTGTGTGTGTGTGAGAGAGAGAGAGTGTGTGTGAGAGAGAGTGAGTGAGTGAGTGAGTGTGTGTGTGTGTACCTCCTATTGGGGGCCACGCTCTCCTGGGTCATAATATGGAGTTCCCCCCCACGAGCGGCCGCGTAGCGCTCCAGGCCAGAGAGGCAGTTCAGGAAGTCCAGCAGCCGCGGCGGTCCCTGCCAGGACAGAGAGAGACTCGAGATTAGATCATGTGACACACAGAAAATGAAGCAGATGGGAATGAAAGCGTGTGTTAGTGAACGTCTGACTCTAGTTCTGTATTAAACGGCTGAAGCGTCTCCTCTAGAAGCCATACGGGTCGCTACAGGTTTACTGCGGTGCGTCTCGTCTGTTTTACCTGGAATAACAATGGAAAACAGTCCCAGACACTGATGGCTACTAGTCGGAGTAGTTTTAGCACTATTAGTGCATTTCTCTGTTTCTGAACGAGTCTCTGCTGTGAACTAAACCCTCATGCTCTTCACTAGCTGTCAGTGTCAATCATCTTTCACAGAGACTCGATTACAATCACTGGTGACGGTTCACAGATTAATAGAATATCATCTGAAGGGGACCGTTGGCGTAATTATCAGCCCTAATAGACCCTGTTTCATCCCTAATATTAGAGACTACTTTCTCCTCTTGTTCCTGTTCCTCTCTCGGTCATCACACTCTTTCTGTGTTTTAGTGGTTCTCTCACCCCCTCCAGCAGCGGCCCTGCCCTCTCCAGGCGGCGGCGGTGGTGGTGGCGGCGGCGGTGCTGGCGGTGGCGGCGGTGGTCATCCTCCTCCTCCATAATCAATTTTGAAGTTCGTCCGCGTTTCTTCTTCTTTTATGCGATTACCGATGATTAGCAAACAAACAAAGGTTGTAGGTTCATAGCGCCACCTACTGTGCTGGGGTTGAATTTTTTTTATTAATCCTCGAATAACAATAACATTAGAACCAGCGGCGGTTTCTTCATTAGGGCGATCGGGCGACGCACCACCACCACCAAAGTGTGAAAGGGACTTTTTCAATCACAATCTCATTCAACCACAGAGTTATGCTAGCAGCAGTCACTCACTGTTGTTCTGCCTCTAGTCCAATCAGCGCCAAGTCACGTTCTGTGGAGTAACGCCTCTTTTTGGGCGATTTCAATCTAGCTGAGAATCGCCCAGTGTTCCCATAGACTTACATTCAAAGATTTTTTTTTTCGAGCTGCAAAAATTTGAATAAACCCATCTGTCTTGCTTATAAACTTTTCAATTAAAGGCCATCTTTCAATTTAATTTTATAACTTAATTTATACAGAATCTTGTATGAAAATGTCAATTCAAAAAGACATACATAAGAATACATATGTTTTACAAGACCCACGGGCAGAAATTAAGAAAAAAAGTGTACCTATTCTAAGCTAAGCTTAAAAAAACCGCCCTTTTCCAGAGAACGCGTCATATGACGTAACGACAGGCAAACAGAGGCGGGGGCGCTGCTGCCCTGGACCCGGTTCTCAGTGTGGGTTTACGTAGTCTGAGAGGTGGTGATAGAGAAGAGAGCTTTGTCGTTATCGTTATTATATAGTTCGTTTGAGTTGTCACAATGGTGAATTCTTGTGTTTGTTTTGGATGCAACAACTCCAACTTGTCTGGCCATCGGGTCCACCGATTTCCAAACAAGAAACACAAAGATTTCCGTGCTTGGATACGTTTCGTCCAGGCAAAGAGAAGCCATTTCGCTGCCTCCTCGGTGACAAGACACACGGTGGTATGTGAAAAACACTTCACACCGGACAACTACAACCAAGGAGATCTTATGGAATTTCGCATGGGATTTCGACGAAGAGAGTGGGTTAGGCTGGCAAATGGAGCTGTCCCATCGGTGCAAGTCCACCAGCAAAATCTGGCGGGAGTGAAGAGTCCGTTAGCACTAGCAGAGAATCTGCGCGCCGAAAACGGGAGCTTTGCACAGTAAGTCTTATAATACTTTATACAAATTGTTGCATCGAAATGTAGCTCTGCATGTAATTTCTGCAACTGTATTTTTCTTGATGTTATAATGGATTAGTCTTGGCATGACTTAGTTTGAGAAGTTAACGTTAGCACCATGAAGGCACGAAAGCCCGCCTAGCTGCTAACGTTAGCTTCCGTCAGCTTACTCCTGTTACACCCCGTGAGGCTGCACATGAGCCTCCTGACACTTATTTTATTGAGCTAATAAGACAGGGTTCCAGACTGTGACCATTTTCTGAGAATGTGGGAGTTACAATTTTATGTGGTCGCATTTGTGCGAGTGCATGCAGGTTCATGTAACGTTAGCCTACTACTCGGTTAAATTCACGCATAAATTTTCCTGCATTGAACTTGGTTTAGCGCCCGCCAAAGTGAATTTTTGTCCCGCCAAAGCTTTATTTGATCGGTGAGTAATAGATGAACTGCTGCGCTTGGCTTGTGACAGTGTGCATGTTTCGAGCAGAGAGAGAGAGAGCCCCTGTCGCGCGCGCGCACTCTGTAAACAAGACTTCACCGTCTCCAAAACGCATCCAAGTAATGCTTTACACTTTCGCCTGGCATCCGAAGAGAGAGAGAGTGCGTGCGCGCGACCGGGGTTCTCTCTCTGTGAAGCTGGTATCAACAGGGCACATGCGAGGGAATGCAGCTCGGGACTACTTTGAAAAGATTTTGAAAAGATTAGCAGTCTTTTAAATAATGCATGAATGGGGTATTTTCATGAAAGGACTACATTTTTTAAAGTTTAAAGTGATTTTGTTTTCAGATTTTGGGAGAGAGTGCTGCCAGCAAAGACGGGGCGGGTGCAACTGCCACTTCAGATCCTGAAGATGATGTAGATGGAGACATCTCTACAACGGACCCTGAGCCAGTAGTGGTCCATCGTGGATCACAGTGCAACATAAGATGTTTACATCGTTCATTAGGTAGTTAGCTTATATCTAGCATTCACCATACATGCCATATACAATCACAAATAAGGATTACATGTCAAAAATTTTCATGATCTCCATGGTTAGCATTTTGTAATTTACACTTTTCAGACAGTAAACATTAAAAATTATGACCTTCATAATGTTAGAAAAATATATTTTGTACTGGGATGCATTAGATTAGTGCATGTGTTGTTGCCAATGAATGTACAATGGTGAACAATTATTAAGATGAATCTCTTTCATCTAAGCTGTTCAGGTAAAGCCTCAGATGGTGGATGTGGGGACTCAAACCGAAAGGTTTGAGCATCGCAGATCAACTCCACTGGCCAGTCCTGAACAAAGTGATGATGAATGGTCATTTTCTGATATCATCAACCATTCTGGTGATATGTCATGGAGTCCCGGGGAGGAGATGTTGAGCGAGTCCTCTGAGGAGGAACCAGAAGAGCTGGAATCTCTCAGTGACCCAAAGTAAAAACCTTTTTATTAATGGAAACTCTTTCTGATTGTGTATCAAAAAATGTCATAGTCAGAATTAATGTGTTTTTTCCTTTTCTTGTTTTCAGTGCTGTTGACAAGTTCATTGTTTGCCAGAGGCAGTTGCTGTCCTTGTTCACGGTTTGTCCTGCACATAATGCACCCGGAAGGAACCTTCATAAAAGTCAAGCAGGTAATGTCTTATTTGTCAACTGTCTGTGAGGAGCTGAATTATAGTCTGTGAATGTACAGCATGTAGGCTATATTCATTATTTGTGTCTTAACTATACAGGTATTTCACTGCCTCATCTTAAAGCTGCTTGAGTCTTGAATCTTCTCTCATCTTTCAGGCCTGCGGAACTTGTGGTTATGAGCGTTACTGGCAAAACCAAGAGAAGGTGCATCGAAACATGCCTCAGCGGTGCCATCCACTTCTCAGGTTGCATGGCTACTCAGACCATCAGGATGCTGAAGCTGTTTGGACTGCAGTGCATAAGTCCCGGCACTTTTTCCCGCCATCAGCGCTATTACACTATCCCTACCATTGTGCAGGCCCGGAGGAATGAGCAGAGGGGATCATCAGGGAGTTGAAGGAGACTGGGGGTGGATTGATCCTGTCTGGTGACTGCAGGTAGAATGGTCCAGCTCACGTCACTGATGTCGAACAGGTCAGTGTGCAGAGTATGCAGTTCCTGATGGACCAAGACATGCAAGTGTCTGCTCTGATAACAGACAGAAATCGGCAGGTAATGATGCTAGGAGAGATCTAAAGCTGAACAGCATTGACATGCACAGCATCACTCAAAATAAGTTCTAAATTCTATAAAATCAATTTGTGTCTTCTTTGTTTTAGGTGGCCAAGTGGGTACGCGAGAAAATGTGTTCAGAAGGAACGAGGCATTTCTTTGATGTCTGGCATATTGGGAAAAGTATGTATTGTGATGTTGGTAGTTCTATATAATAGACTTGTTTTTTGTAGTTAAATTCACTTTCCTAATAATTAGTTTGCTCTGCTCTGGAACAGGCGTCCAGAAAGCACTGGATGCTGCTGCAAAAGAGAGGGACTGTGAGGATCTGAAGCTGTGGAGGCCAGCCATTATCAACCATCTGTACTGGACCGCAGCTTCCACTCCTACAGGAGATCCAGATGAGATGCAGGCAAAATGGCAGAGTATGATAAATCATGTACAGGACATCCATGAACACAGCACTCCTGCATTTACCAGCTGCGCACATCCACCGTTGGAAGGAGAGGCAAGAAACAAGGAGTGGCTGGAACCAGGTACAACATAGTAGCCTATGTTAAAAGAGGTCAAATGTTTAGTTTGTCAAGTTTAGTTTGGTTTTATCAATACGTAACCCATGTGTACTAATAATTACTTGTGTTATGAAATGTGATTATTACTGTAAAAAGTTTACAGCATTTTTAAAGTTACTGCAATTAAGTTTACAGTAAGCATACTGTGAAATGAACTACAGCAACTTACTAGCTAATTTGCAAAAAAAGAAAGAAAAGAGGAAAAAGAGGAGGAATTCGGAGCCGACTGCAAAGGAGATTTAAACGACCTCCGTTGCCGTCAATTGTCTTCAGTAATCTGCGTTCTCTGAATAACAAAATAGACATGATAAGATCACACACAAGGTACTGTAATGAATTTTGTGAAGCATCTTTGCTTTGCTTCACGGAAAGTTGGTTGAAGCCTACAATGCCTGACTCGATTTTTGAAATCCCTGATTTCACTTTAGTTCGAGCTGATAGAGATAAATCGTCAGGTAAAAATATAGGGGGAGGTATCTGTGTGTATATAAATGAGAAATGGTGTCGAAACTATTCAGTAAAATATAAGATATGTGATCCAAATGTGGAAATTCTCGGCATGACTTTAAGACCTTTCTATCTGCCTAGAGAATTTGGTTGTATCTTGGTGTTCGTGGTATATGTACCGCCTAGCGGCAAACCATCTCAGGCAGCAAGCCTGATTGCGGACTATGTTCACGAACTACAACTGAGCTATTCCGATGCCCCTGCGATTGTACTGGGTGATTTAAACCAGTGCAAATTGGAGACTTTGTTGCCGGGATTCGAAAAGTATGTAAAAACTCAAACAAGAAACAATAATATCCTTGATAAGTGCTTTGTGAATGTCAGGAATGCTTATGTGTCCAAAAGTATGCCACCAATTTTAAATTCTGACCACAATGTTGTGCTTATGATTCCCGTGTATAGGACTAAACTTAAAAAAAGTAAACCAGAAAAGAAAATGATCAGAATATGGTCAAATGAAAGTGTAGAACAACTGAAAGCCTGTTTTGATTGGACAAACTGGGAAATCTTTGATGAAGGCTCATTAGACGAAAGAACTACAGTGTTAAATGATTATATAAACTTCTGTGTGGAGCTGAACATACCTACTAAAGAGATTAAAGTTTATCCAAATAACAAACCATATGTGACTAAAGATATTAAAGATATGATAAATGTGAGGAAAGTAGCTTTTAAAGATAAAAATAGTCTGGTACTTAAACAAACGGTAAGAGAGTTAAAAATTAAATTAAAAGAAACAAAAGAAGTTCATAGGAAGTGTTTGGAGAAAGCATTTAAAATTAACAACTCTAAAAAGGTTTGGGATATTATGAAAACTATGTCTGGACTGTCGTCCTCAAATAAATCCATTGTAACTGATGATGAATTTAGGTTTGGGAATGAACTAAACACCTTTTTTACACGGTTTGAATTAACAGGCAAACAAGATAAGAACAAAGAAACAACACATAGAGTTCTAGTACCATCAGATAGAATTGTTATTGAGGTTGAAGATGTTAGGAAAATGTTTCAATCTATTAATACAAAAAAGGCTGTGGGTCCTGATGGATGTAGTGCAGGCCTCTTAAAAAAATTCGCTCAGGAACTAGCACCTGTGTGGCAACCAGTTTTTCAAGCTTCAGTTGATACACATGCTGTCCCTGTGATATGGAAAACCGCGGACATAAAACCACTACCGAAGATATCATGTCCAAAAAAATACAAAGACTTTAGACCAATAGCTCTCACTTCTGTGATTGTGAAATGTCTAGAGAGACTGTTACTTCAGTATTTGGTTGCGGCAGTTAAAGATAGATTAGATCCATGGCAGTTTGCCTATAAGAAAGGCTGTAGTACTGAAGATGCAGTTGCTGCTTTAGTGCATATTATCTCTAAAAATCTAGATAAACCGAGAACAATTGTGAGAACTCTGTTCTTGGACTTCTCTTCTGCATTTAACACCATACAGGTTGACAGACTGGTGTTAAAACTCGTACAGCTGAGGGTGAACCCTTATTTGATTCAGTGGTATACATCATTTCTCACAGATAGAGTTCAGAGAGTCAGGGTGAATAAAACCGTGTCGTCTGAAATTATTACAAATGTCGGAGTACCGCAAGGTTGTGTTAGTTCCGCCATACTTTTTACATTATATACAGACGACTGTCGAACGGACATGTTAAATCAGTATATTTTGAAGTACTCTGATGATACTGTCCTAATATCTGTGCTGAATGACTTAGATAGTTCTGAGGTTCATCAACACGGTGTAAGTAAATTGATTGAGTGGTGTGAGAATAATGCTCTTATCATTAATACGAGTAAAACTGAGGAGATTGTATTTGGGTCAACGGCAGAGATAGCGCCTGTCTTTATTCATAAGGAGGAAATTAAACTGGTCAAGACATATAAGTATTTGGGAGTGACCATAGATGATATGTTATCTTGGAAAGATCACATTGAGACCCTATGTAAAAAGACTAAGCAGAGAATCTATTTTCTTCGCCGTCTTAGGTCTTTTGGAGTAAGAAGGCAGATTCTTCTGCTGTTTTTTAGGTCTGTGATAATGAGTTTATTGCAATACTGCAACTCTAGTTGGTATAAAGGTCTGTCTGTCGTGTTAAAAACAAAGGTTTTTAATCAATTAAAAATCTGCTCAAAGATAGTAGGTCAGCCGCTTGAAAAGCTCTATGACTCAGCTTATAACAATAATATTCTCAGGTTGGCTGACAATATAGTTTCTAATCCCATGCATATTTTGCACAAAGAGTTTGAACTACTACCGTCAAAGCGGAGGTATAGAGTTCCCAAATTTAATAAGGTGAAGCTGAAACACTCTTTTGTGCATCAGGCAATTCTAGCGCTGAACAAAAAAACCTAATCAGAGATCAAGAGTATTGGGATGCTGGGGTTGATGGATAAGTGTTATATTGAATGTATAATTGTGTGGTTAGAGTGAATGTCAATGTTGAATGTATGTTAAATGTTGTGGTAAACATGGATACTGTCATGCAAGAAAAATTTCAGACCTCAGTCTGACAATAAAGTATTAAGTAAGTAAGTAAGTAAGTAAGTAATTGCTGCCAGCAAGTTGCTGTAAATTTCACAAGTCCGGTTTGTGCAGCCAAACAGTTTGTTCACAAGAAGTCCCCAGTCCCACACCTGTGGATGTGTGTTGGACATTCCTAATTCCTAACACTTCATACCTTGAGCTAGCAGAGGAGTTTGAAAATGTACTCGATGCAAACATGTGGCTGATGGATATTGCATAGATATCCAAAAATGATAAATGTCTGTTATATTCATGGATTATCTTTTTCCAATATTATTCTCAATGTTGTGTTTGTGCAAGGTGGTCAGGCGATATGTGCAGCAGCACCAGCAGCAGTTTTCTTGAGAGTATTTGTTATTTGTTGTTGTCTTATACTTGCACATCAATATAATGAGTCATAAAATGCACCAAAGTTGTTACAGCAGTGTTTCAATGTAAAATTATTACATTGTTCTAAAAAAAGGAAAAATTGTTCTTACAAAGTTTTCAAAAGCAACAATGTTAGAAGTTTATTAATTAGGAGTTTATTAATGAAAGATGTTCTACTGAATACAGTGTTTAAAAAAATAAAAAAGGATACAAAAGAAATTCTGTCATCTTTTAATTAAATATGTAGTGTACAAGATCACAGCAATAATATTAAAGAGACGAAACCGATGAATTACATAGAAAGAAAAAAACAGATAAAAGCCATTGGCTGGTGTTTCCTAAAATTACTGTAACTCTAATAATTAATTAATTTAAGAACAGTCCATAATAACTTTCTTATTATGGATTGATTTCTCAGCATGTATTTATCTCTCAACATTTAACACTGTAGTATGCTCTTGTCTTAGAGCAAGGTAGAGATCAGACGCTGTGTACCTATCCTTGGGAAGCCTGAGGTCATGTTGGGCCATGATGTGTGCACACAGGGTAAAGACATCCTCATCACAAGCAACATCAGAGCGATGGATACATTGATCTTCACAGGTGGCACAGTCTGCCACCGGTACATGGCATATGTAGTCTTCTGTGTCATATAATTCAGGTAGAGTGTACATGACATCTGGTCGACCGTGGGGTACAAGGCGGTTCCTTGAAGGACGAATCAGGTGACTGTTCCAAGTAGGGCTGTGCAAAAATATCGATACAGCTAACTATCGCGATATTTTTTTTCACGATAGTGTATCGATATTTCAACCTCTAGTATCGATATTTAAAAAAAAAATAATAATAATAATAATTTTTCATCAAATCCCTCTGTGTGCGTCAAACGACCTCCTCCGCCGCTGCTGTAGTTGTCGCTGACTCACGACAGTTATCAACTGTCACTCAACTGTCCAGTTGTATGAGGAGCCGGACTGGACAAAAGCGAAGCGAACTGCGTGAGCGAGCAACAGAGCTCGAGAGAGTATCCGCGTGCGAGAGAAACCAAGTGTGTCTGCATGCGAGAGAAACCGAGTGTGTCTGCGTGCGAGAGAAACCGAGTGTGTCTGCGTGCGAGAGAAACCGAGTGTGTCTGCGTGCGAGAGAAACCGAGTGTGTCTGCGTGCGAGAGAAACCGAGTGTGTCTGCGTGCGAGAGAAACCGAGTGTGTCTGCGTGCGAGAGAGACCGAGTGTGTCTGCGTGCGAGAGAGACCGAGTGTGTCTGCGTGCGAGAGAGACCGAGTGTGTCTGCGTGCGAGAGAAACCGAGTGTGTCTGCGTGCGAGAGAAACCGAGTGTGTCTGCGTGCGAGAGAGACCGAGTGTGTCTGCGTGCGAGAGAAACCGAGTGTGTCTGCGTGCGAGAGAAACCGAGTGTGTCTGCGTGCGAGAGAGACCGAGTGTGTCTGCGTGCGAGAGAGACCGAGTGTGTCTGCGTGCGAGAGAAACCGAGTGTGTCTGCGTGCGAGAGAGACCGAGTGTGTCTGCGTGCGAGAGAAACCGAGTGTGTCTGCGTGCGAGAGAAACCGAGTGTGTCTGCGTGCGAGAGAAACCGAGTGTGTCTGCGTGCGAGAGAAACCGAGTGTGTCTGCGTGCGAGAGAGACCGAGTGTGTCTGCGTGCGAGAGAGACCGAGTGTGTCTGCGTGCGAGAGAAACCGAGTGTGTCTGCGTGCGAGAGAAACCGAGTGTGTCTGCGTGCGAGAGAAACCGAGTGTGTCTGCGTGCGAGAGAGACCGAGTGTGTCTGCGTGCGAGAGAGACCGAGTGTGTCTGCGTGCGAGAGAGACCGAGTGTGTCTGCGTGCGAGAGAAACCGAGTGTGTCTGCGTGCGAGAGAGACCGAGTGTGTCTGCGTGCGAGAGAAACCGAGTGTGTCTGCGTGCGAGAGAAACCGAGTGTGTCTGCGTGCGAGAGAAACCGAGTGTGTCTGCGTGCGAGAGAAACCGAGTGTGTCTGCGTGCGAGAGAAACCGAGGGTGTCTGCGTGCGAGAGAGACCGAGTGTGTCTGCGTGCGAGAGAAACCGAGTGTGTCTGCGTGCGAGAGAAACCGAGTGTGTCTGCGTGCGAGAGAAACCGAGGGTGTCTGCGTGCGAGAGAGACCGAGTGTGTCTGCGTGCGAGAGAGACCGAGTGTGTCTGCGTGCGAGAGAGACCGAGTGTGTCTGCGTGCGAGAGAAACCGAGTGTGTCTGCGTGCGAGAGAAACCGAGTGTGTCTGCGTGCGAGAGAGACCGAGTGTGTCTGCGTGCGAGAGAGACCGAGTGTGTCTGCGTGCGAGAGAGACCGAGTGTGTCTGCGTGCGAGAGAGACCGAGTGTGTCTGCGTGCGAGAGAAACCGAGTGTGTCTGCGTGCGAGAGAGACCGAGTGTGTCTGCGTGCGAGAGAGACCGAGTGTGTCTGCGTGCGAGAGAGACCGAGTGTGTCTGCGTGCGAGAGAAACCGAGTGTGTCTGTGCGAGAGAGACCGAGTGTGTCTGCGTGCGAGAGAAACCGAGTGTGTCTGCGTGCGAGAGAGACCGAGTGTGTCTGCGTGCGAGAGAAACCGAGTGTGTCTGCGTGCGAGAGAAACCGAGGGTGTCTGCGTGCGAGAGAGACCGAGTGTGTCTGCGTGCGAGAGAAACCGAGTGTGTCTGCGTGCGAGAGAAACCGAGTGTGTCTGTGCGAGAGAAACCGAGTGTGTCTGCGTGCGAGAGAGACCGAGTGTGTCTGCGTGCGAGAGAAACCGAGTGTGTCTGCGTGCGAGAGAAACCGAGTGTGTCTGCGTGCGAGAGAAACCGAGTGTGTCTGCGTGCGAGAGAAACCGAGTGTGTCTGCGTGCGAGAGAAACCGAGTGTGTCTGCGTGCGAGAGAAACCGAGTGTGTCTGCGTGCGAGAGAAACCGAGTGTGTCTGCGTGCGAGAGAAACCGAGTGTGTCTGCGTGCGAGAGAGACCGAGTGTGTCTGCGTGCGAGAGAAACCGAGTGTGTCTGCGTGCGAGAGAAACCGAGTGTGTCTGCGTGCGAGAGAAACCGAGTGTGTCTGCGTGCGAGAGAGACCGAGTGTGTCTGCGTGCGAGAGAGACCGAGTGTGTCTGCGTGCGAGAGAAACCGAGTGTGTCTGCGTGCGAGAGAAACCGAGTGTGTCTGCGTGCGAGAGAAACCGAGTGTGTCTGCGTGCGAGAGAAACCAAGTGTGTCTGCGTGCGAGAGAGACCGAGTGTGTCTGCGTGCGAGAGAAACCGAGTGTGTCTGCGTGCGAGAGAAACCGAGTGTGTCTGCGTGCGAGAGAAACCGAGTGTGTCTGCGTGCGAGAGAGACCGAGTGTGTCTGCGTGCGAGAGAAACCGAGTGTGTCTGCGTGCGAGAGAAACCGAGTGTGTCTGCGTGCGAGAGAGACCGAGTGTGTCTGCGTGCGAGAGAAACCGAGTGTGTCTGCGTGCGAGAGAAACCGAGGGTGTCTGCGTGCGAGAGAGACCGAGTGTGTCTGCGTGCGAGAGAAACCGAGTGTGTCTGCGTGCGAGAGAAACCGAGTGTGTCTGTGCGAGAGAAACCGAGTGTGTCTGCGTGCGAGAGAAACCGAGTGTGTCTGCGTGCGAGAGAGACCGAGTGTGTCTGCGTGCGAGAGAGACCGAGTGTGTCTGCGTGCGAGAGAGACCGAGTGTGTCTGCGTGCGAGAGAAACCGAGTGTGTCTGCGTGCGAGAGAAACCGAGTGTGTCTGCGTGCGAGAGAAACCGAGTGTGTCTGCGTGCGAGAGAAACCGAGTGTGTCTGCGTGCGAGAGAAACCGAGTGTGTCTGCGTGCGAGAGAAACCAAGTGTGTCTGCGTGCGAGAGAGACCGAGTGTGTCTGCGTGCGAGAGAAACCGAGTGTGTCTGCGTGCGAGAGAAACCGAGTGTGTCTGCGTGCGAGAGAAACCGAGTGTGTCTGCGTGCGAGAGAGACCGAGTGTGTCTGCGTGCGAGAGAAACCGAGTGTGTCTGCGTGCGAGAGAAACCGAGTGTGTCTGCGTGCGAGAGAGACCGAGTGTGTCTGCGTGCGAGAGAAACCGAGTGTGTCTGCGTGCGAGAGAAACCGAGGGTGTCTGCGTGCGAGAGAGACCGAGTGTGTCTGCGTGCGAGAGAAACCGAGTGTGTCTGCGTGCGAGAGAAACCGAGTGTGTCTGTGCGAGAGAAACCGAGTGTGTCTGCGTGCGAGAGAAACCGAGTGTGTCTGCGTGCGAGAGAGACCGAGTGTGTCTGCGTGCGAGAGAGACCGAGTGTGTCTGCGTGCGAGAGAAACCGAGTGTGTCTGCGTGCGAGAGAAACCGAGTGTGTCTGCGTGCGAGAGAAACCGAGTGTGTCTGTGCGAGAGAAACCGAGTGTGTCTGCGTGCGAGAGAGACCGAGTGTGTCTGCGTGCGAGAGAAACCGAGTGTGTCTGCGTGCGAGAGAAACCGAGTGTGTCTGCGTGCGAGAGAGACCGAGTGTGTCTGTGCGAGAGAAACCGAGTGTGTCTGTGCGAGAGAAACCGAGTGTGTCTGCGTGCGAGAGAGACCGAGTGTGTCTGCGTGCGAGAGAAACCGAGTGTGTCTGCGTGCGAGAGAGACCGAGTGTGTCTGTGCGAGAGAAACCGAGTGTGTCTGCGTGCGAGAGAAACCGAGTGTGTCTGCGTGCGAGAGAGACCGAGTGTGTCTGCGTGCGAGAGAAACCGAGTGTGTCTGCGTGCGAGAGAAACCGAGGGTGTCTGCGTGCGAGAGAGACCGAGTGTGTCTGCGTGCGAGAGAGACCGAGTGTGTCTGCGTGCGAGAGAGACCGAGTGTGTCTGCGTGCGAGAGAAACCGAGTGTGTCTGCGTGCGAGAGAAACCGAGTGTGTCTGTGCGAGAGAGACCGAGTGTGTCTGCGTGCGAGAGAAACCGAGTGTGTCTGCGTGCGAGAGAAACCGAGGGTGTCTGCGTGCGAGAGAGACCGAGTGTGTCTGCGTGCGAGAGAAACCGAGTGTGTCTGCGTGCGAGAGAGACCGAGTGTGTCTGCGTGCGAGAGAAACCGAGTGTGTCTGCGTGCGAGAGAAACCGAGGGTGTCTGCGTGCGAGAGAGACCGAGTGTGTCTGCGTGCGAGAGAAACCGAGTGTGTCTGCGTGCGAGAGAAACCGAGTGTGTCTGCGTGCGAGAGAAACCGAGTGTGTCTGCGTGCGAGAGAAACCGAGTGTGTCTGTGCGAGAGAAACCGAGTGTGTCTGCGTGCGAGAGAAACCGAGTGTGTCTGCGTGCGAGAGAAACCTAGTGTGTCTGCGTGCGAGAGAGACCGAGTGTGTCTGCGTGCGAGAGAGACCGAGTGTGTCTGCGTGCGAGAGAGACCGAGTGTGTCTGCGTGCGAGAGACACCGAGTGTGTCTGCGTGCGAGAGAAACCGAGTGTGTCTGCGTGCGAGAGAAACCGAGTGTGTCTGTGCGAGAGAAACCGAGTGTGTCTGCGTGCGAGAGAGACCGAGTGTGTCTGCGTGCGAGAGAAACCGAGTGTGTCTGCGTGCGAGAGAAACCGAGTGTGTCTGCGTGCGAGAGAGACCGAGTGTGTCTGCGTGCGAGAGAGACCGAGTGTGTCTGCGTGCGAGAGAAACCGAGTGTGTCTGCGTGCGAGAGAGACCGAGTGTGTCTGCGTGCGAGAGAGACCGAGGGTGTCTGCGTGCGAGAGAGACCGAGTGTGTCTGCGTGCGAGAGAAACCGAGTATGTCTGCGTGCGAGAGAGACCGAGTGTGTCTGCGTGCGAGAGAAACCGAGGGTGTCTGCGTGCGAGAGAGACCGAGTGTGTCTGCGTGCGAGAGAAACCGAGTGTGTCTGCGTGCGAGAGAAACCGAGTGTGTCTGTGCGAGAGAAACCGAGTGTGTCTGCGTGTGAGAGAAACCGAGTGTGTCTGCGTGCGAGAGAAACCGAGTGTGTCTGCGTGCGAGAGAGACCGAGTGTGTCTGCGTGCGAGAGAAACCGAGTGTGTCTGCGTGCGAGAGAGACCGAGTGTGTCTGCGTGCGAGAGAGACCGAGTGTGTCTGCGTGCGAGAGAAACCGAGTGTGTCTGCGTGCGAGAGAAACCGAGGGTGTCTGTGCGAGAGAAACCGAGTGTGTCTGTGCGAGAGAAACCGAGTGTGTCTGCGTGCGAGAGAGACCGAGTGTGTCTGCGTGCGAGAGAAACCGAGTGTGTCTGCGTGCGAGAGAAACCGAGTGTGTCTGCGTGCGAGAGAGACCGAGTGTGTCTGCGTGCGAGAGAAACCGAGTGTGTCTGCGTGCGAGAGAAACCGAGTGTGTCTGCGTGCGAGAGAGACCGAGGGTGTCTGTGCGAGAGAAACCGAGTGTGTCTGTGCGAGAGAAACCGAGTGTGTCTGTGCGAGAGAAACCGAGTGTGTCTGCGTGCGAGAGAAACCGAGTGTGTCTGCGTGCGAGAGAGACCGAGTGTGTCTGTGCGAGAGAAACCGAGTGTGTCTGCGTGCGAGAGAAACCGAGTGTGTCTGTGCGAGAGAGACCGAGTGTGTCTGCGTGCGAGAGAGACCGAGGGTGTCTGCGTGCGAGAGAAACCTAGTGTGTCTGTGCGAGAGAAACCGAGTGTGTCTGCGTGCGAGAGAGACCGAGTGTGTCTGTGCGAGAGAAACCGAGTGTGTCTGCGTGCGAGAGAAACCGAGTGTGTCTGCGTGCGAGAGAAACCGAGTGTGTCTGCGTGCGAGAGAGACCGAGTGTGTCTGCGTGCGAGAGAGACCGAGTGTGTCTGCGTGCGAGAGAGACCGAGTGTGTCTGCGTGCGAGAGAGACCGAGTGTGTCTGCGTGCGAGAGAGACCGAGGGTGTCTGTGCGAGAGAAACCGAGTGTGTCTGTGCGAGAGAAACCGAGTGTGTCTGCGTGCGAGAGAGACCGAGTGTGTCTGTGCGAGAGAGACCGAGTGTGTCTGCGTGCGAGAGAAACCGAGTGTGTCTGCGTGCGAGAGAAACCGAGTGTGTCTGCGTGCGAGAGAAACCGAGTGTGTCTGTGCGAGAGAAACCGAGTGTGTCTGCGTGCGAGAGAGACCGAGTGTGTCTGCGTGCGAGAGAGACCGAGTGTGTCTGCGTGCGAGAGAAACCGAGTGTGTCTGCGTGCGAGAGAAACCGAGTGTGTCTGCGTGCGAGAGAAACCGAGTGTGTCTGCGTGCGAGAGAAACCGAGTGTGTCTGTGCGAGAGAAACCGAGTGTGTCTGCGTGCGAGAGAAACCGAGTGTGTCTGTGCGAGAGAAACCGAGTGTGTCTGCGTGCGAGAGAAACCGAGTGTGTCTGCGTGCGAGAGAGACCGAGTGTGTCTGCGTGCGAGAGAGACCGAGTGTGTCTGCGTGCGAGAGAGACCGAGTGTGTCTGCGTGCGAGAGAAACCGAGTGTGTCTGCGTGCGAGAGAAACCGAGTGTGTCTGCGTGCGAGAGACCGAGTGTGTCTGCGTGCGAGAGAGACCGAGTGTGTCTGCGTGCGAGAGAAACCGAGGGTGTCTGCGTGCGAGAGAAACCGCGAGGGTGTCTGCGTGCGAGAGAAACCGCGAGGGTGTCTGCGTGCGAGAGAAACCGAGTGTGTCTGCGTGCGAGAGAGACCGAGTGTGTCTGCGTGCGAGAGAAACCGAGTGTGTCTGTGCGAGAGAGACCGAGTGTGTCTGCGTGCGAGAGAAACCGAGGGTGTCTGCGTGCGAGAGACCGAGTGTGTCTGCGTGCGAGAGACCGAGTGTGTCTGCGTGCGAGAGAAACCGAGTGTGTCTGCGTGCGAGAGAAACCGAGTGTGTCTGCGTGCGAGAGAAACCGAGTGTGTCTGCGTGCGAGAGAAACCGAGTGTGTCTGCGTGCGAGAGAAACCGAGTGTGTCTGCGTGCGAGAGAAACCGAGTGTGTCTGCGTGCGAGAGAAACCGAGGGTGTCTGCGTGCGAGAGAAACCGAGGGTGTCTGCGTGCGAGAGAAACCGAGTGTGTCTGCGTGCGAGAGAAACCGAGTGTGTCTGCGTGCGAGAGAAACCGAGTGTGTCTGCGTGCGAGAGAAACCGAGTGTGTCTGCGTGCGAGAGAAACCGAGTGTGTCTGCGTGCGAGAGAAACCGAGTGTGTCTGCGTGCGAGAGAAACCGAGGGTGTCTGCGTGCGAGAGAAACCGAGGGTGTCTGCGTGCGAGAGAAACCGAGTGTGTCTGTGCGAGAGAAACCGAGTGTGTCTGCGTGCGAGAGAAACCGAGGGTGTCTGCGTGCGAGAGAGACCGAGTGTGTCTGCGTGCGAGAGAAACCGAGTGTGTCTGTGCGAGAGAAACCGAGTGTGTCTGCGTGCGAGAGAAACCGAGTGTGTCTGCGTGCGAGAGAAACCGAGTGTGTCTGCGTGCGAGAGAAACCGAGTGTGTCTGTGCGAGAGAAACCGAGTGTGTCTGCGTGCGAGAGAGACCGAGTGTGTCTGCGTGCGAGAGAGACCGAGTGTGTCTGCGTGCGAGAGAAACCGAGTGTGTCTGCGTGCGAGAGAGACCGAGTGTGTCTGTGCGAGAGAGACCGAGTGTGTCTGCGTGCGAGAGAGACCGAGTGTGTCTGCGTGCGAGAGAGACCGAGTGTGTCTGCGTGCGAGAGAAGCCGAGTGTGTCTGCGTGCGAGAGAAACCGAGTGTGTCTGCGTGCGAGAGAAACCGAGTGTGTCTGCGTGCGAGAGAAACCGAGTGTGTCTGCGTGCGAGAGAAACCGAGTGTGTCTGTGTGCGAGAGAGACCGAGTGTGTCTGCGTGCGAGAGAAACCGAGTGTGTCTGCGTGCGAGAGAAACCGAGTGTGTCTGCGTGCGAGAGAGACCGAGTGTGTCTGCGTGCGAGAGAAACCGAGTGTGTCTGCGTGCGAGAGAAACCGAGTGTGTCTGCGTGCGAGAGAAACCGAGTGTGTCTGCGTGCGAGAGAAACCGAGTGTGTCTGCGTGCGAGAGAAACCGAGTGTGTCTGCGTGCGAGAGAGACCGAGTGTGTCTGCGTGCGAGAGAAACCGAGTGTGTCTGCGTGCGAGAGAAACCGAGTGTGTCTGCGTGCGAGAGAAACCGAGTGTGTCTGCGTGCGAGAGAGACCGAGTGTGTCTGCGTGCGAGAGAGACCGAGTGTGTCTGCGTGCGAGAGAGACCGAGTGTGTCTGCGTGCGAGAGAAACCGAGTGTGTCTGCGTGCGAGAGAAACCGAGTGTGTCTGTGCGAGAGAGACCGAGTGTGTCTGTGCGAGAGAAACCGAGTGTGTCTGCGTGCGAGAGAAACCGAGTGTGTCTGCGTGCGAGAGAGACCGAGTGTGTCTGCGTGCGAGAGAAACCGAGTGTGTCTGCGTGCGAGAGAGACCGAGTGTGTCTGCGTGCGAGAGAAACCGAGTGTGTCTGCGTGCGAGAGAAACCGAGTGTGTCTGCGTGCGAGAGAAACCGAGTGTGTCTGCGTGCAAGAGAAACCGAGTGTGTCTGCGTGCGAGAGAAACCGAGTGTGTCTGCGTGCGAGAGAGACCGAGTGTGTCTGCGTGCGAGAGAAACCGAGTGTGTCTGCGTGCGAGAGAGACCGAGTGTGTCTGCGTGCGAGAGAAACCGAGTGTGTCTGCGTGCGAGAGAGACCGAGTGTGTCTGCGTGCGAGAGAGACCGAGTGTGTCTGCGTGCGAGAGAAACCGAGTGTGTCTGCGTGCGAGAGAAACCGAGTGTGTCTGCGTGCGAGAGAAACCGAGTGTGTCTGCGTGCGAGAGAAACCGAGTGTGTCTGCGTGCGAGAGAAACCGAGTGTGTCTGCGTGCGAGAGAAACCGAGTGTGTCTGCGTGCGAGAGAGACCGAGTGTGTCTGCGTGCGAGAGAAACCGAGTGTGTCTGCGTGCGAGAGAAACCGAGTGTGTCTGCGTGCGAGAGAAACCGAGTGTGTCTGCGTGCGAGAGAGACCGAGTCCGAGCATTAGTATTGGACTGGTTAGGTACATACATAATTACTATATAAGAGGCATGGAAGTTCGATTAATGGACAACAATAATCAGTGCAAACGTCTTGTTTTGAACTATTGTTTAATAAATATAAATAATTCGAGCACATAAACTTCCATATGGAGGATTAAATAAGATTGAATGTATGTAGTAATAATATATAAATATTATATAAGAGGCATGGACGTTCGATTAATGGACAACAATATAAATAAAAACAACAATTAAATTATTATAAACAATAGTTCAAAACAAGACGTTTGTAGTACTGATTATTGCTGTCCATTAATCGAACTTCCATGCCTCTTATAGTATATAATATTATGTACCAATTAGGCTACTAATGCTGGGGCACACTCCGTCTCTCGCGCACTGTCGCTCGCGCACACAGACACACTCGACACAATGCAAATACCTTTGCGAATAAATTGGAATTTAAGTTTTTGTCTGCTGAGTTATCAATCCAGAATACCCCAGGTGGTACATAAAAAGTTGTATATTCAGCTCTTTCTTTCTTTTTTATTACATTTTTGATTTAAAAAAAAAAATTGCAATATATCGCAATATGTATTGTATTGTATCGTATCGTGATATATCGTATCGTGACCCATGTATCGTGATATGTATCGTATCGTGAGGCCCTTGCCAATACCCAGCCCTAGTTCCAAGTGTCTTTGGTGGAATCCAGATCTTCCTGTAAAAGTCACAAACAGTGGGAAGCCTTGTTTTAAAGTATTGTTTATTAAATCACTTTTTTTTTGTGTGTGTGTGTGTGTGTGACACACAAATTCACTATTTACCTGGATCAAGCCCAGGAAACAGAATAAAACAAGGTTCTTGTCCAACCAGCTGCCATTAAATTTGCCTTCATCTTTAATTTGGTGAAAATATTCAAGCCAAAGTTCCACACACTCTTTTCTGAGAATACCCCACCAGCTCTCAATTCTCTGGTTGGCCGTACTTTTTCCATAGATAAAGCTTCTTTCTCCAGCCAGTGGATCATCATCGCTACGTCGCAAGTACCGCTGCATATCCCTAATGGTGCTGTTTTCTGTTCCCATATCTGCTCTCAGGATTCGAGGACAGCCACCAAGACTTCTTGACTGAACTGCTGATCGCTGATCGATTGCTCCTGTCTGCCTCGCTGCCTGCTGTGAGTGTGTTTGTGTGCTTCGGTGCGATAAGCTCCGTCTTAGCCTTATATTTCTTTGTTTTGAACCATCATTTTACTACTATTTCTAGTTGTTTATACTACTACATTTTACCCAACATCTCAGATTAACCTGACATCGCTAGCTTTTGTTATTAGTACTACTAGCACAAAACGCTAGTAATTCGCTAGCCTGTTAACGCGCCACCCGTGCGCTCAGCTATTTTATTTATTTATTTTTCTCTCGCGCGTCCGCGCCTTTGAGTTCATAAAAAGCTCAGGTGAGTAAGAATCAGTCAACAAACACGGTGAGTAATGTCTTGTCCTGTTATTGTCACTTGCACTTCATGTCACATGTTTAGTATAGCCTTCTCTGTCGACAATATAGGATTTATATGTGATAAATGTAAGGAGACAGTTAGGTTGACAGAGAAGATTTCAGAATTAGAAACACGCATCCAAACTTTAATTGAGGATAGTAAGAGTGCTAGTGCTTTAGATGTTTTGGATGCGCATAGAATAGTGAACACTTTACATGGCGTGGTTCCGGCTGAAGTAGAGCCTGCGCAGCCGGGCAAATGGGTGACAGTGAGGGATCGCTCTAGTCGCGGATCTAAAAACCACTCTTCCGTTCCGATTACCATAACAAATCGATTTGCCCCGCTCAGTGAAACACCCACTGAGAATGATTGTGCCCTAGTTATTGGCGATTCTATCACACGGAACGTGAAAATAGAGACACCAACCACCATAGTCACATGTTTGCCGGGAGCCAGAGCGCCTGACATCAAAGCAAATTTAAAAGTGCTGGCTAATGCTAATTGTAAATTCTCTAAGATCATTATTCATGTCGGCACTAATGATGTTCGACTCCGCCAGTCGGAGATCACCAAAATTAATATTAAAGAGGTGTGTGAACTTGCAAGTACGATGTCAAGGACTGTAATTTGCTCTGGCCCCCTTCCTGTTCGCAGGAGTGATGAGATAGTTAGTAGATTATGTTCGCTTAACGGTTGGCTGTCTAGGTGGTGTCCGCTTAATAATATAGAATTCATAGACAATTGGAAAAGTTTTTGGGGCAGACCTGACCTGTTGAAAAGAGATGGTATTCATCCCTCCTGGGATGGTGCTGCTCTTCTCTCTAGTAATATGGCTCATAGTCTTAGAGCTCAAACATGACAATCTGGGGCTCAGGTCAGGAAGCAGACAGACTGGCTAAACCGACCGTCTGCTAGCGGCCTCGCGTCACCAAGGTCAGATAAATCCTATCACATAGAGCCTCTTTCACCTAGCTATCATCATATAGAGACTGTGTCTGTTCCCCGAATTTGGAAATCCAAAAAACGTTTAAACCCAACTAAGGTTAAAAATTTAATTGATGTTCAACAAATAAAAAACAGCTATATTACAGATGAGCAAATGCTAAAGCTTGGGTTGCTGAATATTCAATCGCTTACTTCAAAAGCACTCGTTGTTAACGATATGATTTCAGATAATAACCTAGATGTGCTGTGTTTGACAGAAACCTGGCTAAAACCAAACGATTACATTACTTTAAATGAGTCCACCCCGCAAGATTACTGTTATAAGCATGAGCCTCGTCTGAAACGCAAAGGGGGTGGTGTTGCTGTAATTTATAGTAATAGTTTCAAAACCACTAAGAAATCAAGTTTTAAATATAATTCTTTTGAAGCATTGGTGCTTAATGTAAAAATATATAGTGTAAACGATAAATCACGTTTGAGATTTGTGCTGGCTACTGTATACAGGCCACCAGGGCACCATACAGACTTTATCAAAGAATTTGCGGACTTTCTATCAGAGTTAATATTGACTGCAGATAAAGTACTAATTGTTGGTGATTTTAATATACACATCGATAATGAAAAAGATGCATTGGGATTGGCATTTAAAGACATTGTAAATTCAATTGGAGTTAGACAACACGTGTCAGGACCTACTCATCGTCGTAATCATACTCTAGATCTAATATTATCACACGGGATAGATGTGGATGCCGTTGAAATTCTGCAGCAGAGCGATGACATCTCAGATCATTACCTAGTCTCGTGTAATTTCCATTTAGCCAAGGCTGCAAAGCCGACTCGGTGTTACAAATATGTGAGACCTATCACTTCTGCTACTAAAGATTGCTTTATTAATAATCTTCCTAATCAGTTTCATCATCTCAGCATCTCAGATAGCTTAGAAGAACTAGATATTACAACAGAAACGTTTAACTCTCTCTTTTCCAGCACTTTAGACACAGTTGCTCCGTTGCGCTTAAAGAAGATTAAAGAAAATAGTCCAACGCCGTGGTACAATGAGCACACTCGGGCCCTTAAGAGAGCAGCCAGAAAAATGGAGCGCAACTGGAAGAAAACAAAACTAGAGGTATTTCGCATTTCATGGAAGGAGAGCTCAATTACTTACAGAGAGGCTTTAAAAGCTGCTAGATCTGCTTATTTTTCAACCCTATTAGAAGAAAATAAACATAATCCTAGGTATTTATTTGAAACGGTGGCTAAACTAACGAAAAATAAAGCTTCAAGCACCGAAGTTTCCAAGCAACACAGCAGTAATGACTTTATGAACTTCTTCACTTATAAGATTGATAATATCAGGGACAAAATTATAACTATGCAACCGTCTACTACAGTATCGCATCAGGCAGTGCATTGTAGTCTCCCTGAGGAAAAATTTGATTCATTCGTTGCTATAGGAGAGGAAGAATTTACTAAACTCATTAAATCATCTAAATCTACAACATGTATGTTAGACCCTATACCGACTAAGCTACTGAAAGAAATACTTCCAGAGGTCATAGATCCTCTTCTTAATATCATTAATTCGTCTTTGTCTCTAGGATACGTACCAAAAAACTTTAAGCTGGCTATGATTAAACCGCTTGTTAAAAAAACGCAACTTGATCCTTCAGAATTAGTCAATTACAGGCCGATCTCGAATCTACCTTTTCTGTCAAAGATATTAGAAAAGGCGGTATCCTCACAACTGTGTTCCTTTCTTGAAAGAAATGATATCTGCGAGGATTTCCAGTCAGGATTTAGACCGTACCATAGTACCGAGACAGCTCTCGTTAGAGTCACAAATGATTTGCTCTTATCATCCGATCGTGGTTGTATCTCGCTATTAGTGTTACTCGATCTTAGTGCTGCGTTTGACACCATTGACCACAACGTTCTTTTAAATAGATTAGAACATTATGTTGGCATTACGGGAATTGCACTAGCATGGTTTAAATCATACTTATCTGACCGTTATCAATTTGTAGCAGTAAATGAAGAGATGTCTCATCGATCACAAGTTCAGTATGGCGTACCACAAGGCTCAGTACTAGGACCGCTGCTGTTCACTCTGTACATGCTACCATTAGGAGATATCATTAGGAAACATGGAATTAGCTTCCACTGTTATGCTGACGATACTCAGCTGTATATTTCTTCAAAACCTAACGAAACTTATCAATTCACAAAATTAACGGAATGCATAGCGGATATAAAAAATTGGATGACTTGTAATTTCCTACTTCTGAATTCTGAAAAAACAGAGTTTCTAATTATTGGACAAAAAACTTCCTCACGTAATAATCTAGAATACTGTCTAACACTTGATGGCTGCTCTGTTAAGTCTTCGTCGTCGGTTAGGAACCTGGGTGTGCTCTTTGATACCAATCTTTCATTTGAAAGTCACGTGTCTAGTATCTGTAAAACTGCATTTTTCCATCTTAAAAATATATCTAAATTACGCCATATGCTCTCATTGACAAATGCGGAACAGTTAGTTCATGCGTTCATGACCTCAAGGCTAGATTATTGTAATGCTCTACTGGGTGGTTGCCCTGCACGCTTAATAAACAAACTACAGCTGGTTCAAAACGCAGCAGCTCGAGTTCTTACCAGAACCAGGAAGTATGACCATATTAGCCCAGTTCTGTCAAAACTGCATTGGCTCCCTATTAAACATCGCATCAATTTTAAAATATTGCTGATTACTTACAAAGCACTAAATGGTTTAGCTCCGCAGTGCTTGAGCGAGCTCTTAACGCATTATAGTCCGTCACGTCTATACGATCTCAAAATTCCGGCCAGTTGATAATACCTAGAATATCAAAATCGACTGCTGGCGGTAGATCCTTCTCCTATTTAGCACCAAAACTCTGGAACAGTCTTCCTACCATTGTCCGGGAAGCAGACACACTCTGTCAGTTCAAAGCCAGATTAAAGACACATCTCTTTGACCTAGCTTTCACATAATACATTATAGACTTCTATAATTTAATGTTAGGCTGCATATAGTAGGTCAGCCGGAACCGGGAACACTTCCCAAAAATCCTGATGTACTCGTTACATCATGAGAAGAATGGCATCTACGCTAATTTTAGTGTCTGTGTTTATCCCGAGGTTTTCCTGCAGCCTGCCGGATCCAGGCCGTATCCAGATCTGACGAAGGACCTTCGCCTGGACCGATGACAACGCAGTGCTGAAGTGCCAACTAGTCTCTCCCTATGGAGGATCCCGCTACCACTCTACAGATAAGGCGTTGTCGGGAAAATTTGTCTCGCGGTCCTACCCCAAAGCAACAAATAAAATAAAATTCCTTATCAAAATTTATAAGGAAAGACAAGTATTCTGTTTAGGCTTGGCTTGTAGGGAATTCCAAACCTGCGTATATTCAAACGCACATAACTATAGAACCCATTCTAAATGCGCATGTGAACGCCATCAGTGTTTCTCACAGGTTCGCGTTTAAAGTCTGTGTAGAGAGAATGGTGTCGTCTTAGCGGCCCCTAATTTAATAACAAATGATCATTGCGACGGAAGCAAATCAATTAAAACTAACTTTAGATGGAAATAACTTAACTCTGCTGTACAGCCGAAACAATCTCTGTTGCCTTAAATTATACGCTTATCTCTGTAAAGCTGCTTTGGGACAATCTACATTGTTAAAAGCGCTATATAAATGAAGATGACTTGACCTGACTTGACTTCTAACTGTCTCAAGGAAGTAACCCCCTATGACTTTAGGGTCACTGCTTGTGCAGTATGCATTCAACCATAGTTTTCTCCTTGCAAATCCATCAATTGCCCCATTGATACAAATGCCAAATGGCTTCCATTTGTCATAAGAGTCAACATGCCATAGAAAGTTGGGGCCTTTTGAAAAGTACGCTCTTCTGTGCAGTCTTCTTTTTCTTCGCATTTCGGTGCCCAATGGGTCAAGAGTGGACAGAATGAGGCGGAGGTCTTCTTTGCGCACATGAAGTCCTCTTTCCTTGCATTTACTGCACATCCATCTATATCCATGCAATGCTCCTGAGCCTTGGAGCTCTTCTCTAACAAACTGAATAACATCAAACAAGTTGTCATAATTATTTCTGCGAAATAGTCCGTTTCTACTTAAGATTTTTTTAAGTGTCTTCATGCTGATAATAATCCTGTGCTTAACACTTAAAATATGAAGGATTTCTTCATACTTTAGACCCAGTTCAAAATAATGTTGAATTAGTCCAAATCTGCCCATCCTATAGAAATAAATGAAATATAACACAAACAAATTTCCAAAACTGTAAAACTGTTATATAAAAATTAAAAATAAACTCAAATAATAATAATTAGTATTATTACATTTAGGCTACATATTTAGAAGATGCTTTTATCCAAAACGACGTGCAAAAAAGGAACACAGCAATTGTCAGCCATAATACAGGTTAGACGACAATTTATATTGTGTATTAAGTGTAATACATCAAATTGTCTTAACTGCGTCTGCATGCTTCAAGTGATTCTCAATTGTAGCGGGTATGGGGTGGAACATACGATTTAATATGAATGACGTGCATCAAAATCTTTTGTTTATTTGTGATAGAACTTCATATATCTTAGCACTTCATTATTATTGTTTAACCTGTAATATGACTGATATTTGACAAATTGTTTTGTTTCTTTCTGTAATTTTTGGACAAAAGCGTCTTCTATATGTAGCCTGAAATGTATTAATAGTAGTAATAATAATAATTATTATTATTATTTAAGTTAATAACTATAAATGAGTTCACTTAGTTAATACAATAATATGTTTGTCATAAAATAATTTATCAATGCTTTATTTTTATAGGCTATAACCTTGCAGGTTTGGATAAAATAGGCCTAATTTTTTTGCATAATTTTTTCTTAAAAATAAAGCATTCATAAATTATTTTATGATAAACATATTACTGTCTTAAGTGAACTAATGTATATTATAAACTCAAATTATTAAATTATTATTATTATTACATTTTAGGCTACATATTTAGAAGACGCTTTTGTCCAAAACTTACAAAAAAGGAACAAAGAAATTCATCAAATATCAGTTATAATACAGGTTAGACAATAATAATAAAGTGCCAAGATTATCACAAATAAACAAACGATTTTGATGCATGTCATTCATATTAAATTGTAGCCTATATCCCACCCCATACCCGCTACAATTAAGAATCTCTTTAAACAGTTAAGACAAAATGTATTCCACTTAATACACAATAAAACAATATAAGATGATTCGTTAACAACGTACCTCTTGGTGTTCTTCTAAAAGGAGGACGAGCCACAAATCCGTGAGTACAGTTTACAAACCAACACAGTCTCACTCCCTACACGTCAAATGTCTGACGCATGGTCCAGGAACCCTGGCGTCATTTTTTAACGCACTGGGTATACCCTTGGCGTCATTTTTCAACGAGCAGGGTAGATTGAACCGGGGACGTTCAACGTTGAAATTTGACGTCTTGGGTAAGCACACCACAACATGTTGTCTGCCATTACAACAAGACTATACTACAAAAATAAAAATGAATAGGCTACAAAAAAACGATCTATGCCAGGACGAGTCAAATGGCGGCCCCCCGATCATTTTTATCTGGCTCTCCAACTGGTTTTTGATGTTTAAAAACCCTCGCAATCTGATGTCAAAGGTTTAGCGCCAAAAGTCCTTTAAAACAATTACGCTGACGTCACCGGGTTATCCCAAAGTTCATTGCGATTTTCCTCTCGGTAAGTAGTACGGTACATTAATATACATGGGTCTATCATTCTTACATTGATTTACACATCTAAAACTGTTGAATCAGGACAATAAGTTGTGTTTAGAAACTTTAGTTTTGTAAGGTGGCCATTTCTTAGGACGATTATGATAGAATAAGACATTATTAAGTTAACACACGCAAAGTTACGCAAAGTTAACGTTAGCTTATTAAATTCAAGTTAATTTTTGTCGCATACAATCATGTAACTTAAGGTACGATCATAGGGGAATATAAGATTTTCAGTATTAAATTAGCCCACAAATATTGTCCAACATTGTAAATGTTCAGAATGAAGAACGGTTGGCAGATTGGTCTGTTTTACAGTCTGACGTTAATGATAAATTACGCAAAATTATATAATAAAACACCGAAATAAATCATCCATTTTTAACAATACTACAAATTCATAACTACTACATTGTGGCTCATCACAACTTTTCAACATGAAATAAAACAATATGCAAGTAATGTAATAATGCTGTCATAAATTATTGACTGATTCACACACACACACACACACATATGCTATATATATATATATATGTGTGTGTGTAGATTTCAAAATGCCTCGAAAGAAGTTCAAGCCTTGCCCCTCCTGCCAAGCACCTAATCAGGTGAGGGAAAGTGGAATAGAGCATTATGTGCAATATTCAAATATGTGGTTTTAATGTCCTACATTTAGTAGGTCAATTGGATACTAAAGTATGCTCCTACTAAATGACCCTGTACGATATCTGTACTGTGTTACAAAACAATATGTATTACTTATTTTGCACCAAACGCCATAGGCAACATTTATTAGAGTAGCCTGGGTGTCTCCTACATCTGCCACTTTTACTGTATGATTATAATAATAATAATAATCCTGTGTAAATTTAGAGACCTATTCTGAATTGCATTGTGCTTTGTGTGTTCCTATCTTTCCTGTATACAGCCAAATTAAACTGTATCTTGATTGTACTTCTTCTCTGTGACTGTGGATCTGATGTCTCACTTTGGTATACTTTTACCAACACAGGTGAGCCGCAAAACCTGCAGCTCTTGTTTCACAGCCATCTCCCAAAAAGCCAAAGTGACGGCCAAAAAATTGTCCCTGGACAAGAATTGGGGGGAAAGGGTCCGAAAAAATAAAAATTCGTCAAGAGTGGTGGACTCTGCCAATATTGCAGTAAGTATAAATGCTCATATGTCATTAAGCAATATGATTTGTTTCACTTTTTATTAATATTGTGTGATAGGGCAAGGGCGTCATTTTACAAAAATAAGTTTAATCTGTCAGTGAATGAATTTGAGGTAGTCATAGATGGCATTGGTGTAATATTATTTTAATTTATTTGTCATTTGCTTGACATGCATGGAATAGACTTTCTTTTTGACCAGGTGCTCATGTACATTTGTTTACATATACAACCGGCTACATTGTAAACATAACCTTGCTTTAGTACCACACAGACAATGCATGTTACTGAAGTTTTTGTCTCTGCTAAAGGCAGATCACAGAATTCAGACCCAGAGTCACTATTAAAGACAGTCTTGCATGATTATGTAGGCTAAGTACTGTAGATAACATGCTCCCTTACACTACCACTACAAGCATGTGAATATTGCATTTCACGCTTGCATTGTCAGTTGTGTTCCCTCAGGCAATATAATCGTTTTTAAATCAATAAACTCCTTTTTAATCATATTGATTCTTTGACTGTCAAGTGTGTTTAAACAGTGCGGGTCAATTTGACCCATAACATAATGGATGTAAATATTTTTAAATGAATGATAAGAGCATTAACGTTATACTTACCATCCCACGTCTTTGACGGCAGAGGTGGCGACAAATTAAAATTCTCCTCCTTAGACGCCGATGTTGCCTCACCATCTCCATTTCCATTTCCATCTCCATTTCCATATCAAAAAAAAATTTGTACAGCAACCAAAGCAATAATGTTTGCGCTTCCATTTTTTCAACGCCGAAAGCTGACCTTTTCACTGACGTAATGACGCAATAACGTGCACTTGCTAGCCTGTTCCATTTACGTGTTCTCCGAATGCTTATAAGGAGCCTCGCTACAACCCTAGGTATTTATTTGAACTAACGAGAAATGAAGCTTCAACACCAGACGTTTTCAAACAGCACAGCAGTAATGACTTTATTTTATACCCATGGATCTGAAGCGCTGCTCTTTCAAACACACTTCAACAGTTGAAAACATTAGATTTCATGTGTTTTTCACATCTAAAAACACATCTGAATAAAATATTATGTTTCATAGCAGTCTGAACATAGCTTACGAAACTTCCACATTTGAGAGAGAGAGAGAGACTGATTACTCTAGGCTCCTCCCACTCGTTCTCCTCCTCCAATCAGACTGCTGGAAGGCTCATTGGTCACAGCTGTAATGGAGGACTGAAGCTTTAAAAGCTCTTGTGGTGAATCAGTGTGTGTCTGACACTCAGACCGCTCTCTATCTCTGTCATGTTCCTCTCTGCGGTATGGTAATATAATGTTTCCTCCTGTCAGCTCCAGGCTCTTTTGGGCTGTGTGTGTGTTTTATTTAAACCAGTTTGAGTCTCTATGTTGGACTCATTATGGGGGAAACCTTTGGCAAAAAACATTTCCAGTCTCTCACCCATTTGCTCATGAGTTTTTGTCCAGCTAACAATCTACATGAAGAAAAGTTTGTCCTCAGACTATTTAAAACAAAGCGAAGAGAAGTGGATGTTTTTCATCATTTCTAATGTTTCTAAAGATAGTAGTTAATCAGTGAATCCTGAAAGCTGAAGCTGTATGGCAGTCTCCACACTTCATTAAGCAGCACAGCCTTTCTCAGCTGATCATAAGAGAGGTTTCTTCAGCATCTCGCCAGTGTTTCTGAACCATCAGGGCTTATTTGAAATCAATTCAAGGAAATGACACAATATATAATAATGCATGAATAAAACAATGTTTTATATTTAATATGTAATCCTAAATAAAGCATTAATTAGTGTGCTAAACACAGATGAAGACAGAAATGAGGCTGAATATAAATCTTCATTCTTCATGCTGGTCTGGAACGACAGTAAATGGCCTAAATTACAGGCAAATAAAGAAGTGTCCCTTTTTCAAGATACTGTATTTAAAAGAATGATATAAAATCTAAATACGCTTTACAGATTCTTATTGGAAAGGGTTTGTTGTTGATGAAATGTTTGCACATGCACCCGAGGAACAGTCCTTAAGAGACTAACAGATTACAGACAGAAGAAATGGTAAATGGACTGCATTTATATAGCGCTTTCACAGACCCATGGCCACCAAAGCGCTTTACATATTGCCTCACATTCACCCCCTCATTCACTCATTCATACGCCGACGGCGGTGGAAATCCATCATGTGCAGTTTCTAGACCGACTAAAGAATAAACCAAACACTTTAAAACTAGATAAATCTGGTGTAAATTACACAGAAAAAAAGAGTCCATGAAGGAATGAAAACATGACGTGAGAAACGAGCAGATCAACGATATGACCATGAACAATAACAAACTAAAAGACATTACTGATAAATCTGAACTAATCTAGACCGGTGATGCTCTTATGAACGCACCAATTAAATGGGAACTCCTCCTGTCCAATCCGGACCCGTACTGTGAATCTAACAGATAGAAAGATGAGGAAGGAGAATATAATATAGAATCTAATGTAAAGCATCTCCTCAAACACAGCTCAGTGTGAAGTGAAGCCAGAAGTGTCTATCTCTACACTCGCCCTCTCCGGCAGCGGCCCTCTCCTCCTCAGCCGCCTCAGAGCTCTCCGGGCCGCTGCCTCTCTTGCAGCCCTCCTGGTTCTCCCGGACCCCTCAGGGAACTCCTCTCCCCCAACCCGGACCCGGACCGTGAACCTGACAGAGAGAAAGATGAGGAAGGAGAATATAATAAGTGTATTCTTTGTGCACAACATGTTCATCTACACAAACACAGCTCAGTGTGTGATGAGTCCTGACACGTTTGTATAGCCGCGTTTCCACCGCAGGAACTTTCCCCAGGAACTAGAACTTTGGGCTGGTACTCGATGTGTTTACACCGCAGGAACCAGGGTCTAAATGAAGTTCCGGGTCAATATTTCCCCCTCCGGTAGTCCCGGATCACAAGGTAGTACTTTTTCAAAGTTCAGGAACTTTCAGGGGTGGGACTTGTGCTCTGCAAGCTGATTGGTTGAGTTCACGCTGCATTTTATTTATTTTTAGCCTCCCTTTTTAAAAAATCTATTGCGGAAGAGTTGTCTGTCTGCAAATATGGAATTTAATAAAAAAAACTGGTGAACTGGCGACGAGTTTCAGGCTTTATTAAGGGTAAAACTTTCTGCGCGTTCGTCCCAGCCATCTCACGGTCAATGTCCACAATAGCTGATAACATACAAATTTTATATCTAACGTTAGCATTACGAGTAGGGGTGCGCCAAAATATCCATATGGCGATATCTCGCGTTATTTATTCCCGCGATCGATTCTCGATGCGCTCTTAACAAGTTTCGATCTTAAAAGCCGTTAAGGCGGGCGTAGGCCTACACGGTACGAGTTCCGGTACTTTAGACCACGGTGTAAACGCAGAAAGCAACTGGTCTGGGGCAAAAAAAGTTCCTGGGAAAAAAGTTCCTGGGACAAATTTCGGGTAATTTCGGTGGAAACGCGGCTATACTCATATTCTAGGCAGAGTGTGAGTCTGATCTGCTCCATAGGGCTTCGATTATGAGGCGTGTCTTAACCGAACCAGGAGAAAAAAACCTCTGCACTCAATTGGATAGACTTACAACCAATCAGAGCAACGCAGTGAGTGACAAACGCCTTGATTGCGGTTCTCTGTTCGTCTTTTAAAATGAATGCGCTGTCGATTTCTTTTATAACAGACGCGATAGCGGAATCTACACATCTCAGTTCTCCAGCTGCAGTCGTCTTTGTTGAAAACCAGTTCAACCCAAGCGCTCTTTGGTGACGTGGTGATTACGTAACCGCAGATCATCTGTCCATCATGAGAGAATCACAGTATCTAAAGCAAGTAGTCATATGGTTTTATAGAACAACACTGTTAAAATACATGATATAAACAATCATCTTATGTGCATCATGTATTATAACTAACGCCTGCAGAGGGCGCCACTGTCCTGCTGATTATTACACTCTACAGCAGATCTAATCCTTAAATACTGGACAAACATTTCATTTACACGTTCAGTTTATCTGTAATATTTGCCCACTTACGATAGAAATGCTACAGCGACTGTAATTTCTTCAAGAACATGTGGACTTCAAAACATGCAAACTCAGAGCGAGGGTTTAAACTTTTATTCTGAAATCGCGAGGAACAGTTCGCATATATTTAGAACATATTGATGTATTCTCCTGTGTTGGCTTAGTTTTACAAATGATTTATCTTACACATCTGATGAAATGGCTCACATTCGTCTCTGACAGACCACCATCTTCTCTTTCATATTAAAACATTCATTATATCGAGCCAAGATTCAGATATGAGTTTCTCCTGACAGCAAATGTGAACTTCGCAGACGCCGTAACGTTTGCATTTTATCGGTTCCAATAAGGTCAAAAATAAAAAAGTGGATATCATTCACTTGTAAAACATGTAGCTGAATATCATCCCACTTGCACAAAATAAATGCAGTAAATAATAGATGAAATACACTGGAAATTATATGAAATTTAAATTACTCACTAAATAAAAACAGTTAGCAATAATGCCTAATAAAGTTACTAAGTTCCATATTCCATTATTATGCTTCTACATCTCTGATGAGGATCGATATTTGGCTTGACGATAGTAGACATTGATGAGGGTCGAGTTACACTCAGAAAGAGAAGCAGTTTTTGAGCCATTGAGTCCATCAGCAATCAGAACATAATCAGGAAATCTATATTACACACTTGAGTGTTTTACATGAAGGAAGAGATTTCACTAATCGCTGAACCACAGAATCAACAGGAGAAAGAGTGAAAGATAATCTGTGCATCTCCTGCACCGGCGTAAAGTGAAACCGGAAGTGTCTATCTCTACACTCGCTGACCGGAAATCCAACATGGCGGCAACTAGACCATTACGTTTATTGCCAACAAACAAAATAAACATTTGTTGCGGTTTCTGAGACGGCACACTCCACGACCCACCAGTGGAGAGCATCATGTCTTTATGTCTGTATATATCATGTCTTCTACATTTAAACACAATCTGAGGCTAAACATGTCATGCCAACACAAGCAAACCCGAGTGACTGGACAATGCAGTCGAGAGCCTCAACACTAGTGTTACCGGTTCAAGATTCACTGTACTGATGTAATTACAGTAGTAAACTCACAGAAACAGCAGCGGCTGAGAGAGTTCCTCACTAGATGTGTTAACGTTACCTGGGACAGTGCGCCGGGCCCGTGTGGCCTTGGCCAATGAAGGCCACCTCCAACCCCTTCCTCTGGCCGACGGTGTGCAGCGCGCTGACGTGCTCGTGCTGGTGTTGCTCCATTTTGCATTTGTCCATATTTCTTCTGCTTTTATGCGTTTACTGATGATTAGCAAACAAACAAAGGTTGTAGGTTCATAGCGCCACCTACTGTTCTGGAGTTTAATTTATTAATCCTCGAATAACAATAACATACATTTGGAAAGGATGTAAAAGCAAAGGATTGGCAATACATACAAATACACACACAAAATAAAATAATACATCATTTGTACATAATTGACACATCTTACCACAAATTAAGAATAGTTACAAATTACTTAAACCTTAAAAGTTATTTATAATGACATGACAAGGACACAGACACTGCAATTCACTAACATGCTCCAACATTGACTAGCAAATCTTCTAAATACATGGATTTCTTTTGGAATATTTAAGGAATCTTAGGATTTTTTATTCTTCAAATAAAAAAGAGCTTTAAGAAATGGAGTATAGTTAAATTTATAAAGTGGGGATTAGATGGAATACCGTTTGCATAATTGTTGCATATGAATTTGCCATATAAAAAATGTAACAATATACTCCAGGGGTCCATTATAATAAAACAATAATGTCTTTCAAAACTGAAAGAGTGTGTAACATTGACAGCTGTTATGAAATATGTGAGAATATAACATATAACTCCTGCAGATTTTCTGAACACCTGAAGAGATCAGGTATTGGTTTCGTAAACATGAAATAAATGTGTGAAGTATATTACCAAAAATTGATATGGTCAAAATGTGGGCCAAATGGACAAATGTTGATATTATTGTCACAGTCACACCATCCACTCCAACACCAGCACCAGCTCCACCCATCACCATCATCATCATCATCATCATCATCATCATCATCGTCATCGTCATCATCATCATCACCATCATCATCATCATCATCATCATCATCATCATCATCTTCCCCTGTTCAGCCTCATCAGCCTCACTATATCAAGCCTGCTCTCCCTTCAGTTCACTGTCGTCACACACAGACTCTTCCTGAACTCTCACCAGAGTTACCCAGCAATCCTGTTCCTGATCGTCGGCACTGTCTTCGGATCTTCTTTGTGTATCCGTTCCTCAGCTGACTGTAACGCAACTGAGAATGAGGTGAAGTTCTACGTCTCATTCAGCAAACCATCCTTCACCTGTTGTGTTCTGCTCACGCTCTGTAAATAAACCCTATTTACTTCCACATCAGACCGGCGAGGCGGAGGATTGCAGTGGGTTTCTCCTTCAGTCCCTCTACTATGAAACGCAACCACATCTCTCCCCCACGGACCGTGGCCTTGATGATTCCTCCTCTTCTCTCCGGTCGAGCGATACAGTGGGCACAGTCGTTGTGGCAGTCCCACGCTCCAGTATCCACCTCGTCATCAGCCTTCACCAATCACATCAAGGAAGTCTTCACACAAACTACTTCAACCCTCTCCGTTCACCATCAGCTCTTTTGCCTTCACCAAGGTAGCAAGTCAGTCAGTCAGTATGCCTTAAACTATTGTACATTGGCAGCCTCTAGTTTTCTGCCGACCGCCTTTCATCATGGCTTGAATGCTGACATTCGCCGACTGATGGTCGCTTATGATGGATGCCATGGGGATCGAGAATTTCATCCAGAAAACCATCCTGGTGTCACAACGGCTTACAGTTTCTGAGACGGCACACTCCACGACCCACCAGTTGAGAAATACCGCTCTACATTTCATATATTTATATATCAAGTCTTCTACATTTAAAATATACACTGTGCACAATGAGGCTATGAATTGCCATATAAAAAATTAACAATATACTCCAGGGGTCCATTATAATTAAAAATAATGTCTTTCAAAATGGAAAGAGTGTGTAACATTGACAATATGTCACTTGACACTGAACAAAATTATAAACACAACACTTTTGTTTTTGCCCCCATTTTTCATGAGCTGAACTCAAAGATCGAAGACTTTATTATGTACACAAAAGGCCTATTCACAAATCTGTCTAAATCTGTGTTAGTGAGCACTTCTCCTTTGCCGAGATGATTACACAGCATGATTATTGCACAGGTGTGCCTTAGGCTGGCCACAATAAAAGGCCACTCTGAAATGTGCAGTTTTATCACACAGATGCCATCAGACGATGTCGCAAGTTTTGAGGGAGTGTGCGATTGGCATGCTGACTGTTTTATATGATAAAACCTACCCCACTTACCTGTTAATCCGGTCTGGACGGCCCTCTGTAGGGCACCCCGACCGTTGACAGCCCTCTCTGGTCGACCCTGGAAGAAAATTAAAAACAAACAAACAAAATGGCGGTCATTTCATTTACTACACTCATTATTGTACAACACAACCACATAGACAATAAAACACATGTGTGTGTGCACACATATAATACAGATATTATGAGACGGGTTATTGGTGTTATTATTATTATTATTATTATCACTATAATTATATACATATTTACGTATTTATCAAGTGGACATTGTTATGGGACATAGGAGCACGGCATTGTTCCCTTTCTTGACCGTGGGTGACCTTTAGTGGTCAGTAGAAAGTAGGCCAGTGCATAGCCATTGTAAATGATTGTTAATTTGCTTGAATTTATAAGGTCTGTACCGATTTATGTGTATAGTTATTTTGAAGGACTTTTATTATGATATGGCCTTAACGTGCACCAACACATGTATAAAGCGCGTTCTGTTTCCGCTATGTGTATGTGCGCACACTTTCATGAAGGACGCAGCTTGTAATGCATGACAGTTTTCTTCCCCCCGTGAAGTTTTGTGCATCCCATTTGAGGGTTATAAGGTAAACTAAGTTTAATGTTTATCGTTTTTTGTAATTGTATCGTTTTATTGTGACGTTGGTTAATGTGTTGGAGTGACAGTGTTTGTTTTTATTGTTTGTGTTTTTGCTGTAGCTCTTACGGTGTCTACATGAGTGTCATGAATAAAACGCTAATGGAAACATCAGTTTAAGGAGTAATTTGACCATCATTCAAGTGGGGTAGCTACAGCCATTTCTGGGACCTCCTTAGGGTCCCCTAACCAAGCCCGTGCCAGTGCCTCTGAGCTTTTGGATAGCCCTGGGTTGAGACGGGGTTTGTTCGGTGTGTCTTTTGTCTCTTTTTGTCTCTCTTTGTCTCAGAACTGCCTTAATTCTACGTGGCGTTGATTCAACAAGGTGCTGAAAGCATCCTTTAGAAATGTTGGCCCATATTGATAGGATAGCATCTTGCAGTTGATGGAGATTTGTGAGATGCACATCCAGGTCACGAAGCTCCCATTCCACCACATCCCAATGATGCTCTATTGGGTTGAGATCTGGTGACTGGGGGCCATTTTAGTACAGTGAACTCATTGTCATGTTCAAGAAACCAATTTGAAATGATTCGAGCTTTGTGACGTGGTGTATTATCCTGCTGGAAGTAGCCATCAGAGGATGGGTACATGGTGGTCATAAAGGGATGGACATGGTCAGAAACAATGCTCAGGTAGGCCGTGGCATTTAACCCTCTGGGGTCTGAGCTGTTTTCTGGGCCCTGGAGGTGTTCTGACATGCTCTGACATTTGTACTTATTTCTGTTACTTGTGACATTTTCATGGCTAAAGTCTAATTACACTGTATTCAGCACAAACTCTGCTACGATAATATATTAGCAGCATGTGTGTAAAAGTTTGTAGTTTTGAGATAATGACATTTATGCGTGGTTTGTGAAAATACAAAAAAAAATTCTCACTGAAATAAGGTTATGAAACCCATACTGATTATTTCTTCACAAGACTTTTGAAAATTGTATGACGTAGCTTAGAATATTTGCTCTAAAACTATGTGAAAATCACCCTGACTGCTCATTCAGATAAGACAATATATTGATTTAAAAATTTTACGTGTGCGACAAAGCTTTATGCGGGAGCTCATTAATACCTTTTCACACCTGAGAAAGACAAAGACCCTCCCCTAATGGTCCCATTAGGAGCTATCAGGCCCTATCATTCTGAGCAACCTTGCACAAAGAATGAGGAAATTTTAAAAAAGAATGGCTATATAATTTTTTACCTTACATCTCTCTTGTCTTCAAATCGCATTCTTCTTCTGAGGTAGCCTAAATCCAATGTAAGCTCACGGTCCGCCTTTCAAACTCGACGAAAAGCAGAGACTTGTGAAGTGTTTTGGTGTTTTGTTTTTGAGGTAATGAGCGTGTTCGCATTCCATGTGGAGATTTGCATGTGAATATCTTTTGCGCGAGTGGGCGTGTTCAAATTAAAAATAATTAGGAAGCGATTGAGAAGCTGGACATCTTGTTGATTTTATACAAATTACTTAAACAGAGAATATTTGTTTACAATTTGAATCCGATCATTTAAAAGTACACACTTAAATGTTTATAAAGATATATGGCTCATAAATGTGTGACAAGTATTCGCTGAGTTTTGTTTCAGTTTATAGACGTGCTCAAGAAAAAAAAGTTCACCGCGACGGAGAGGCAGAACGCACACCCTGTTTATTTTCTTTATTTTACAAAAGCACAATGTTTTGATTTGATTGTAAGTGGACACATACAAAAGTAGAAATATCACAGATTCTTTTTTTATATTTCTTTTTTTCGGTATGACCATAAATGACGGAGTAATTTAAGTTTATAGTTCTACAATGTGAAGAAAATCCAGCAAAACGCGCCGGCGCGTTTGTCGACCTCAGAGGGTTAAACAATGCCCAATTGGCACTAAGGGGCCTAAAGTGTGCCAAGAAAACATCCCCCACACCATTACACCACCACCACCAGCCTGCACAGTGGTAACAAGGCATGATGGATCCATGTTCTCATTCTGTTTACGCTAAATTCTGACTCTACCATCTGAATGTCTCAACAGAAATCGAGACTCATCAGACCACGCAACATTTTTCCAGTCTTCAACTCTCCAATTTTGGTGAGCTTGTGCAAATTGTAGCCTCTTTTTCCTATTTGTAGTGGAGATGAGTGGTACCCGGTGGGGTCTTCTGCTGTTGTAGCCCATCCGCCTCAAGGTTGTGCGTGTTGTGGCTTCACAAATGCTTTGCTGCAGTTGTAACGAGTGGTTATTTCAGTCAAAGTTGCTCTTCTATCAGCTTGAATCAGTCGGCCCATTCTCCTCTGACCTCTAGCATCAACAAGGCATTTTCGCCCACAGGACTGCCGCATACTGGATGTTTTTCCCTTTTCACACCATTCTTTGTAAACCCTAGAAATGGTTGTGTGTGAAAATCCCAGTAACTGAGCAGATTTGAAATACTCAGACCGGCCCGTCTGGCACCAACAACCATGCCACGCTCAAAATTGCATTGAAGCAACTGCCATGTGATTGGTTGATTAGATAATTGCATTAATGAGAAATTGAACAGGTGTTCCTAATAATCCTTTAGGTGAGTGTATGTTTATAAACCTATTTTATAATTTTCAAATACATAGTTCAGCTTTATATATTTTTCTTATACCCTTTGGGATGTAATAGGATCATATATACATATGGACAATATTAAAATTCATTTATTTTACCTTAAAAACACAAAACGATGTCGTCGTGGAAATAATTCTCAAACATATATCAAACAGCATTTTCTGCCCCAACTTATATTTTTCCTATACCCTTTGGGATGTATTAGGACCATATTTACATATGGATAAAATTAAAACTCATTATTTTACCTTAAAAAAGTCTTGTAGATAAAACGATGTCGTCGTGGAAATAAATCCCAAACACATACCTAACAGCATTTTCTGTCCCAACTCTTTTTTATGAAAGTTGTTGACTTTTTATATTTTAGTAATAAACTTTCATTTATGAAATTTTTACTCCTATCATTGACCATTACATGGTAACTTGCATATTATGTACTGCTGTAATATGTCATGCTGCGCCGTGTTATCGACCAGGCAGAACAATCCTTCCATCCACCATAGATAATTTCTCAAATTGCTTATTTGATCTGTCTCGGCTGCTCAGTAAACCCAAACAAACAGATGAACTAGAAGAACTAACTAGCACTATGAGCACCATTCTCTCTAGAACATTGGATATTGTTTCACCCATTAAATTTAAAAAGGTCAGAGAGAAAATTAAAGCACCATGGTACAACAATACTACGCGTGTTCTAAAGCGAGAAACCCGTAATTTAGAGCGTAAATGGAAACACACTAATTTAGAGGTCTTTAGAATCGCATGGAAAGACATCGGCTGCGTCCGAAACCGCATACTCAATGAGTAGGTACTTAATTTCAATAAGTACGTACTTAATGAGCGCTAAAAGAGTAGGTACTTTATAGCCAGATCTCGTTGAGTATGAATGCGAACCGGACATCTGCCATGTTGATGTTATCATGTGACCTACGACGTGTTATCACACGCGCAACAACTTAGATGAATTGAACGTGTCGTTCAAATCTTTTATCTGTAAATATCTTATCTTGTAAATATCTTGATATTGATTAAGAAACTTTTTGAAGAAACTGCTGCCCATTTATTTTGTGTATACATTTAGGGTTGATTTAAGTTCTTATTTTTAACCCTACTAAATTTAACTCTCGTTTCATCCCTCAGGCTTAGGCCTATAAATAACAAAAAATGCATTTTTTAAATGTATTATAATGAATTATTTAAGAAAATATATATTAAGATATTCAACCTTGTATGTTCTTTTTTCCTGTGTAAAAAATCTCATGTATGCAAACCCATTTTATATATATATACACCTTATAACATTAGTTACTCGACAGCCCTACCTAGAATGGTTTTCCTCAGTGTTTGTAATGTTTGCACAAAGGGCAGCTGTGCAAAAATTCGCCTTTGGAGGAAACTGTTGATTTTATACTCGAAAAATGTAAGTATCATTACTATTAAAAATTAATATTACCCCAGAATGAATTGCATTGCTATCCCACCCCAAAACATACAATAATAACAACAATGATAAATGCTGACCAATACTTAATTATATTACTTTTTACTGAAAATGATATAATTCAATAAAAAAAATGTAATGTATGTCATATGATATAGCTATGCATGAATACACTCTAGATGTGTATATAATGAACATATCTACATTTTCATTCAAACGATTAAATAAAGCACTAATTAAATAATTATATTTTATTTACTGACAACAATGAGAAAAATATTAATAAATTAATGAAAGTCACCATCACACAATAAACAAATGCATATACAAGTCAACACATGAAACAAAGCTTTATTCAAACTACAATCATGTATGTAGACTACAGGGGCTGAATCCCACATCCTTCTGCCGTCTCAACACAGCCCATTCTGCGGCTTTATTCTGATGAATCAGCTGAGCGCCAGAGATGAGCCGTGCCTGAGGTTGTTGCGTGATGGGTTGTGCTTCACAATCTGAGGCAATAAGAGCAGGTGGAGTGATGGAGGGTCTCGTGAGGGCAGGTGGAGTGATGGAGGGACTCGTAAGGGCAGGTGGAGTGATGGAGGGACTCGTGAGGACAGGTGGAGTGATGGAGGGTCTCGTAAGGGCAGGTGGAGTGATGGAGGGACTCGTGAGGACAGGTGGAGTGATGGAGGGTCTCGTAAGGGCAGGTGGAGTGATGGAGGGTCTCGTGAGGGCAGGTGGAGTGATGGAGGGTCTCGTAAGGGCAGGTGGAGTGATGGAGGGTCTCGTAAGGGCAGGTGGAGTGATGGAGGGTCTCGTAAGGGCAGGTGGAGTGATGGAGGGTCTCGTAAGAGCAGGTGGAGTGATGGAGGGGCTCGTAAGGGCTGGTGGAGTGATGGAGGGACTCGTAAGAGCAGGTGGAGTGATGGAGGGTCTCGTAAGAGCAGGTGGAGTGATGGAGGGGCTCGTAAGAGCAGGTGGAGTGATGGAGGGACTCGTGAGGACAGGTGGAGTGATGGAGGGTCTCGTAAGAGCAGGTGGAGTGATGGAGGGGCTCGTAAGGGCTGGTGGAGTGATGGAGGGACTCGTAAGAGCAGGTGGAGTGATGGAGGGACTCGTGAGGACAGGTGGAGTGATGGAGGGTCTCGTAAGAGCAGGTGGAGTGATGGAGGGGCTCGTAAGGGCTGGTGGAGTGATGGAGGGACTCGTAAGGGCAGGTGGAGTGATGGAGGGACTCGTGAGGACAGGTGGAGTGATGGAGGGTCTCGTAAGAGCAGGTGGAGTGATGGAGGGGCTCGTAAGGGCTGGTGGAGTGATGGAGGGACTCGTAAGAGCAGGTGGAGTGATGGAGGGGCTCGTAAGGGCAGGTGGAGTGATGGAGGGTCTCGTAAGAGCAGGTGGAGTGATGGAGGGGCTCGTAAGGGCAGGTGGAGTGATGGAGGGGCTCGTAAGGGCAGGTGGAGTGATGGAGGGTCTCGTGAGAGCAGGTGGAGTGATGGAGGGACTCGTAAGAGCAGGTGGAGTGATGGAGGGTCTCGTAAGGGCAGGTGGAGTGATGGAGGGTCTCGTGAGGACAGGTGGAGTGATGGAGGGGCTCGTAAGGGCAGGTGGAGTGATGGAGGGACTCGTGAGGACAGGTGGAGTGATGGAGGGTCTCGTAAGGGCTGGTGGAGTGATGGAGGGACTCGTAAGGGCAGGTGGAGTGATGGAGGGACTCGTGAGGACAGGTGGAGTGATGGAGGGTCTCGTAAGGGCTGGTGGAGTGATGGAGGGACTCGTAAGGGCAGGTGGAGTGATGGAGGGACTCGTGAGGACAGGTGGAGTGATGGAGGGTCTCGTAAGAGCAGGTGGAGTGATGGAGGGGCTCGTAAGGGCTGGTGGAGTGATGGAGGGACTCGTAAGAGCAGGTGGAGTGATGGAGGGGCTCGTAAGGGCAGGTGGAGTGATGGAGGGACTCGTGAGGACAGGTGGAGTGATGGAGGGTCTCGTAAGAGCAGGTGGAGTGATGGAGGGGCTCGTAAGGGCTGGTGGAGTGATGGAGGGACTCGTAAGGGCAGGTGGAGTGATGGAGGGACTCGTGAGGACAGGTGGAGTGATGGAGGGTCTCGTAAGAGCAGGTGGAGTGATGGAGGGGCTCGTAAGGGCTGGTGGAGTGATGGAGGGACTCGTAAGAGCAGGTGGAGTGATGGAGGGGCTCGTAAGGGCAGGTGGAGTGATGGAGGGTCTCGTAAGAGCAGGTGGAGTGATGGAGGGGCTCGTAAGGGCAGGTGGAGTGATGGAGGGTCTCGTAAGGGCAGGTGGAGTGATGGAGGGGCTCGTAAGGGCAGGTGGAGTGATGGAGGGTCTCGTGAGAGCAGGTGGAGTGATGGAGGGACTCGTAAGAGCAGGTGGAGTGATGGAGGGTCTCGTAAGGGCAGGTGGAGTGATGGAGGGTCTCGTGAGGACAGGTGGAGTGATGGAGGGGCTCGTAAGGGCAGGTGGAGTGATGGAGGGTCATCATCAGCACTTTTGGCTTGTGTAAAAATTACTGTATCGTCTGCATACATAATCGTGTCCACATTTTTGGACACATTGGGCAAGTTATTTACATACAGTGAAAATAGCAGGGGACCTAAAATTGATCCCTGAGGGACACCTTGCGTATAGTGAAGATAGGGTGACTTACTATTCTTTATTTGCACGCATTGTTTTCTATCTGATAGATAAGACTGTATCCATTTAACGGTTTGATTGCTAAAGTTAAATGTTGACAGTCTAGACAGGAGCATAAGGTGATTCACAGTATCAAACGCACGCTTAAAGTCAACAAAAACAGCCGCAACATAACTGTTTTTGTCTAAATAAGACTTCACCTTCTCAACAAAAACACAGACAGCCGTTTCAGTTGAGTGAAGAGATCGAAATCCGAATTGCATAGGGTGCAAACCCGAATTGGAAACATTAAGATGTGCAATAGAGTTAGCGACCCACTTTTCTGCTATCTTTGAGAAGATAGGGAGTATGCTGATAGGTCGATAATTAGCAGGGTTTAATTTATCACCCAATTTATATATTGGTATGACATTTGCCACCTTCCAACTCAAAGGGACGACTGCCTGCGTGATTGATAAATTAATAAGATGGGTCACAGGCACCAAGATACAAGATTTATAGTGCTTCAGAAGATTAGCATAAAATCCAAACACATCCCTTGCTTTTAAACTTTTCAATTTAGAGATTTTCTACTTCATTTTCTGTAATTATTTGAATAATAAACTTTGAATTTTGAGTTGAGGCATCCATATGGAGGTCGGTGTTGCCAATATTTTGTTGAGAGTCACAAGAATTAGAAAACAGTTGTGTAATCATTTAATTTAGTTGCTAGGCTGAGAGGCTCTGATACCAATTCATTGTCAAATTTGAGTTCAAGGTCTTTATCAGCATTATGCTTACTTTACCAAGGAGTTTGTTAATATTTACCAAATTAGCTTACAATTTCCTTTGGCACCATTAATTACAGTCATGAAAAAATTAGCTTTTGCCATTCTCAAAGTTTCTGTGACTTTATTCCTTGCGGATAAAACATTTAATCGATCAGTAGTTAATCCAAATTGTAATGATTTTTTAAGTAATTTGTCTCTGAGTGTCATAAGCTGTTTACACTCACTATTGATCCAAGGCAAGGAATAAACTCGTTTCTTTAAGTGACCCGCTTTCTGAAACTGAGACAGAACCCCTTTAATAGAGGAGTATAGTAGATCACAACATTTATTAGTGTCATCACAAGATAATATACTAGACCAATCAAGATTATTTAGAGCTGCAGTTAAACGTTGTTCTTGGCTCTTTGGAATAAATGTTTGTTTTATATTAGTGCTTTTACTGACACTTCTCAAACGTTTTTTAGTCAACTTTCTAGAGAAGAATATGGCATTGTGGTCAGACAAGCCAGTCAAGAAATTGTATGTTTTTATCATTCTATCTAGTTTGTTAGAGAACACCAGGTCTATTAAAGTTTTAGAACGATTTGTTATTCTAGTTGGATCACTGATCATTTGTGTTAGTCCAAAATTATCTGTAATTTCTTTCAGTTTCTTTCTATCACTTTTGTTGTCCCAATTTACATTTAAGTCTCCCATTAGAATAACCTCATTATTAAAGTCACAACAACTCAGGAGTGCCTTAAATTGATCATAAAAATCTACTTTTGCTGAAGGTGGGCGATAAAGACATAAAACAGTAAATGACATTTCTGCTGAGAGTGACACTTTAACTCCAACACATTCAATTGGGATTTCATTAGGCCAAATTATTTGTTTACATTTTAGTGAGTCCTTCATATACAGTAACACCCCCTCCCCCTTTCATTGATGCCTATCTTTTCTAAAGACATCGTAGCCTTGTAATGATACCACTAATTGTGAGGAAGAGGGTTTAAGCCAAGTTTCTGAAAGTCCCATGAAATCTACATTTGCGTTAATAAGAAGATGCTCCAATTGTTCCCTCTTAGGGGCCATACTGCGTATGTTCAGATGGCCACCTAAGAGCCCTTTGTTTTTACACTGTGGATCCCATATATAGTTCTGGCTTGATTAAGAGTCTGAAATAACTTGCATGATCGATGTTTTTTAAATATAGGGTTCCTCTGTGTACGCATGGGTGTAATGGGTTGTGGTGACATACTGGGTTTAGTTGTAATAGGGTCCTGCAGTGGTGGAATTAACCCTCTGGAGTCTGGGGTGTTTTTGGGGTCCTTGAGATGTTCTGACATGCGCTGACATTTGTGGTTTTTTCAGTTGCTTATAAACATATCAATGGCAAAAAAAAAAAAATTACACTCTATTTAGCACAAACAGGACTACCATAATATGTGAGCCCCATGTATGTACATGTATGTACATGGGATTAACCCAAGGAGCTGCTGTAGCCCAGGCAGCAGAGGTGGTGTTAGCCCAGGGAGCTGCTGTAGCCCAGATAACAGTGGTGGTATTAGCCCAGGGAGCTGCTGTAGCCCAGGTAGCAGTGGTGGTATTAGCCCAGGGAGCTGCTGTAGCCCAGGCAGCAGAGGTGGTGTTAGCCCAGGGAGCTGCTGTAGCCCAGGCAGCAGAGGTGGTATTAGCCCAGAGAGCTGCTGTAGCCCAGATAACAGTGGTGGTATTAGCCCAGGGAGCTGCTGTAGCCCAGGTAGCAGTGGTGGTATTAGCCCAGGGAGCTGCTGTAGCCCAGATAACAGTGGTGGTATTAGCCCAGGGAGCTGCTGTAGCCCAGGCAGCAGTGGTGGTGTTAGCCCAGGGAGCTGCTGTAGCCCAGGCAGCAGTGGTGGTGTTAGCCCAGGGAGCTGCTGTAGCCCAGGCAGCAGAGGTGGTGTTAGCCCAGGGAGCTGCTGTAGCCCAGGTAGCAGAGGTGGTGTTAGCCCAGGGAGCTGCTGTAGCCCAGGTAGCAGTGGTGGTGTTAACCCAGAGAGCTGTTGTAGCCCAGGTAGCAGTGGTGGTGTTAGCCCAAGGAACAGCTGTAGCTGTAGCACAGGACTTAAAACAGGTCCAGGGTTTTGCTCAACATCACCAGCCAGAAGTATTATCATCAAAAGATTCACAACCCGGGGGAATGATCTAGATGCTGTTTGATCAAGTTTACCTGGGGGCGGCCTAGCATGTCCACAATCCAGGATTCTTGCATACAGAAGATGTTGGCTCCTCTTTGCTGGGTAGAGAGTTAAGTTATCCATTTTCCTTGGACACGTTAACCCTCTGGGGTCTGAGGGGTTTTCTGGGCCCTGGAGGTGTTCTGACATGCTCTGACATTTGTGCTTTTTTCAGTTATTTATAAACATGTTAATGGCAAAGGTGTAAATTCACTCTATATAGCACAAACAGGGCTACCATAATATGTGATCAACATGCACTTATATGTTTGAATTTTTAAGAGAATAATGTTTATGCGTGGTTATTGAAAAAAAAAAATGAAAGTTGCTGAAATAAGACAACAAAACACATACTAAATATGTGTCATCAAGACTAATGAATGTTGTCGCTTTGAGTTCTGGCTTCAAAATGATGTGAAAATCATCCTGCCTAATCGTTCAAATAAAACAATACATTGATTTAAATTGTGTAAAACAGGTTTTGCTTGGAAAGCCAATATGCGAGGGGGGCGTGAACGAGGAGTGGTTTACACCTGAGAATACAATGTCCCACCCATTATGCGTAATGACTCTGCATAATGAGCCATTCATTCAGGTGTGACACTTCAGCCACAAGAATGAATGCAGGGACAAAAGATATATTTAGAAGACTTATATTGACCATTTAAGATTTTGCTTACATCTATCTTGTAAATGTTTTGCTATTTTATTAAAAAGGTTACAATTACAACAATAATTACAATTTCAACAATATTTCAAGTGTACTCTTTCTATAGGCCTACATTTTATCATATGTATTCATTAGTTTGAATATAGCCAACATTGGAACAGCTACGTACATACCAGGGTTTCCGTTGTACGGTAATTGCCGGACATTGGCCGAAAAAAAAATGAAATGTCCGACAAAATTAAATCTCTCCGGTCAAATTGTCCGATTAAAATTGGCTAATAATCCCACCCCCCTAACACAATCGGAATTTGAGAATAAGCCTAAAATGTATAAAGCAAAAATACACCTACCTTTGGCTATGTTATAAAGCAACAGGCTTTACCGTTTGAAAGTTATTAAACATTATTACATGGCTTGGTTGAATTCCAATGTGGAATGCGGTCTGTTATTTCTTGATATCAGACCGCTGCGAAGCACTAGCGGCACCAGGATTTTGATTGTAGGTGGGCCTCCAGAAAACTGGATGGGCCAGTTAAAATAAGCCAAATAATAAATAAAAACGGGTTCCCCTTCATCTCAGTTTCAGCGCTTTTCTGGGCACTGAGGACAGTGACTCAGTAGCCTACCTGAATTTAATGCGTATATTAGCATAGGTTAAAAAAAAACTTAAACAGGAGTTTTGTTTTTTAGTTGCTTTTTTAATACAATTACAATTTCATTTAATTTATTGTTTAATAAAATTATAGGCCTATTATTTTTTTAGTTTATTAACAGCAACAACAGCTGTAAAGATGAAGTTGACGATCGCCATCTCTGAACGCGCCGTCATGATTAGGCCTATCGTCTACTTGCTAAAATCCAGGCAATTGGTTGATTAAAAAAATTATTAAAATTAAGATACAATTTATACAAAACCAAAAACTTAATTAAGTGGTCAAAATCATCTGACCCGCTCCATGTCTCTCAATATTGCGCATCCTATCTTACTTGTGCTTGCGGTTTACTTTTCATAATCAACATAAATTAAAACATAACATTATAATATTTTAACAAATATTAAACTAAATGAGCTTATTTAATGGCTAAAACACGTATAGACATACTCTCTATTTGTACAAATTGCTGCACATTCATTTTATTCTGAATTTTGCACACATAAGTTGAAAGGCATTTTGTTTGTGCATAGCAAAACATATCTGCAACATTTATCAAGTTCACTGATAATTATGCGTGCATTTATTAACCATTATCTTAATGAATAATGAAACAAGGACGAACCATATAAACTGCGTTGTTTGTTTAGAATGGAATGGATCCCAAATAGATCCGAATGAAGAAACGTACGGTCTCGAGTGTTCCTGCAGAGAGGGGGTTCTCGCTGCAGAATCGGATCAAGACGAAGCAGCGAAGTCGCCTTGCGGAGAACAAGGTTACGCGGCCTATGCGCATTGCAAGTTGTGGAGAGACACTGGAAGTTCGCTTGAGTAAAAACAATAGGCTTCAGATATTTTATGTGGGGAAGGGGGATTGGTTTGTTTAACTATGAATGTGAAACCATAGTAAAAACAATTGCCATTGATTGACGCCAATCGGTCGTTCATGCTTTTATTCCGTCTATTTGAAAGTTAGGCTAATAAACATGTTGCATTCTATACGGCCTGATTATGTCATTTAAGTTACATAGCCTGCCTCCAGTTTTCCTCAACTTGACTAATTTAAGAGGCGATAGGCCTATTTGACCGGCATATCATCAAAATGTCCGGAAAACGAAACCTCTGCCGGTCACTTTGACCGGCACCATTTTTTTCTAGCAGAAACTTTGGTACATACATACGTACTGTTGTGTGAAACATGCAATTTGTTCTTTTATGCCTCATAATATATAGGCTTCTAATAGGGTATTAAGTATAATTGTAACTTTGTGTAAGAAAAGTGTTGTATAAGAAAAACACTGTATGAGGTTTTTATAAGAAACCTTATTATTTGAAAACATGGTATAAGGTTTTTATAAGAAACCTTATTATGAAGAAAAGCACTATAAAGAGTTTTTATAAGAAACTCTTGAATCTGGTTTATAGAAACACTGAGACATGTTTTTATCATTTGTTTTATTGGTTTATATAAAAGACCCTGAGACATGTTTTGATAAATTGTTTTATTGGTTTATATAAAAGACTACACACAACAGTTGTGGTAAGTCATTTATTGAGAAAATGGTTTATAAAAAAGAGACACTGCAATTGGTGATGTAAAGTCATTTATTGAGAAGATGATTTCATAAAGAAAAACAGACCACACTGAATGTTGTAAGCATTTATTAAGCATATGGCAGAGTAGAGAGGAATTGAAAATGTATTAGAAAGAGCTTTACCAAAGAAAGAAGAAAAATGCAATCATTACCGTCTATGTGTTGCGGACGAGACACAGAAGATACAGCGATGAAGAAAAGGTCCAGAAGGAGGATGGAGAGACAAAGGCTTTATAACCAATTCCTAGGGGGTTTCCAAGAGAAGATGACCAATGAACAAGTTTTAGGGAGTTTCCAGGAGGAGATTCCTGAAGATGTCCAAAAGTTGATGGACTTTAAAAGGCTGGAATGACATGTCCAGTCAGACGCTGATTCACCAAGGACGGCCTCTCCGGTGTTAGATGCCTTGCCATTGCGCCTCATGAAGATGAAAGCTTGTAAATTATTTGGTTTTGATTTACTTTTATTTTTATTTTATATTAGTACCGTTTATGTAAACTAGTTAACTTGTATTTAATAAAAAATACATATAATTGAAATTAAGAAGCTCGCCTGCCTTAACTTTGTTTTACAAAATATTGAGCTGAACTAAACCACAGAGCAGTCTTTCGACTGAATTGTAAGTATGGAAATTTATATACTTATTGTTTAGAACGAATTCGACTGACTTTACCTAACCTGAGAATAAACAAAATAAGGTAGAAGGTGTCTATATTTAAGACCCAAACAAAGGGGTTAAATTAAGCACCATAAAACAGTACATACAGACAGATTGAGAGTGACTCTTGAAGGACCAGCACCACATCCTCTTCTACCACTATTTGAAGAACTATTCGTATTCATCTTCCAGAATACGTTCTAATAGATTTTGGGAGTTAATTTTTAGTCCGTCTATAAAGCCTATAAAAAAAAACAGTCTTCATGTATTTCACAACATTTCAGCTTGTGATTCTTATTAAGTGGGGGTCATTTTTAGGATTCTTTACCTAACCCAAGTCTCTGAGACCCTGACACCTTGCTCTTCTGGAGACTCCAGGTAGGTTTCAGTTCTGGAAAATGGTGATGCTGAAGACTAAAGGGTTCCTGATGGTTTCACACTTAACTCTTCACCTTAATTCTTAATTCTTTTGCAGTTAACATGTGTCTTTTCTTCTCCACCTGTATTTGTCTGACCCTGCTGACCTAATGAGCATTTCACTGTCCAATGGTCATGCCTTAACTGCAATCTCTAGTATTGCATTATTATTGCATTCTTCTCATGGGCATTTAATAATTTTTGACTTTTCAGTCTTAGTTAAATCTCTTTTTTGGCTTATTTTATCTGTAAACGAAAACTTGCCTAATAATTCGGCATGAATATAAGGCGTTTATCATTTCCAACCTTCATGAACAATTATACATCACTTATAAATGATTAAATACAAAATTAATAGTAGTTAAGATTAATATGGTTTGGAATTGGCAAAATGTGCCTGGAAATAAAATATGATCAGAAAATCAACGTGCCTAATAATTCTGCACACACTGTATGTGTGCATGTATATGTATATGTATATGTATATATATATATATAAATATATATATACACATATATGAGGAAAAATATAATGGTTCCTTCAGCAAATTCACAAAGTATTGAAAACAAAAAAGTATAAACAGATTTTTTTTTAAATATTTTTTATTTAAAAATAAAAATCATCCTCCTCCATCTGAAAATTAAATTGAAACACAAGTGAATAATTTGCACAGCAGAAGATAAATCATACCACAGGATGAACAAACATCTGAGTTTGTTTCTGAGTATACAAGACTCTGCTGAAAGAAATTAATATTCTTAATGATAATAACCTTGATCCTTGAGCTGCTGGGGGTCGGGGTCCTGCGTTGGGGTCCGGGTGCTGCGGGGGTCCGGGTGCTGTTTATACAAGTATAAACAGATTTTTTTTTTAAATATTTTTTATTTAAAAATAAAAATCATCATCCTCCATCTTATAGGTCCGGGGGGTGCGGGGGGTCCGGGTGCTACTGGAGGTCGGGTCCTGCTGCGGGGTCCGGGTGCTGCGGAGGGTCGGGGGGTCCGGGTGCTGCGGGGGTTCCGGGTGCTGCGGGGGGGTCGGGGTCCTGCTGCGGGGTCCGGGGGGTGCGGGGGGTCCGGGTGCTACTGGAGGTCGGGTCCTGCTGCGGGGTCCGGGTGCTGCGGAGGGTCGGGGGGTCCGGGTGCTGCGGGGGTTCCGGGTGCTGCGGGGGGGTCGGGGTCCTGCTGCGGGGTCCGGGGGGTGCGGGGTCCTGCTGGGGGGTCCGGGGGGTGCGAGGGGTCCGGGTGCTACTGGAGGTCGGGTCCTGCTGCGGGGTGCGGGGGGTGCGGGGTCCTGCTGGGGGGTCCGGGGGGTGCGAGGGGTGCGGGTGCTACTGGAGGTCGGGTCCTGCTGCGGGAGGTCGGGTCCTGCTGCGGGGGGTCGGGGTCCTGCTGCGGGGTCCGGGGGGTGCGGGGGGTCGGGGTCCTGCTGCGGGGTCCGGGGGGTTCGGGGGGTCGGGTCCTGCTGCGGGGTCCGGGTGCTGCGGGGGGTCGGGGTCCTGCTGCGGGGTCCGGGTGCTGCGGGGTCCGGGGGGTGCGGGGGGTCGGGGTCCTGCTGCGGGGTCCGGGGGGTTCGGGGGGTCGGGTCCTGCTGCGGGGTCCGGGGGGTGCGGGGGGTCGGGGTCCTGCTGCGGGGTCCGGGGGGTGCGGGGGGTCGGGGTCCTGCTGCGGGGTCCGGGGGGTGCGGGGGGTCGGGGTCCTGCTACGGGGTCCGGGGGGTGCGGGGGGTCCTGCTGCGGGGTGCGGGGGGTCGGGTCCTGCTGCGGGGTCCGGGTGCTGCGGGGGGTCGGGGTCCTGCTACGGGGTCCGGGTGCTGCTGCGGGGTCCTGCTGCGGGGTGCGGGGGGTCGGGTCCTGCTGCGGGGTCCGGGTGCTGCGGGGGGTCTGGGTCCTGCTGCGGGGTCCGGGGGGTGCGGGGGGTCGGGGTCCTGCTGCGGGGTCCGGGTGCTGCGGGGGCTCCGGGTGCTGCGGGGGGTCCGGGTGCTGCGGGGGGTCGGGTCCTGCTGCGGGGTCCGGGTGCTGCGGGGGGTCGGGGTCCTGCTGCGGGGTCCGGGTGCTGCGGGGGGTCGGGGTCCTGCTGCGGGGTGCGGGGGGTCCGGGTGCTACTGGAGGTCGGGTCCTGCTGCGGGGTCTGACGAAACCTACCAATTCACTAAATTAACAGAATGCACAGCTGATATAAAAAAATTGGATGACTCGTAATTTCCTACTAAACTCTGAAAAAACAGAGATTCTAATTATTGGACAAAACTTCCTCACGTAATAACCAAGAATACTGTCTAACACTTGATGGCTGCTCTGTTAAGTCTTCGTCGTCGGTTAGGAACCTGGGTGTTGGTGTGTGTGGGTGTGTGTGTGTGTGTGTGTGTGTGTGTGTTCTTTGATACCAATCTTTCATTTGAAAGTCACGTGTCCAGTATCTGTAAAACCGTATTTTTCCATCTTAAGAATATATCTAAATTACGCCATATGCTCTCATTGACAAATGCGGAACAGTTAGTTCATGCGTTCATGACATCAAGGCTAGATTATTGTAATGCTCTACTGGGTGGTTGCCCTGCACGCTTAATAAACAAACTACAGCTGGTTCAAAACGCAGCAGCTCGAGTTCTTACCAGAACCAGGAAGTATGACCATATTAGCCCGGTTCTGTCAACACTGCACTGGCTCCCTAAAACATCGCGTACATTTTAAAATATTGCTGATGACTTACAAAGCACTAAATGGTTTATCTCCACAGTGCTTGAGCGAGCTCTTAACGCATTATACTCCGTCACGTCTATTGCGATCTCAAAATTCCGGCCAGTTGATAATACCTAGAATATCAAAGTCGACTGCTGGCGGTAGATCCTTTTCCTATTTAGCACCAAAACTTTGGAACAGTCTTCCTACCATTGTCCGGGAAGCAGACACACTCTGTCAGTTCAAAGCCAGATTAAAGACACATCTCTTTGACCTAGCTTTCACATAATACATGATAGACTTCTATAATTTAATGTTAGGCTGCATAGATTAGGTCAGCCGGAACCGGGAACACTTCCCAAAAATCCTGATGTACTCGTTACATCATGAGAAGAATGGCATCTACACTAATTTTAGTGTCTGTGTTTATCCCAAGGTTTTCCTGCAGCCTGCCGGATCCAGGCCGTATCCAGATCTGACGAAGGACCTTCGCCTGGACCGATGACAACGCAGTGCTGAAGTGCCAACTAGTCTCTCCCTATGGAGGATCCCTTTCCCACTCTACAGATAAAGCGTCGTCAGGAAAATTGATTTTGCGTATGTACCCCAAAGTGATCAAATTCTGTATCAAAATTTTAAGGCCAGACAAGTAGTTTAAGGCTTGGTTTGTAGGGAATTACAAACCTGTGCACATACAGTATATTCAAACGCACATAACGACAGAATTAATGCTTAATGCGCATGTGAACGCCATCAGCGTTTCTCCCAGGTTCGCGTTTAAAGTCTGTGTAGAGAGAATGGTGTCGTGTTAGCGGCCCCTAATTTAATAACAAATGATCCTTTCGCCAGAAGTGAATCAATCAAAACTAGGGATGCACCGATCCGATACTCAGTATCGGAATCGGCTCCGATACTGCCATTTTTGGCGGATCGGGTATCGGTCAGACGAGGCCGATCCAAATCCGATATTGTGCGTATACTATTCAGTGTTATTGTTAAGCCCCACAAACATTATAAAGCACCATAAGTTTTCGTGCACAATATTTTAAGTGTTCTGAAGCCATTATATAGTATAATGTGAGATATAAATTAATATTTAAGTGTTAAATTCAAGATCACGTAAACGTTTCCCTCAGCTGCGGCTGTCAATCATTCTTCATTCAGCATTCAAACAGCGCGTCGCGTCCGGTTATGACAGAACACACGATGAAACTCTCTCCAAGATGATTCAATGTTACCATTATTATACTTGATCTGTAGATAAAGGTCTATGGTTTCACATAAAACAACTTTATCTTGCTGGACTTTATTGCTGTACCTTAATCATGTTACTTTCTACCGGGTGTCTGTTAGATCACAACACTGGAGTAAAGTCAGGTACTATTTGTTCTTCACGCGCACAGTAACTGAAATTTAAAAGAAAATGCTGAATAGACTATTGCATAGATAGATACTGTATAATACACCATGCATCATATGTATTTTCTTTGTGCTTTAAACTTTTCAATGCGGACTCGACGCGCTGCGCGCTGTGACTCATGTTGCTTCAAGCGCATCATTCTGCGCTCGGGATGCGCATAAGCGCTTTGTGCCGCACTGTATTGGAGCCTTTCATATCATAATACAGTGACGAAATGAAAGATTATTAATAGCCGTTCTTGTCCTGTCCTATCTATTATGTTGCTACCTTATTAAACAGCTGTGCTATACATTTAAAAAATGTCTCAATTTTATAGTAGGATATAAAATAATTGCTATTTTTATCTTGTTTTTCATGAATGTATTTTACAACAATACAAAGAGCAATGTGTAAAGTTTTACCAGATTTAGTGTTACACTTATTGTCTCTAATTTGTTCTCCACTAAACATTTTTTTCACAAAATGTTCAGATTTTATACAATTAATTGTGCACTCGTGATTTTTCTAGACTAAATTTTATTGCTGAATTATCCACTAATCTAGTTTATAATAGCATTTATGTCAGATTATGATCATATATTTTTTGTTGGTGTTTTTCTTTTTT
>NC_137144.1:31830754-31865754 GCF_949319135.1 Squalius cephalus
ATTCAATTCTGAATTGTGCACAAGCCTGGAGTGAGTGAGTGTGTGTGTGAGTGAGTGAGTGTGTGAGAAAGTGTGAGTGAGTGAGGGAGTGTGTGTGTGTACCTCCGGGTATTGGGGGCCCCTCAATCGAGCGGCTGCAAACCTCCGCAGGCCAGAGAGGGAGTGATGGTTCAGGCAGTCCTGCAGTGTTGGCCGTCCTCTGAGTCTCTGCCAGGACAGAGAGAAACTTTAGATTAGATCATGTGACACACAGAAAATGAAGCAGATGGGAATGAAAGCGTGTGTTAGTGAACGTCTGACTCTAGTTCTGTATTAAACGGCTGAAGCGTCTCCTCTAGAAGCCATACGGGTCGCTACAGGTTTACTGCGGTGCGTCTCGTCTGTTTTACCTGGAATAACAATGGAAAACAGTCCCAGACACTGATGGCTACTAGTCGGAGTAGTTTTAGCACTATTAGTGCATTTCTCTGTTTCTGAACGAGTCTCTGCTGTGAACTAAACCCTCATGCTCTTCACTAGCTGTCAGTGTCAATCATCTTTCACAGAGACTCGATTACAATCACTGGTGACGGTTCACAGATTAATAGAGTATCATCTGAAGGGGACCGTTGGCGTAATTATCAGCCCTAATAGACCCTGTTTCATCCCTAATATTAGAGACTACTTTCTCCTCTTGTTCCTGTTCCTCTCTCGGTCATCACACTCTTTCTGTGGTGTCAGTCGTTCTCTCACCCTCTCCGGCTGCGGCCCTCTCCTCCTCAGCCGCCTCAGAGCTCTCCGGGCCGCTGCCTCCCTCGCAGCCCTCCTGGTTCTCCCGGACCCCTCAGGGAACTCCTCTACCCCAGGCGGACCCGGACCGTGAACCTGACAGAGGGAAAGATGAGGAAGGAGAATATAATAATAATAATATACTGTCGATTTCTTTTATAACAGACGCGATAGCGGAATCTAAACATCTCAGTTCTCCAGCTGCAGTCGTCTTTGTTGAAAACCAGTTCAACCCAAGCGCTCTTTGGGGACGTGGTGATTACGTAACCGCAGATCATCTGTCCATCATGAGAGAATCACAATAATTAATTGAATTAGTAATAATGTTTAGTTCAAATAAAGTATCTAAAACAAGTAGTCATATGGTTTTATAGAACAACACAGTTAAAATACATGATATAAACAATCATCTTATGTGCATCATGTATTATAACTAACGCCAGCAGAGGGCGCCACTGTCCTGCTGATTATTACACTCTACAGCAGATCTAATCCTTAAATACTGGACAAACATTTCATTTACACATTCAGTTTATCTGTAATATTTGCCCACTTCTATACGATAGAAATGCTACAGCGACTGTAATTTCTTCAAGAACATGTGGACTTCAAAACATGCAAACTCAGAGCGAGGGTTTAAACTTTTATTCTGAAATCGCGAGGAACAGTTCGCATATATTTAGAACATATTGATGTATTCTCCTGTGTTGGCGTAGGTTTACAAATGATTTAACTTACACATCTGATGAAATGGCTCACATTCGTCTCTGACAGACCACCATCTTCTCTTTCATATTAAAACATTCATTATATCGAGCCAAGATTCAGATATGAGTTTCTCCTTACAGCAAATGTGAACGTCGCAGACGCCGTAACGTTTGCATTTTATCGGTTCCAATAAGGTAAAAAAAAAAAAAAAAAAAAAAGTGGATATCATTCGCTTGCAAAACATGTAATTGTAGCTGAATATCATAAACTAATATCAACAAGTTAAAGAACACTTACAGAACGTTTGACTGGTTTAAAAATACCATAGAAAAACAACTAGCCTAATATTCATTTCAAGCATTATTAAAGACAAGTAAACAGTCAATAATAAAAGAACAAATAAACTAATGAGCAATCGCAACAGATACAACTGAACAAAGATACGATTGAAATAACATTTTCAGTATTCAGAAACTGTAATCAAATGTAAAGTAACACTGCACTTTATCAATAAAATATACATTACAAATATAGTTACAAAAGTTATTCAGTGAAGAACGAGTGAGTTTTCTGTCTACTGTAGTTTGATTAGTGTTATTATTAACACTTGCACAAAATAAATGCAGTAAATAATAGATGAAATACACTGGATATCAGTAGGATACCATTGTCAGTCAGTATATGAAATTTAAATTACACACTAAATAAAAACAGTTAGCAATAATACCTAATAAAGTTACTAAGTTCCATATTGCATTATTACGCTTCTACATCTCTGATGAGGATCGATATCTGGCTTGACAATAGTAAACATTGATGAGGGTCGAGTTACACTCAGAAAGAGAAGCAGTTTTTGAGCCATTGAGTCCATCAGCAATCAGAACATAATCAGGAAATCTATATTACACACTTGAGTGTTTTATATGAAGGAAGAGATTTCACTAATCGCTGAACCACAGAATCAACAGGAGAAAGAGTGAAAGATAATCTGTGCATCTCCTGCACCGGCGTAAAGTGAAACCGGAAGTGTCTATCTCTACACGCGCTGACCGGAAATCCAACATGGCGGCAACTAGTCCATTACGTTTATTGCGAACAAACAAAATAAACATTTGTTGAAGTTTCTGAGACGGCACACTCCACGACCCACCAGTGGAGAGCATCATGTCTTTATGTCTGTATATATCATGTCTTCTACATTTAAAATAAACACAATCTGAGGCTAAACATGTCATGCCAACACAAGCAAACCCGAGTGACTGGACAATGCAGTCGAGAGCCTCAACACTAGTGTTACCGGTTCAAGATTCACTGCACTGATGTAATTACAGTAGTAAACTCACAGAAACAGCAGCGGCTGAGAGAGTTCCTCACTAGATGTGTTAACGTTACCTTGGGCAGTGAGCCGGTCCTGTGTAGCCTTGGCCAATGAAGGCCACCGCCTTGCCTGTCCTCTGGCCGATGGCGAACATGTGGCTGACTGAGTGCATCATTTTCTGCTGCTGCTCCATTTTGCGTTCGTCCACATTTCTTCTGCTTTTATGCGTTTACTGATGATTAGCAAACAAACAAAGGTTGTAGGCCTTAGTAGCGCCACCTACTGTTCTGGAGTTTAATTTATTATTAATCCTCGAATAACAATAACATTAGTATATTTGGTAGATGTAAAAGCAAAGGATTGGCAAAACATACAAATACACAAAATAAAATAATACATAATTTCTACATAATTGACACATCTTACCACAAATTAAGAATAGTTACAAATTACTTAATAAAATAAACCTTAAAAGTTATTTATAATGACATGACAAGGACACAGACACTGCAATTCACTAACATGCTCTAACATTGACTAGCAAATCTTCTAAATACATGGATTTCTTTTGGAATATTTAAGGAATCTTAGGATTTTTTATTCTTCAAATAAAAAAAAAGCTTTAAGAAATGGAGTATAGTTAAATTTATAAAGTGGGGATTAGATTGCATAATTGTTGCATATGAATTTGCCATATAAAAAATTAACAATATACTCCAGGGGTCCATTATAATAAAATAATGTCTTTCAAACTGAAAGAGTGTGTAACATTGACAATATGTAAATTGACACTGAACAAAATTATAAACGCAACACTTTTGTTTTTGCCCCCATTTTTCATGAGCTGAACTCAAAGATCTAAGACTTTATGTACACAAAAGGCCTATTCACAAATCTGTCTAAATCTGTGTTAGTGAGCACTTCTCCTTTGACTGAGAATGAGGTGAAGTTCTACGTCTCATTCAGCAAACCATCCTTCACCTGTTGTGTTCTGCTCACGCTCTGTAAATAAACCCTATTTACTTCCACATCAGACCGGCGAGGCGGAGGATTGCAGAGGATTTCTCCTTCAGTCCCTCTACTATGAAATGCAACCACATCTCTCCCCCACGGACCGTGGCCTTGATGATTTCTCCTCTTCTCTCCGGGCGAGCGATACAGTGGGCACAGTCGTTGTGGCAGTCCCACGCTCCAGTATCCACCTCGTCATCAGCCTTCACCAATCACATCAAGGAAGTCTTCACACAAACTACTTCAACCCTCTCCGTTCACCATCAGCTCTTTTGCCTTCACCAAGGTAGCAAGTCAGTCAGTCAGTCAGTATGCCTTAAACTATTGTACATTGGCAGCCTCTAGTTTTCTGCCGACCGCCTTTCGTCATGGCTTGAATGCTGACATTCGCCGACTGATGGTCGCTTATGATGGGGATCGAGAATTTCATCCAGAAAACCATCCAGGTGTCACAACGGCTTGCAGTTTCTGAGACGGCACACTCCACGACCCACCAGTTGAGAAATACCGCTCTACATTTCATATATTTATATATCAAGTCTTCTACATTTAAAATATACACTGTGCACAATGAGGCTATGAATTGCCATATAAAAAAAATTAACAATATACTCCAGGGGTCCATTATAATTAAAAATAATGTCTTTCAAAAACTGAAAGAGTGTGTAACATTGACAATATGTAAATTGACACTGAACAAAATTATAAACACAACACTTTTGTTTTTGCCCCCATTTTTCATGAGCTGAACTCAAAGATCGAAGACTTTATTATGTACACAAAAGGCCTATTCACAAATCTGTCTAAATCTGTGTTAGTGAGCACTTCTCCTTTGCCGAGATGATTACACAGCATGATTATTGCACAGGTGTGCCTTAGGCTGGCCACAATAAAAGGCCACTCTGAAATGTGCAGTTTTATCACACAGATGCCATCAGACGATGTCGCAAGTTTTGAGGGAGTGTGCGATTGGCATGCTGACTGTTTTATATGATAAAACCTACCCCACTTACCTGTTAATCCGGTCTGGACGGCCCTCTGTAGGGCACCCCGACCGCTGACAGCCCTCTCTGGTCGACCTCTGGAAGAAAATTAAAAACAAACAAACAAAATGGCGGTCATTTCATTTACTACACTCATTATTGTACAACACAACCATATAGACAATAAAACACGTGTGTGTGCACACATATAATACAGATATTATGAGACGAGTTATTGGTGTTATTATTATTATTATTATCACTTATATTATTATATACATATCTACGCATTTATCAAGTGGACATTGTTATGGGGACGTTGGAGCACGGCATTGTTCCCTTTCTTGACCTTGGGTGACCTTTAGTGGTCAGTAGAAAGTAGGCCAGTGCATAGCCATTGTAAATGATTGCTAATTTGCTTGAATTTATAAGGTCTGTACCGATTTATGTGTATAGTTATTTTGAAGGACTTTTATTATGATACGGCCTTAACGTGCACCAACACATGTATAAAGCGCGTTCTGTTTCCGCTATGTGTATGTGCGCACACTTTCGTGAAGGACGCAGCTTGAAATGCATGACGGTTTTCTTCCCCCCGTGAAGTTTTGTGCATCCCATTTGTGCATAAGTTTAATGTTTATCATTTTTTGTAATTGTATCGGTTTATTGTGACGTTGGTTAATGTGTTGGAGTGACAGTGTTTGTTTGTTTTTATTGTTTGTGTTTTTGCTGTAGCTCTTACGGGGTCTACATGAGTGTCACGAATAAAACGCTAATGGAAACATCAGTTTAAGGAGTAATTTGACCATCATTCAAGTGGGGTAGCTACAGCCATTTCTGGGACCTCCTTAGGGTCCTAGATCTTGGATTTTTCATTCCCCTAACCAAGCCTGTGCCACTGCCTCTGAGCTTTTGGATAGCCCTGGGTTTAGACGGGGTTTGTTCGGTGTCTTTTGTCTCTTATGTCTCTATTTTATCAACTTAATGAATAATACACCAAACATTATATATTGACACTTATGGATATTTTATCCTATTGGAAGAGCATTGGGATTTAAGAATCCTATATTGGACAGCTAAAAAGATAAATAATACAGATATATACACATAGGTATATACACTCACCTAAAGGATTATTAAGAACACCATACTAATACTGTGTTTGACCCCCTTTCGCCTTCAGAACTGCCTTAATTCTACGTGGCATTGATTCAACAAGGTGCTGAAAGCATTCTTTAGAAATGTTGGCCCATATTGATAGGATAGCATCTTGCAGCTGATGGAGATTTGTGGGATGCACATCCAGGGCGTGAAGCTCCCGTTCCACCACATCCCAAAGATGCTCTATTGGGTTGAGATCTGGTGACTGTGGGGGCCATTTTAGTACAGTGAACTCATTGTCATGTTCAAGAAACCAATTTGAAATGATTCGAGCTTTGTGACATGGTGCATTATCCTGCTGGAAGTAGCCATCAGAGGATGGGTACATGGTGGTCATAAAGGGATGGACATGGTCAGAAACAATGCTCAGGTAGGCCGTGGCATTTAAACGATGCCCAATTGGCACTAAGGGACCTAAAGTGTGCCAAGAAAACATCCCCCACACCATTACACCACCACCACCAGCCTGCACAGTGGTAACAAGGCATGATGGATCCATGTTCTCATTCTGTTTACGCCAAATTCTGACTCTACCATCTGAATGTCTCAACAGAAATCGAGACTCATCAGACCAGGCAACATTTTTCCAGTCTTCAACTCTCCAATTTTGGTGAGCTCGTGCAAATTGCTATCTTTTTCCTATTTGTAGTGGAGATGAGTGGTACCCGGTGGGGTCTTCTGCTGTTGTAGCCCATCCGCCTCAAGGTTGTGCGTGTTGTGGCTTCACAAATGCTTTGCTGCATACCTCGGTTGTAACGAGTGGTTATTTCAGTCAAAGTTGCTCTTCTATCAGCTTGAATCAGTCGGCCCATTCTCCTCTGACCTCTAGCATCAACAAGGCATTTTCGCCCACAGGACTGCCACATACTGGATGTTTTTCCCTTTTCACACCATTCTTTGTAAACCCTAGAAATGGTTGTGCGTGAAAATCCCAGTAACTGAGCAGATTGTGAAATACTCAGACCGGCCCGTCTGGCACCAACAACCAAATTGAACAGGTGTTCCTAATAATCCTTTAGGTGAGTGTATGTTTATACACCTATTTTATAATTTTCAAATACATAGTTCAGCTTTATATATTTTTCTTATACCCTTTGGGATGTAATAGGATCATATATACATATGGACAATATTAAAATTAATTTATTTTACCTTAAAAACACAAAACGATGTCGTCGTGGAAATAATTCCCAAACATATATCAAACAGCATTTTCTGCCCCAAATTATATTTTTCCTATACCCTTTGGGATGTATTAGGACCATATTTACATATGGATAAAATTAAAACTCATTATTTTACCTTAAAAAAGTCTTGTAGATAAAACGATGTCGTCGTGGAAATAAATCCCAAACACATACCTAACAGCATTTTCTGTCCCAACTCTTTTTATGAAAGTTGTTGACTTTATATTTTAGTAATAAACTTTCATTTATGAAATTTTTACTCCTATCATTGACCATTACATGGTAACTTGCATATTATGTACTGCTGTAATATGTCATGCTGCGCCGCGTTATCGACCTGGCATAACAATCCTTCCATCCACCATTGATAATTTCTCAAATTGTTTATCCGATCTGTCTCAGCTGCTGCCTGAACCCAAACAAACAGATAAACTAGAAGAACTAACTAGCAATATGAGCACCATTCTCTCTAGAACATTGGATATTGTTGCACCCATTAAATTAAAAAAGGTCAGAGAGAAAATTAAAGCACCATGGTACAACAATACTACGCGTGTTCTAAAGAGAGAAACCCGTAATTTAGAGCGTAAATGGAAATACACTAATTTAGAGGTCTTTAGAATCGCGTGGAAAGACATCAGCTGAGTCCGAAACCGCATACTCAATGAGTAGGTACTTAATTTCAATAAGTACTTACTTAACGAGCGCTAAAAGAGTAGGTACTTTATAGCCAGATCTCGTTGAGTATGAATGCGAACCGGACATCTGCCATGTTGACATTATCATGTGACCTACGACGTGTTAACACACGCGCAACAACTTAAAAGATTTGAACGACACGTTTAATTAATCTATCTGTTCACTAGTTCACACTTACAAATAAGTCAGATAGAATAAATGCGTATTTGGCGTGCTGTCCGAGGAGAGGGCTCCGTGCTCTGTATTCGGCCCGAACCCAGAGTACTCCCCCCGTATTCCTGGCTGTAAAAGATTGAGCCAAGAGTGAGGAGTCGGGGTGGTGGAGGGATGCTGGAAAACTGGAATGTTAGGTGAGTTGACAGAGTGGATATATATATATACTTCTTGTCATGCTGATTAGGGTAGACATAATTGTTTGATGACGAGTAGATTGGATTGATTATTTGAACGTGCTCCTCCCGAACTTTGTTTATAAAACATCATTAAATATCTTGATATTGATTAAACTTGCTCATTTTGTGGTCTTTTTGAAGAAACCGCTGCCCATTTATTTTGTGAATACATTTACGGTTGATTTAAGTTCTTATATTTAACCCTACTAATGTGACCCACCGTTTTATCCTTAGCGATATTATTTATTTTTATTAGGGAATCCCAAAATTGTCATCTCTTGAATATGTTGTCCAAACATTTTCATCTGGCTAACTGCTTTGTTTTCCTCTTTTTCTTGTTGAATTTAACTCTAGTTTCATCCCTCAGGCCTATAAATAACAAAAAATGCATTTTTTAAATGTATTATAATTAATTATTTAAGAAAATATATATTAAGATATTCAACCTTGTATGTTCTTTTTTCCTGTGTAAAAAATCTCATATTATGTATGCAAACCCATTTTATATATATATAAACCTAACCTAACCCATATACACCTCATAACATCATTAACTCGACAGCCCTACCTAGAATGGTTTTCCTCAGCGTTTGTAATGTCTGCGCCAAAGGGCAGCTGTGCGAAAATTTGCCTTTGGAGGAAACTGATTGATTTTGATTTTATACTCGAAAAATTTTAAGTATCATTACTATTAAAAATTATTAATATTACCCCAGAATGAATTGCATTGCTATCCCACCCCAAAACATACAATAATAACAACAACGATAAATGCTGACCAATACTTAATTATATTACTTTTTACTGAAAATGATATAATTCAATAAAACAAATTGTAATGTATGTCATATGACACAGCTATGCATGAATACACTCTAGATGTATAGTGAACATATCTACATTTTCATTCAAACAATTAAATAAAGCATTAATTAAATAATTAAATTTTATTTACTGACAACGAGAAAAATATTAATAAATTAATAAAAGAATGAATGAAAGTCACCATCACACAATAAACAAATGCATATACAAATCAACACATGAAACACAGCTTTATTCAAACTACAATCATGTATGTAGGCCTCAGGCGCTGAACCCACATCCTTCTGCCATCTCAACACAGCGGTTCCCATTCTGCAGATTTATTCTGATGAATCAGCTGACCGCCAGAGGTAGCCGTTCCTTCGTGCCAGAGGTTGTTGCGTGATGTGTTGTGCTTCACAATCTGAGGCAATAAGGGCTGGTGGAGTGATGGAGGGTCTCGTAAGGGCTGGTGGAGTGATGGAGGGTCTCGTCCATGGCACCATCTCCAGGATTCAGCTCTGGGCTCCTCATCCTCAGTGCTCACACCATCTGCTGACATTTCAGATCCTACAAAAATACAAAAATGCACAAACACAACACAAAAGCAGTCATTTTAACCACACAATGTCAGTATTATTTAGAAGACAAAAACGCTTTTTTTCCCAAATGCCGCCATCATCTTTCCTTGCAGGTCCTGCTCCACCACAAAAGATCTGCAGCAAATGCACAGAAATCAAGAATCAGAAAAGTGCTGTAATAGCTCTGTTTGAAACTACAATAATTAAATAAACTACAACTTAAGATTGAAATAGTTGCTGTTATTCATTTCTGTAGTATACTCACTCAAAGCCTTTGATGGCAGCATTCAGCTTCATGAGCCACTCTCCACCGGATAAACACACACGTTCATCTGTTCCTGTAACATCCAGACAAGACTCACAAAACCTCTGTGATTTATGAACTCAACACTACATTTACATGTTGAGGTTGTTTTAACTTTTTATCCAGGATAAATGTTCCACAATTTATCAACAGTAGGCCTAATGGACAAATAAAATAGATAACTTATGTTTATTACTTTATAGATTTGTTCTACATAATAGCACACATTCATCACTCTTCTGCAATACTTATTGAAGATTTTTCTGTCAGATGTAAATAGACATTTAAAATAAGTGTCTTTAAGATGTATATGGTTTATGTAAATCCAGAGACGTAACTTGTCCTTACTGGAGCTCCCGTTAGCTAACGTTATCAAAATCACAACTATACTATACTGTGTAACGTCTTTACACCTTCAACAATTCAACAGTTTACTCTACAGTAGTGCAACACATTCAATTTTAACACAAGGACAGGTGTTTAACAGGTGTTTATGTAACGACTCAGAGGGCAGAGACAGATCCATATGCAACAGATTTCTTCAACAGAAAAGTCAGTCAAAAGGTAACTCAGGATGAAAAGAATAATCAGAGGCAGGCTGAGACGCGAGTAGAACCGGGCAGGGTGTCGGGGCTGGCAGCGGGCATACAGAATCCAGGGACAGGCTTGAAGTCAAGGCAGGTGGCAGAGAATCAGAATCCGGGACGGGCTGGAGGTCTATAGGCAGGCTGCGGACAATCAGACAAGGCTAGTTCAGCGAAGGTCAGAGATAACAGGTAGACTGATTGATAGGAGAAACGCTCGGACATGCACACATAGAGAGGCAATACTTCGCAAGAAACGCTCTGTTAACGAGGCAGATAAAGGCTGGGCAATGAGATGATTCAGAACAGGTGAAGATTAATCAGAGTGTCAATGATGCATACTAAGTGGAAAGTACGCAAATCACTAGAATTCAGGAGAGGGTGATCGTGGCTGACAAATGGAACCAGGGAGACTGGACGGCGTAACAGCTTACTCACATTTGAAAGCACCCGCGTCGCCGATCTCTGCGATGTTTGATAATGACGTATCCTCTCGCGTGGCCTCCTGGGATAGAAGAGTATCCATCGGTCGAGCACTCGAAAATCTGGCCGGAAGCAGTAAGCCATCCGGGAACGTCCGCCTAAATGCCAATTCACAATCACCTCTCATAGTGGCTCAAGTCACTCGAGACCCAGCAACACTGCTAGACTTTTGTTTCATAAAATCACTCAATGGTGGAGGCGTATTGGTTGAAGCAGAGGAGGAAGCAGGATCCACGTGCAGTAGTCTTTTATTAAATAAACTCAGAACTTCACATATACAAGCACAAACTCAGGACTGAGACTCAGGGAACAGAACAACCAACATGGAGCAACAATATACAAGAACTGACAAAGACTAAACTAAACACAGGGCTTAAATACACAGACAGACAAGCTAAACAAGATAACAAGGGGGCGTGGCTAATCAGAGACACCTGGGAAGACTAATCAACATAACAGGAGACAGCTAAACATGAAGACAGGGAACACATGACAGACAAGACCAGGGAAGGACGATATATGTTATGAAATGATAAAACATCTTTCAGATGTGTCCCTGAATGTTATCTTACTACTTTTCAATAAGATATGGGAAATAGGTAAACTTCCCTCTTCATGGAAACATGGTGTAATCATTCCAATTGCAAAACCTGGGAAGAATCATTCGTTAGCATCTAGCTATAGACCGATTGCATTAACATCAAATATGTGTAAATTAATGGAAAGAATGGTAATAGGCAGATTAAATTATGTTATAGAAAAGGAAAATCTTTTGTGCCCACATCAAAGCGGATTTAGAAAAGGACGAAATACTATGGATTCAGTTATATGTTTAGAATCTGAAATCAGAAAGGCAATGGTAAATAAAGAAGTATTAGTTGGAGTATTTTTTGATGTTGAAAAGGCTTACGACATGTTATGGAGAGAGGGACTTTTAATTAAATTAGAAAAGATGGGCATTAAAGGAAAAATGTATAATTGGATAATGGATTTTCTGCTAAATAGGACCATTCAAGTTAGGGTTGGGGCAAGTTACTCTAGGATTTTTTCAATTGATAATGGTACACCACAAGGAAGTGTGTGTAGTCCAGTACTGTTTAATATCATGATTAATGATATCTTTTCCAAAGTTGGACAAGGTATTGGAAAATCCCTGTATGCAGATGACGGTGCACTGTGGACATATGTGGAAAGCTGTATGCAGAAAGCCATCATAGAAGTGGACTAATAACTGGAGCTGGAGTCTGTTGAAAAAACAAAAGTAATATGTTTTTCTAAGAAAAAGAAATTACCAAGTACTAAACTTAAGTTATATGATAAGGTATTAGAACAGGTCTCAGAAGTTAGGTTCCTTGGGATCTGGATGGATTCTAGACTTACTTTTGCGTCACACATCAAGAAAGTGGTTGAAAAATGTAAAAAGGGAATTAATGTTCTCAGGTGTCTGGCAGGAGTAGATTGGGGGGCAACTCGGTATTCTTTAAAGAGAATTTACTGTGCAATGATAAGGCCAATTATTGATTATGGTGGCATAGTATACAGTGATATGACGAAGGTTTCTTGTCTAATATTTATCACAACTTGTGATACAGTACTCAATGTGAGCCAGTATCATAGAGTGCAGGAATGTAATCGCTGCTGTATCCGTTAATGATGTACGAATATGTCTAAAGTTCTGTATATTAACATTTACAGTTTTCACTACTTTTTTAACATGTTTTTAAAGGATAATTTCGAGGCTATTAGCACTCCCAAATACTTAACTTCCTCAACATTAATTAATTCTTGTCCACCCATGCAAACTTTTACTGCGCCCACGGTTGTTTTAGGTTTACTAAAAAACATTGATACTGTCTTTTTAACATTTAAGGCACAAGCATGAATCATTCAGCCATTTTTGTAAGTCATTTAAGGCTAATGAAAGCTGATGGGCTGCATCATCAGCACTTTTGGCTTGTATAAAAATTACCATATCGTCTGCATACATAATCGTGTCCACATTTTTGCACACATTGGGCAAGTTATTTACATACAGTGAAAATAGCAGGGGACCTAAAATTGATCCCTGAGGGACACCTTGCGTATAGTGAAGATAGGGTGACTTACTATTCTTTATTTGCACGCATTGTTTTCTATCTGATAGATAAGACTGTATCCATTTAACGGTTTGATTGCTAAAGTTAAATGTTGACAGTCTAGACAGGAGCATAAGGTGATTCACAGTATCAAACGCACACTTAAAGTCAACAAAAACAGCCGCAACATAACTGTTTTTGTCTAAATAAGACTTCACCTTCTCAACAACAACACAGACAGCCGTTTCAGTTGAGTGAAGAGATCGAAATCCGAATTGCATAGGGTGCAAACCCGGATTGGAAACATTAAGATGTGCAATAATAGAGTTAGCGACCCACTTTTCTGCTATCTTTGAGAAGAAAGGGAGTATGCTGATAGGTCGATAATTAGCAGGGTTTAATTTATCACCCGATTTATATATTGGTATGACATTTGCCACCTTCCAACTCAAAGGGACGACTGCCTGCGTGATTGATAAATTAATAAGATGGGTCACAGGCACCAAGATACACGATTTATAATGCTTCAGAAGATTAGCATCAAATCCAAACACATCCCTTGCTTTTAAACTTTTCAATTTAGAGATTTTCTACTTCATTTTCTGCAATTATTTGCATATTAAACTTTGTATTTTGAGTTGAGGCATCCATATGGAGGTCGGTGTTGCCAATTTTTTTTTGAGAGTCACAAGAATTAGAAAACAGTGGTGTAACCATTTAATTTAGTTGCTAGGCTGAGAGGCTCTGATACCAATTCATTGTCAAATTTGAGTTCAAGGTCTTTATCAGCATTATACTTACTTTTACCAAGGAGTTTGTTAATATTTACCAAATTAGCTTACAATTTCCTTTGGCACCATTAATTACAGTCATGAAAAAATTTGCTTTTGCCATTCTCAAAGTTTCTGTGACTTTATTCCTTGCGGATAAAACATTGAATCGATCAGTAGTTAATTCAAATTGTAATGATTTAAGTAATTTGTCTCTGAGTGTCATAAGCTGTTTACACTCACTATTGATCCAAGGCAAGGAATAAACTCATTTCTTTAAGTGACCCGCTTTCTGAAAGTGAGACAGAACCCCTTTAATAGAGGAGTATAGTAGATCACAACATTTATTAGTGTCATCACAAGATAATATACTAGACCAATCAAGATTATTTAGAGCTGCAGTTAAACGTTGTTCTTGGCTCTTTGGAATAAATGTTTGTTTTATATTAGTGCTTTTACTGACACTTCTCAAACGTTTTTTAGTCAACTTTCTAGAGAAGAATATGGCATTGTGGTCAGACAAGCCAGTCAAGAAATTGTATGTTTTTATCATTCTATCTAGTTTGTTAGAGAACACCAGGGCCCTTATGAATAAAACTTCTAAGAAATGCTCTTAAGAATAGTCTTAAGCTTTGACTTAAATACTTAGTAATACTTAGTAAAGAGTAGGACTTTTCTAAGAGTAGGAGACTTTTATAAAGCAGCTAAAAGCAACTTTCAGTAAAGTATAAGACTGATTCTTAAGTGCTGACTGAAGTGGGACTTAAGTGTTGTAAACTAAGGACTACAATGATGTCAACCCAAAATGGCCGCCCTCAACCACTGAATCGGCCAATAGTGAGCCTGCAAGGATGAGGTCATTGCAGCATGACACCAATCATTTAATCTAATTATAATCAAATAATTTAATTAAGACACTGAAGCTTTAATATTTAAATTCATAAAAAAAAATGCTTTGCAGTGCATTGTGCAAAATTATCACAAATTAGTATTCATGCTGTGGAAACCCTTTTCTACTGATGCGTGTCTCCAATAATGCAAACATGAGTTCCATCAATGGATCCAACAACTCAGGAAAGCCCGAAATACTCAATAAAGTGGCTTTATTTTACTGCGAGATTTGAAGATCAATTGGAAAGTCAAAGAACTGCCATATAGTATTGGCCAAAAGTGAGGCCAAGGAAAATTGACACTCACCCTTTATTCAAATAGTATTAAAACTGTGTTAAGATTTTGTACGCGTATTGTGTAGTTGTGCTTGGAGTCAATTGTTTATTTGTGATAACACAATGAAACATGTCAAACTGTACAGACATCATTTTTAGCCAAGGCTGTCAAACAAATGAACAAGAGAGGACAATGAAATATTAATAGCTGACTATGTTGCAGACAATGTATGATTTTTTTCTTCTCCTGTGAGCTTTTTAGTAAAAAAAAAAAAAAACTGTTGCTGTAGTTAGCCCTTTTTTCAACAATATTATTGATCTGCCTGGATTGACACCATTGTCTCTGAACTGAACTGAACAATGACATCACTTTTCTCAGAGCAGCTGTATAATGAACTAATAACTAATGATCTTTTACAATGGAAATGAATCATCATTTTTACTAACTTAAGCTGCAAAATGACACTCTTCTAGAGCTGCTGTACAGCCCAAACTAACTTTGTTGCATTATTATCACTGTAAAGCTGCTTTGAAACAATCTGTACTGTAAAAAGTGACTTGATGTGAAATAATTTTGTCAGATAAATATCTTCACTAACTTTTATTTTCCTTATATTTTGATGGTTTAAGCAAACTTGTAAGGTCATAAAAAAAAAACAATTAAAAAAACCCACAATAGGGCCACAATAGTGCTATTAAGACCCTGCTCACTGTGGAATGATGAGCTCAAGTCATCACCGGGTGTACTGCTGCTTTTTTCCAGTCAGCAACAATGTAATTATTACTTTCATTTCATTGCTATAAAATCAACTCCGTCATCATTTACTGTAACTCCAATACATCATATTTTCATAAAGCGTGTGGCCGCCTCCTCTCTGCTGCCATCTTGTTACTCCTAACTAGGTTAAGAGACCTCTTCAGCTCTCTTAAATGATTTAGGAGCTGAGACCTCGTCTTGACACTTAGGAAACTTTATGAATCACACTTATTCTTAAGTCTAGGAATAAAAGTAAAATGACGTAATTCTTAGAATTTTGACAGACTTGAGACTAAAATTTTACTCTGAGTGGCTTTATACATACGGCCCCAGGTCTATTAAAGTTTTAGAAAGAAACTGAAATAAATTACAGATAATTTTGGACCAACACAAATGATCAGTGATCCAACTAGAACAACAAATCATTCTATCACTTTTGTTGTCCCAATTTACATTTAAGTCTCCCATTAGAATAACCTCATTATTTCAATTTCAATTTCAATTTATTAATGGATAGCCCCTTGAGATGCAACATCTCATTTTCAAGAGGGTCCAAGTACACATAGACATAAAACAACAACAACAACAACAACAACAACAACAACAACAACAAAAAAAGCCAAAAACAAATGCTCAAAACCATTGAGCTACTAGGCAGCTTACACCATTACAACAAACCTAAGACACATCATAGCCCTGACATGTTATAACTGTCTCAAAAAGCACATCACATTTACTCATTATACAATTGGAACCATAATGCAAGAAATGCAGTAAACAAAAAGGTGTCACATAAGAAGAACCGAGGTTGAATCAACAGGAGGTAAATCAGTTAAACAGTTACATGAAACAAAAGACAATTTGCAAACATTACTGTTCAATCCAACATCAGTAGCATGCACACACATTGTTTAGATATTGGAATAAAGTTAACTTGAATCTACGAAAAGATATAATGGACCTCAAGGAAAAAGGAAGATTATTCCAATCACTAGTAGCTTTGTAGTGAAAAGTTTTACGACCAGTGGCTGAAAAGATTCCTGGTACAGTAAAAACAAGAGATTGCATATAACTAGGGGGATACAAAGAACTACGTGGAACCAAGAGTTCTCTCAGATATGAAGGACATTCGAAGTAGGCACATTTGAAAATAAAAAGAAACCAATGAAAGTCTCTTCTTGAATTCAGCTGAAGCCAATTCAATGATGCATACATTACACAATGATGTGTTTTAAAAGGACACCTCAGAACAAATCTACATAGAGAGTTAAAAACAACATTAAGTGGCTTAAGAGCAGCGTCACTAGTGTTCATGTAAATAATATCAGCGTAATCAATAATCGGCAATATCAACTGGGAAATTAACCGTTTCCTCACTTCCAATGTAAAGCAATTAACAGATCTATAAAGTGTACTGAGACAACCATATATTCTCTGTGATATAGTCAATGTGAGGTTTGAAGGTAAGCTCAGAATCCATCCACAACCCAAGGTATTTAAATGTTTCAGATTTCACCATAGAGGACCCATTAGCAAAATACAGTTGTAAGTTAAGAGCACATGGTCTTCTGTGCCTCGTCCCAAACAACATACAACAGGACTTTTCCATATTCAACACCAGGTTGTTACTGTGAAGCCATTTTTGAGTCATAATAAAGTCAACTTGTAACCTATTCTGGATCTGGTGAATATCAGAGTCAGCAGTATAAATTACTGTATCATCAGCATAAAGATGAATCTTACTCATGGAAAAGATGTGTGATAAATCATTGATAAAGATCGAGAACAAAAGGGGTCCTAGAGTGGAACCTTGAGGAACACCCTTATCAACCAGTAAATAATCAGACAGTGAACTTTTAAAAGCAACACACTGCCTTCTATTATGAAGATAAGAATTAAACCATAATAAAGCACTTTGATTCAGACCTATTGCATAAAGCTTATCAAGAAGAATGTAATGATCCACCATGTCAAAGGCCTTTGAAAGATCAATAAAAATAGCACCAGTTAGCTGTCCCTTATCGCAGGCAGAAAAAATATCATTGGTAAACTTTAATAAAGCTGTGGTGGTAGAAAAATTGGGCCTAAAGCCAGATTGAAATGCAGATAAGATATTATTCTGAATAATGAATTTTGATAATTGATTAAAAATAATTCTCAAATATTTTAGCAATGGAACAGATAATAGAGATAGGACGATAATTATTCATAATAGAAGCATCACCAGTTTTTAATAAAGGGGTAACTTTCGCACATTTCCATGTAGCGGGGACAGTAAAAGTATTCAAAGACAGATTAAACAGGTCAGCGAGTGGAAATATCAATACATGAGCAGCAAGTTTAATATACCTAGCCTCAAGCCCATCTGGACCAGCACTACTATATTCCTTCAGATCAGCTATAGCATTAAAAACATCAATGGGCATAATTTTATTAAATTTAAATGAGCCAGATGCAAAAGAAAAGGTTGAGACATGATCATTAGTATGAGAATAAACATGATTGGAGTCACCAATTGCAGTAAAATGCTGATTGAAAGCATGAGCAATAAGGGTAGGATCAGTAATTGTAACATTATTCATTTTCAATTGGTTAACAGGAGTTTTAATATTCCTATTGAGAACTCGATTCAAATGATCCCAGAACTGTCTAGGGTTTTTAAAATCATTAAGAAAACAGTCTCTATAGTAACTGGATTTAGCATTTCGGGTGTGGGTCTTGCACTGATTCCTAAGAGATCTGTAATAATCCCAGTCGGGGGCAGATTTAGTAAGGCGGTATTTGGCCCATGCCTTATCTCTTTGCTTAAAAAGATTGAGTAAATGAGAACTGATCCAGGGTAAGTGCTTCCCTTTAACTCTAATAGTTCTAAACGGAAAATGCTTATCAATTACATTAATGAGTTCAGAGTGAAAAAAAGTCCATGCATCTTCCACAAAAGGAATTAGCTGAAACCTGTCCCAATTAATAGATTTCAAATCCTGTATAAAGCAATCAACATTGGTATTTTTTCTTTGACGTATTTTAATATATTTCGGTGGAAAATGAGGCAGTTTAATTTTCCAGACACAATAAATGACAGAATGATCACTAAAACAATCTGATAAGACACCAGATTTAACTATCCTTTCCGGATTAGAAACCAATATCAAATCAAGCAAAGAGGAGGACCGGCTATCCACTCTAGTGGGTTCCTTAATAAGCTGTGAGAGATTAATACTACTAAATAAATCTTTATCACCAGTGGAGGAACGATTCAACCAATTGCATTTGAAATCACCGAGAATAATCAATTCTTTATGCCTGCCTAATGAATTGATAGTAGACAAAATGCACTTTGTGGAATCGGATGGGGCAGACGGAGGTCTATAAATATTGCCAATAATTAAGTGTTTATTTGCATGAAAAATAATATTAATAAAAATACATTCAAAGTTAACTGGATCAACTTCAGGAGTAATACATTCAGAGCTAAGATTTGCATCAACATATGTGGCCACACCACCTCCTCTGGACAGCCTATCAGCTCTGTACATAACCATTTATTTCAATATCACTGTCAGAAGTATAATTATTTAGCCAAGTTTCTGAGATGGTAATAATACTAGGTTTGTACTGAGCAACCCAGGTTCTAAGATAATCAATTTTTGAAGTAAGGCTCCTGATATTAATGTGAACAACCTTTAAACCTTTAGTGGATTCCATTGAAAATGAGAAGAGAAAAGCGTGTCATGGTGCCATGGTGAAAAGTATATAAGGGGAAGATGTGAAAAGCCACAGTAACAAAAACAAAACAAAAAAACAAAAACATACAATTAAACATACAACCAACCAACAATATTAAAAGTCACAACAACTCAGAAGTGCCTTAAATTGATCATAAAAATCTACTTTTGCTGAAGGTGGGCGATAAAGACATAATTTGGCCTAATGAAATCCCAATTGAATGTGTTGGAGTTAAAGTGTCACTCTCAGCAGAAATGTCATTTACTGTTTTATGTGTGTACATTTTAGTGAGTCCTTCATATACAGTAACACCCCCTCCCCCTTTCATTGATGCCTATCCTTTCTAAAGACATTGTAGCCTTGTAATGATACCACTGCTTGTGGGGAAGAGGGTTAAAGCCAAGTTTCTGAAAGTCCCATGAAATCTACATTTGCGTTAAGAAGATGCTCCAATTGTTCCCTCTTAGGGGCTATATACTGCGTATGTTCAGATGGCCACCTAAGAGCCCTTTGTTTTTACACTGTGGATCCCATATATAGTTCTGGCTTGATTAAGAGTCTGAAATAACTTACATGATCGATGTTTTTTTTAAATACAGGGTTCCTCTGTGTACGCATGGGTGTAATGGGTTGTGGTGACATACTGGGTTTAGTTGTAATAGGGTCCTGCAGTGGTGGAATTAACCCAAGGAGCTGCTGTAGCCCAGATAGCAGTGGTGGTCTTAGCCCAGAAAGCTGTTGTAGCCCAGGTAGCAGTGGTGGTCTTAGCCCAGAGAGCTGCTGTAGCCCAGGTAGCAGTGGTGGTGTTAGCCCAGAAAGCTGTTGTAGCCCAGGCAGCAGAGGTGGTGTTAGCCCAAGGAGCTGCTCTAGCCCAGATAGCAGTGGTGGTGTTAGCCCAGGGAGCTGCTGTAACCCAGATAGCAGTGGTGGTGTTAGCCCAGAGAGCTGTTGTAGCCCAGGCAGCAGAGGTGGTGTTAGCCCAGGGAGCTGCTGTAACCCAGATAGCAGAGGTGGTGTTAGCCCAAGGAGCTGCTGTAGCCCAGATAGCAGTGGTGGTGTTAGCCCAGAAAGCTGCTGTAGCCCAGATAGCAGAGGTGGTGTTAGCCCAGGGAGCTGCTGTAGCCCAGGCAGCAGTGGTGGTATTAGCCCAGAAAGCTGTTGTAGCCCAGGCAGCAGTGGTGGTATTAGCCCAGAAAGCTGTTGTAGCCCAGGCAGCAGTGGTGGTGTTAGCCCAGAAAGCTGCTGTAGCCCAGATAGCAGAGGTGGTGTTAGCCCAGGTAGCAGTGGTGGTGTTAGCCCAGGGAGCTGCTGTAGCCCAGGCAGCAGTGGTGGTGTTAGCCCAGAGAGCTGCTGTAGCCCAGGTAGCAGTGGTGGTATTAGCCCAGAAAGCTGCTGTAGCCCAGGCAGCAGTGGTGGTGTTAGCCCAGGGAGCTGCTGTAACCCAGATAGCAGTGGTGGTGTTAGCCCAGAGAGCTGTTGTAGCCCAGGCAGCAGAGGTGGTGTTAGCCCAAGGAGCTGCTGTAGCCCAGATAGCAGTGGTGGTGTTAGCCCAGAAAGCTGTTGTAGCCCAGGTAGCAGTGGTGGTGTTAGCCCAGAGAGCTGCTGTAGCCCAGGCAGCAGAGGTGGTATTAGCCCAGGGAGCTGCTGTAGCCCAGGCAGCAGTGGTGGTGTTAGCCCAGAGAGCTGCTGTAGCCCAGGCAGCAGTGGTGGTGTTAGCCCAGGGAGCTGTTGTAGCCCAGGTAGCAGTGGTGGTGTTAGCCCAGAGAGCTGTTGTAGCCCAGGTAGCAGAGGTGGTATTAGCCCAGGGAGCTGCTGTAGCCCAGGCAGCAGTGGTGGTGTTAGCCCAGGGAGCTGCTGTAGCCCAGATAGCAGAGGTGGTGTTAGCCCAGAGAGCTGCTGTAGCCCAGGCAGCAGTGGTGGTGTTAGCCCAGAGAGCTGCTGTAGCCCAGGCAGCAGTGGTGGTGTTAGCCCAGAGAGCTGCTGTAGCCCAGGTAGCAGTGGTGGTATTAGCCCAGAGAGCTGCTGTAGCCCAGGTAGCAGTGGTGGTATTAGCCCAGAAAGCTGTTGTAGCACAGGTAGCAGTGGTGGTATTAGCCCAGAGAGCTGTTGTAGCCCAGGCAGCAGAGGTGGTATTAGCCCAGGGAGCTGCTGTAGCCCAGGCAGCAGAGGTGGTGTTAGCCCAGGGAGCTGCTGTAGCCCAGGCAGCAGAGGTGGTGTTAGCCCAGAGAGCTGCTGTAGCCCAGGTAGCAGTGGTGGTATTAGCCCAGAGAGCTGCTGTAGCCCAGGCAGCAGAGGTGGTGTTAGCCCAGAGAGCTGCTGTAGCCCAGGTAGCAGAGGTGGTATTAGCCCAGAAAGCTGTTGTAGCCCAGGCAGCAGAGGTGGTGTTAGCCCAGAGAGCTGCTGTAGCTCAGGTAGCAGAGGTGGTATTAGCCCAGGGAGCTGCTGTAGCCCAGGCAGCAGAGGTGGTGTTAGCCCAGAGAGCTGCTGTAGCCCAGGCAGCAGAGGTGGTGTTAGCCCAGAGAGCTGTTGTAGCCCAGGCAGCAGAGGTGGTGTTAGCTCAGGGAGCTGTTGTAGCCCAGGTAGCAGTGGTGGTATTAGCCCAGAGAGCTGTTGTAGCCCAGGCAGCAGAGGTGGTGTTAGCTCAGGGAGCTGCTGTAGCCCAGGCAGCAGAGGTGGTGTTAGCCCAGAGAGCTGTTGTAGCCCAGGCAGCAGAGGTGGTGTTAGCTCAGGGAGCTGCTGTAGCCCAGGTAGCAGTGGTGGTATTAGCCCAGAGAGCTGTTGTAGCCCAGGCAGCAGAGGTGGTGTTAGCTCAGGGAGCTGCTGTAGCCCAGGCAGCAGAGGTGGTGTTAGCCCAGAGAGCTGCTGTAGCCCAGGCAGCAGAGGTGGTGTTAGCCCAGAGAGCTGTTGTAGCCCAGGCAGCAGAGGTGGTGTTAGCTCAGGGAGCTGTTGTAGCCCAGGTAGCAGTGGTGGTATTAGCCCAGAGAGCTGTTGTAGCCCAGGCAGCAGAGGTGGTGTTAGCTCAGGGAGCTGCTGTAGCCCAGGCAGCAGAGGTGGTGTTAGCCCAGAGAGCTGCTGTAGCCCAGGCAGCAGAGGTGGTGTTAGCTCAGGGAGCTGCTGTAGCCCAGGTAGCAGTGGTGGTATTAGCCCAGAGAGCTGCTGTAGCCCAGGCAGCAGAGGTGGTGTTAGCCCAGAGAGCTGCTGTAGCCCAGGTAGCAGAGGTGGTATTAGCCCAGAAAGCTGTTGTAGCCCAGGCAGCAGAGGTGGTGTTAGCCCAGAGAGCTGCTGTAGCCCAGGCAGCAGTGGTGGTATTAGCCCAGAGAGCTGTTGTAGCCCAGGCAGCAGAGGTGGTATTAGCCCAGAGAGCTGTTGTAGCCCAGGCAGCAGAGGTGGTGTTAGCCCAGAGAGCTGCTGTAGCCCAGGCAGCAGTGGTGGTATTAGCCCAGAGAGCTGTTGTAGCCCAGGCAGCAGAGGTGGTGTTAGCCCAGAGAGCTGCTGTAGCCCAGGTAGCAGTGGTGGTGTTAGCCCAGGGAGCTGCTGTAGCCCAGGCAGCAGTGGTGGTGTTAGCCCAGGGAGCTGCTGTAGCCCAGATAGCAGTGGTGGTATTAGCCCAGAGAGCTGTTGTAGCCCAGGCAGCAGAGGTGGTGTTAGCCCAGAGAGCTGCTGTAGCCCAGGTAGCAGAGGTGGTGTTAGCCCAGAGAGCTGCTGTAGCCCAGGCAGCAGAGGTGGTGTTAGCCCAGAGAGCTGTTGTAGCCCAGGTAGCAGTGGTGGTATTAGCCCAGAGAGCTGCTGTAGCCCAGGCAGCAGTGGTGGTGTTAGCCCAGGGAGCTGCTGTAGCCCAGGTAGCAGTGGTGGTGTTAGCCCAGAGAGCTGCTGTAGCCCAGGTAGCAGTGGTGGTGTTAGCCCAGAGAGCTGTTGTAGCCCAGGTAGCAGTGGTGGTATTAGCCCAGAGAGCTGCTGTAGCCCAGGCAGCAGTGGTGGTGTTAGCCCAGGGAGCTGCTGTAGCCCAGGCAGCAGAGGTGGTGTTAGCCCAGAGAGCTGTTGTAGCCCAGGTAGCAGAGGTGGTGTTAGCCCAGAGAGCTGTTGTAGCCCAGGTAGCAGTGGTGGTATTAGCCCAGAGAGCTGCTGTAGCCCAGGCAGCAGTGGTGGTGTTAGCCCAGGGAGCTGCTGTAGCCCAGGCAGCAGAGGTGGTGTTAGCCCAGGGAGCTGCTGTAGCCCAGGTAGCAGTGGTGGTGTTAGCCCAGAGAGCTGCTGTAGCCCAGGTAGCAGTGGTGGTGTTAGCCCAGAGAGCTGTTGTAGCCCAGGCAGCAGAGGTGGTGTTAGCCCAGAGAGCTGCTGTAGCCCAGGCAGCAGTGGTGGTGTTAGCCCAGGGAGCTGCTGTAGCCCAGGCAGCAGAGGTGGTGTTAGCCCAGGGAGCTGCTGTAGCCCAGGTAGCAGTGGTGGTGTTAGCCCAGAGAGCTGCTGTAGCCCAGGTAGCAGTGGTGGTGTTAGCCCAGAGAGCTGTTGTAGCCCAGGTAGCAGTGGTGGTATTAGCCCAGAGAGCTGCTGTAGCCCAGGCAGCAGTGGTGGTGTTAGCCCAGGGAGCTGCTGTAGCCCAGGCAGCAGAGGTGGTGTTAGCCCAGAGAGCTGTTGTAGCCCAGGTAGCAGTGGTGGTATTAGCCCAGAGAGCTGCTGTAGCCCAGGCAGCAGTGGTGGTGTTAGCCCAGGGAGCTGCTGTAGCCCAGGTAGCAGTGGTGGTGTTAGCCCAGAGAGCTGCTGTAGCCCAGGTAGCAGTGGTGGTCTTAGCCCAGGGAGCTGCTGTAGCACAGGACTTCAAACAGCATCTAGATCATTCCCCCAGGTTGTGAATCTTTTGATGATAATACTTCTGGCTGGTGATGTTGAGCAAAACCCTGGACCTGTTTTATCAAGTTTACCTGGGGGCGGCCTAGCATGTCCACAATCCAGGATTCTTGCATACAGAAGATGTTGGCTCCTCTTTGCTGGGTAGAGAGTTAAGTTATCCATTTTCCTTGGACACGTTAACCCTCTGGGGTCTGAGGGGTTTTCTGGGCCCTGGAGGTGTTCTGACATGCTCTGACATTTGTGCTTTTTTCAGTTATTTATAAACATGTTAATGGAAAAGGTGTAAATTCACTCTATATAGCACAAACAGGGCTACCATAATATGTGATCAACATGTATGTATATGTTTGAATTTTTAAGAGAATAATGTTTATGCGTGGTTATTGAAAAAAATTAAAATGAAAGTTGCTGAAATAAGACAAAACACATACTAAATATGTGTCAAGACTTTTGACTAATGAATGTTGTCGCTTTGAGTTCTGGCTTCAAAATGGTGAAAATCATCCTCCCTAATCGTTCAAATAAAACAATACATTGATTTAAATTGTGTAAAACAGGTTTTGCTTGGAAAGCCAATATGCGAGGGGGGCGTGAACGAGGAGTGGTTTACACCTGAGAATACAATGTCCCACCCATTATGCGTAATGACTCTGCATAATGAGCCATTCATTCAGGTGTGACACTTCAGCCACAAGAATGAATGCAAGGACAAAATATATATTTATAAGACTTATATTGACCATTTAAGATTTTGCTTACATCTATCTTGTAAATATGTTTTGCTATTTTATTAAAAAGGTTACAATTATAACAATAATTACAATTTCAACAATATTTCAAGTGTACTCTTTCTATAGGGCTACATTTTATCATATGTATTCATCAGTTTGAATATAGCCAACATTGGAACAGCTACGTACATACATACGGACATACAGACAGATTGAGAGTGACTCTTGAAGGACCAGCACCACATCCTCTTCTACCACTATTTGAAGAACTATTCATATTCATCTTCCAGAATACATTTTAATAGGTTTTGGGAGTTAATTTTTAGTCCGTCTATAAAGCCTATTTAAAAAAAAAAAAAGTCTTCATGTATTTCACAACATTTCAGCTTGTGATTCTTATTAAGTGGGGGTCATTTTTAGGATTCTTTACCTAACCTAAGTCTCTGAGACCCTGACACCTTGCTCTTCTGGAGACTCCAGGTAGGTTTCAGTTCTGGAAAATGGTGATGCTGAAGACTAAAGGGTTCCTGATGGTTTCACACTTAATTCTTCACCTTAATTATTTTGCAGTTAACATGTCTTTTCTTCTCCACCTGTATTTGTCTGAAAACCTGCTGACCTAATGAGCATTTCACTGTCCAATGGTCATGCCTTAACTGCAATCTCTAGTATTCCATTATTATTGCATTCTTCTCATGGGCATGTAATAATTTTTTTTTAGTCTTAGTTAAATCTCTTTTTTGGCTTATTTTATCTGTAAACGAAAACTTGCCTAATAATTCGGCACACCTGAATATAAGGCGTTTATCATTTCCAACCTTCATGAACAATTATACATCACTTATAAATGATTAAATACAAAATTAATAGTAGTTATTAAGATTAATATGGTTTGGAATTGGCAAAATGTGCCTGGAAATAAAATATGATCAGAAAATCAACGTGCCTAATAATTCTGCACACACTGTATATTATATATATATATGAGAAAAATATAATGGTTCCTTCAGCAAATTCACAAAGTATTGAAAAAAAAAGTATAAACAGATTTAAATTTAAAAAAAATTTATTTAGAAATAAAAATCCTCCTCCATCTGAAAATTAAATTGAAACACAAGTGAATAATTTGCACAGCAGAAGATGAATCATACCACAGGATGAACAAACATCTGAGTTTGTTTCTGAGTATACAAGACTCTGCTGAAAGAAATTAATATTCTTAATGATAATTACCATTAAGGGGTCCGGGCGCAGCTGGGGGGCCGGGAGCTGCTGGGGGGCCGGGAGCTGCTGGGGGGCCGGGAGCTGCTGGGGGGCCGGGAGCTGCGGACATCATAGATCATAGATTTCAGATTATAACCTAGATGTGCTGTGTTTGACAGAAACCTGGCTAAAACCAAACGATTACATTACTTTAAATGAGTCCACCCCACAAGATTACTGTTTGACTACTTGTAAACATGAACCTCGTCTGAAACGCAAAGGAGGTGTTGCTGTAATTTATAGTAATATTTTCAAAACCACTAAGAAATCTAGTTTTAAATACAATTCTTTTGAAGTGTTGGTGCTTAATGTAAAAATATATAGTGTAAACGATAAATCACTTATGAGATTTGTGCTAGCTACTGTATACAGGCCACCAGGGCACCATACAGACTTTATCAAAGAATTTGCAGACTTTCTATCAGAGTTAGTACTGGCTGCAGATAAAGCCATAATTGTTGGTGATTTTAATATACACATAGATAATGAAAAAGATGCATTGGGATTGGTTTTTAAAGACATTGTAAACTCAATTGGAGTTAGACAACACGTGTCAGGACCTACTCATTATCGTAATCATACTCTAGATAATGATCTGAGATGTCATCGCTCTGCTGCAGAATCGCTCTACGGCATCAACATCTATTCCGTGAGATAATATTAGATCTAGTCTTGTGTAAACGTCATTTAGCCAAGGCTGCAAAGCCGACTCCGTGTTATAAATATATTAGACCTATCACTTCTGCCGCTAAAGATTGCTTTATTAATAATCTTCCTGATCAGTTTCATCATCTCAGCATCCCAGATAGATTAGAAGAACTAGATATTGCAACAGAAACGTTTAACTCTCTCTTTTCCAGCACTTTAGCACACAGTTGCTCCGTTGCGCTTAAAGAAGATTAAAGAGAATAGTCCAACGCCGTGGTACAACGTGCACACTCGGGCCCTTATAGTAGGGCGGTTAAGCGCAAAAATCGATCACTTTGCGATAGAAGCATCAAATTTGGTATGAAGGCTCACAAAGGGGGTCTGATCAGATTTAGGACCGTAGGCGCTTGAAATTTGACCCCTGGGGGCCGTGTCGGCCATTTTTCAAAATGCAATAACATATTTCACCATAAATACATGTAAATATGAGCACACTTTCACATAGAAGGTCTTTAAACTTTAAAATATAAGATATGTTTAAAAATTTGCTCCTGTAATACTAACTATTACTACACATGGGTTAATGAATTATCTGTAAATTCATGTTATGTGATCAAAATTAGACATCACAGTGACAAGTGATTAAGAGCTGATCTTTGTCTGGTCTCGACCTTTTTGTATCACCATTGGTGAATTGCTTTGGTAAACTGTTTTTAAACAGCTGACATGGAAAGAGACACGCAAGCTAATCCACCACGGCAAGGTGCCAGCTCGGCAATATATTCAGGACTAAATAATTTGAAGGTTTTAGCCATTGCATTGGATCACAGTAGTTCTTGTGTAGTGGTCTTGTAGTTTTAGTTTTTCTAATGAAGTGGAACTGTATTTGAGGTCTAGGGGAGCGCGGGGCACAACGTAACACGGGGCTAGTTGTAACACACTTGTTTTAATCAAGATCCAAGATGGCGGCGCGCGTGAGTGCAGCGGCTTACAGCTCTCTAATATGGTGCTTAGTTTGGAGTTTTTTTCTTTGTTTAATAGTTGTTTTGGAGCAATGTCAAGCAAATTATGTATGTAAGCGTCACAAACTTATAAACTTGGGATTACAGCTCAATGGAGTGATTACTAAAGACTACCAGAGAACAAACAACATTCCCCCGGTGATAGCGAGATCACCGGGCTCTCCCTGGATTGTTATCGGCTCTGTCAAACAGCGGAGGCGGCGCAGGGAGAGGAAGCAGAAGCGGGGCTGCAGAGCCGGATTACTGGCCAGGCTACGGAAACAACCGAACAAGCCACCGCTACCGAGCAGATTTCTCTCCAATGCTAGGTCCATGGTCAACAAAATGGACGACATAGAACTACAGCTGGCGAATAACAACTGTTTGCGGGATTGCGGTGTGCTAGTGATATGTGAAACCTGGCTCCACCCGGATATCCCTGACGACACGGTACAGCTAGCGGGACGCACAATGCACCGACAGGACCGCAGCAAAGACTCCGGTAAGACAAGGGGAGGAGGACTGTGTGTATACGTGCACAATGCTTGGGGTTTGAGCAGCAGAATTATACACAGCTATTGCTCCCCTGACACAGAGGCTCTGTCAGTCGTGTGTAGACCATTCTATTTACCTAGAGAGCTGACGGTTGTGATTGTCACAGCTATATACATACCCCCAGATGCTAATGTTAGCTCAGCGCTAGCCCACCTGCACGTCACTATAAATAAACAGCTGAGGGCCCACCCTGACGGCGTTCACATCATAGCTGGAGATTTTAACCAGGCACGCTTAGAAACTGTACTACCAGAATTCATTCAGTATGTGAAATGTGCGACCAGAGGCCAAAACACACTGGATCATGTTTACTCAAATATTAAGCATGCATATAGGGCAGTTCCCTTGCCACACTTAGGACTATCTGACCATATTTCACTGCTCCTTATTCCAGCATATAGACTAGGAAGAGAGCTAGGCCTGAAGTAAAGACTATTAAAACATGGCCAGAGGGGGCTCTTGCACAGTTACAAGACTGCTTTGAGCACACTGAGTTAATAATTAATTAAGTTAATTTTTCATCTCTATTTTTTGTTTATTTAAAATTAGACAAATCTGATATTATTTTAATCTCCAATATATTATTTAACAGTTGAGATAGTTCTTTAATGCTTCACTAACTAGCAGAAGACACTAGCCGGGTTTAAAACCCAGTTGTGCAGGCGGGGGCATGTTGTAACACTGCGTTACAATGTGCCCCTATTAGAAATATGCAATTATATTCTATACTTTTATTAATTTTATTGAGAAAACGTGAGAAAAAGGTGAATAAAGACTGAGAGTCAATGTTCAGAAATGACAAATTATTTGTTTTGAGCTATGTTGTATAGCTGTGTTTTCCTGTGTTCGTAGTCAAAACTCAAAAATGACTATTTAATTATTAAAAAATTGCCATTATTTTATATGAATTTTTTGATTCTATTTTATTTAGAAAATATTTTAGTTTGTCTTGTATATTTTGTTTATTAGATCGGATAACATTAAGCTGTCATATGTCATGTTACAATGTGCCCCACACATGTTACAATGTACCCCACCTATGGGGCATGTTGTCACATTTCACTTCCATTCTTTTGCGTTATATCCAGAAAAAAAGTACATACTGTATTAATAAAACAAAACCACATAATTGTACTAGACATGTGTGAAATTAATGTGGGAAAAAATAAATACTCTGAACCATAAGTAGATTTACACAAACTGAGAAAGTCAAAAAGCGTTACTTTGTGCCCCGCTCTCCCCTACTACTAACTTAAAAGATGTGTGCTAATAACTTTAAAAAAATATTGGCTACTCTATTTCACTTGACTGGCACAAAAAAAGATCAAATCGATTGACTAATTGTGGTAATCATGTTAATTATGCTAATTTACGTTTGTCTTGTGAGGAAAACTCGGTCTACAATGTGATGTGTAGGCCTACCTACTAAACCACTTGCAAATAATCCAGCAGGACTCAACAGTTCTTACAATTAATATTTCTAGTCAAGGTGAGAGCATTTAGAGAGCAAAGAATTGACTGAGATTAGCTTTGGGTGTTATAAACTAGCCGTACAAGAGCACAGAGTTACAATGAAATAAATAGGATGAATTGCAGCTAGTTTAGATAACCAGCCTAAATGAAATTCTGTGGAAATGTACTATTTTATTTCACAGAATCCTAATTCTAATTCATGCAGACTAAAATCTATTTTATGTTATATTTGTTATGTTTGCTTACTTGCAGTATTAGCCTACACTATTTACTGAGTAACAGTGAGAAACACATTCAACTGACTTTGCCTTTATTTCACTTGTAGTCTACAGTAAAACATCCCACCAGTTCTCTAGATTTTAACCTGTTAAGCTGCAACCCCACTTTTGAAAAATCCCCAGACATGACATACCCAAACTGAAACAGATACAGTTCATGAACCCTTTGCACTAAAAGCACAAGTATGATCTCATTTGAAAGCTGACACCTGGTAGTTTATTGTAAATGTAGAATTAAGTATTGTCATAATGATTTTTTTTTTTTTAAATAGCTTCAAAATTTTGTAAAGTTATTAGAATTTTTTTTTTATGAAACATATTAATGAAAATAAAATTGAAGTTGGCACTGGAGCAATCTAGAAATGCACTACAGCTAAAGCCACATGTCTGACCATGTTATATTTAAAATATGAAGATAATAAGTCTAAAACTCTATTTAGTTAAATGTTTTTCAAGATCATGTCATGACTTTATTTTGATTAGGCTACTCTAAAAATGCTACTGATGTTTAGTCGTCGTCTAAGCATCCATTCAGTCTTTTGTCTCTATTGTTTTGTGGTGCAAACGAGCCCCATTCAGTCTCAGTCTCCCCCTGCACACATTCACACTTCTCCAGACTGGTTATGGCTCGAAATATGCATTTCTTTTGTCTGCATTATAGTTACTAACGACTGGCTATTCACAGGGTTTTAATCCCTAATTTCTTTTATCAAAGTTCTCACTTCACATTTGAAGTGCACTAAATAGTGGTCAAATGCACTAAAACATATCAGTAAGCATTCTTATTTAGAACAAAATTCATAAAAGAATAACCCCTGGTGGCAGGTGCACCTGGGCTAGCTAGCATGTTAGCTTAGCACACCATCAATACACGACCATTTATGAGATTAAAACCATGTTTGTGCTCCAAACTTACTTCATAACGCAATCGAGTGTTTTAAATAATCTTCTGTGATATAATTTGGCTTCAGATAAAAAAAAAAATCAGACAGAAAACATTATTTATAGTTTTATGCACGATGATAAAGTCTATATCGATTAGCATTACATTATAAATATAATATAAAATATAAAATACCTGGCATGGCTTGAAGAACACAGGCAAATCAAATATCATAGCAAACATGTTTATTGTCTTCAAAACATATTTTATCTGCATATCACAGCGATCTCTGTAGCTTTGTGTGTAGCAGTGACGTCCTGGAATGTCACATGATTATGGCTCTTCTTCATGTCCCATATATGGATTATTTTTTGTGCATATAGCGCCCTCAGGCTATTGGTATGAATTGAAAACACTACACATCTCAGTAAGAAGCGATCATAATGATTACATCGACGCATTTGGGTATAAATTCAATAAATATTATTCCTGTCTTTAGAAATATGACGTGAATCTATGAGAATATATCAATATTTCTCCAAGTTTGCACATTTTTGAGCTAAAGCCCTGAAGGACGTTGTTTTGTGTATCGCTGTCATGACGACAGCACGGGAGTTTTTTATGAATGGAAGCGACTGACGCGCATAATTCATATTAAAGGTATGGACTCATTTTTTCATTTCATAACTCCTGACACAAATTAAGACATAACTGTCACTATAAGTTTCTCAGAATACAATAGTGGTCAAATACTGAAACTTGAGTATTATATCTTTTTAATGATGTATAGTTTGTCAAGGTATAACATTAAATCTGATAGTAACTTTGAACTATATAAATAAAAAAACGCTTCAGTGCGCCGACGCACTGGTGAAGCTTAACAGGTTAAAGAGAATAATATTAAACTGTGGCCACCACAAGATGAAACCTACTGACTGAATAAGGAGGAGTCACTGACAAACTACCAAGTAAAAATGATGCATATTAGTATATGCAGACAATTTAATATTAAATATTTAAATATACATTTAAAAAGTACATACTTTGATAGATATCATAACCTCTTTTCATTTTTGTTTAAAAATGAACTAGATTGATCAAATGTGCAACTTTTTTAATTGTTAATTTCTGTCGTCTATCCATTATGACATTATGAAATCCATATTTGGCGGACATTTTTCAAAATGGCCGACATGGCCCCCAGGGGCCAAATTTTGAGCGCCTACGGTCCTAAACCTGATCAGACCCCCTTTGTGAGCCTTCATACCATATTTGATGCTTTTATCGCAAAGTGATCGATTCTGATGAAAATCTGCGCTTAGCCGCCCCACTAGCCGGAGAGATGGAGCGCAACTGGAAGAAGTAATTTCCTACTTCTAAACTCAGAGATTCTAATTATTGGACCAAAAAAAAAAAAAAAAAAAAACTTCCTCACGTAATAACCTAGAATACTGTCTAACACTTGATGGCTGCTGTCAAGTCTTCGTCGTCGGTTAGGAACCTGTCTGTGTCTGTGTCTGTGTCTGTGTCTGTGTCTGTGTCTGTGTCTGTGTCTGTGTCTGTGTCTGTGTCTGTGTCTGTGTCTGTGTCTGTGTCTGTGTCTGTGTCTGTGTCAGCATTTCATGCTTGAACCCCTAATAAATAAAATACATGAATTGGAAATGCTAAATCATCTTGATATTGATAGCTGATGCTGGTGTTGACAATATATATTTTCTTTCTCAATTGTTCACAGCACATATCGGCTGTGTTTACGAGGATTCTCTCTGGGACGGGCATTTTGACTTAATTTTGCATACACGTGTCTGTTAAAGCTCAAGAGAAAGAGAACTGAATATGGCGTTCACGTGCTCTCAGCACACAGAAAACAGCGCACGAGTCTTCTTGCTCTTTATGCCTGACTCAACTTAAAAACTTGTGCAAATTTTAAACCACATGCGTTCTGAACGGGAGCAGCTGGCCTGAACGGATCAACTACGATCCCTATTCTGGACATCGCACACGGCGATATCAATGCTAAAACGATACTGTGTCTGTGTCTGTGTCTGTGTCTGTGTCTGTGTCTGTGTCTGTGTCTGTGTCTGTGTCTGTGTCTGTGTCTGTGTCTGTACCTGAGCGCCTGTCCTCCTCTCCCACTCAGCCTCGAACATGAGGACGGCCACGGCTGCCTGGGCCGCCTCCTCTCTGGCCTGGCTCCTCGTGGAGCCGCTCATGGGGCGGAAGGAGCGGCCCTCCAATATAACCCGGGAGACGAATCTGAGAGACCGTGAGAAGAGTGGATGACATGACAGTGAGGACACAATGAGATGAAGTCCAGATGTGAGAGAGTTAAGTTCTCCTTTCTTTATATAGCACTTTTTACAATACACAGTGTTTCAAAGCAGCTTTACAGAGATAACAGGAAAATAATGCAACAAAGTTTGTTTCCAGAGGAAAAAAGCGTCACAGACCAGCTTAAGTAAGCTCAGTGATGGTAAAAAAAAAAAAATAATTCATACACACATATATATATATATATATATATATATATATATATATATATATATATATATATATATATTATATATATATATATATATATATATATATATATATATATAAAACAGTGATGTCATCGTCCAGCTCAGTTCAGTTCTTGTATGATACTTGAATATTAAATTAAATGTCCCCAACTAACAGTAACAGGAGTGAGGGAGTGACTCAGTGAGGGAGAGAGTGAGTCAGACAGGCAGGGAGTGAGTCAGTGAGGGAGAGAGTGAGTCAGTGAGGGAGAGAGTGAGTCAGACAGGCAGGGAGTGAGTCAGTGAGGGAGAGAGTGAGTCAGTGAGGGAGAGAGTGAGAGAGTCAGTGAGGGAGAGAGTGAGAGAGTCAGTGAGGGAGAGAGTGAGAGAGTCAGTGAGGGAGAGAGTGAGAGACTCAGTGAGGGAGAGAGTGAGAGACTCAGTGAGGGAGAGAGTGAGAGACTCAGTGAGGGAGAGAGTGAGAGACTCAGTGAGGGAGAGAGTGAGAGACTCAGTGAGGGAGAGAGTGAGTCAGTGAGGGAGAGAGTGAGTCAGGCAGGGAGAGAGTGAGTCAGGCAGGGAGAGAGTGAGTCAGGCAGGGAGAGAGTGAGTCAGGCAGGGAGAGAGTGAGTCAGGCAGGGAGAGAGTGAGTCAGGCAGGGAGAGAGTGAGTCAGGCAGGGAGAGAGTGAGTCAGGCAGGGAGAGAGTGAGTCAGGCAGGGAGAGAGTGAGTCAGGCAGGGAGAGAGTGAGTCAGGCAGGCAGGGAGTGAGGGAGTGATTGCCATGGCAACACACATGAGAAGTCATGTTTAAGACGTGCTGCTAAACAAAACGCTTGTTTTCGGTCCAAAAATTAGATAAACACCGACTTTTTATGAGGAAAATGCAAGAGAAGTGACCACAACACACCAGGAGAGAAAAAGAGGAAAAAGAAGGAGAAAGAAAAAGACAGAAGGAAAAAAGATACAGTTGGAAGGAGCTCCGAAACAGAGCATCAAGCTGAAAAGAAACAAACAAAGAGAAAACAAAAACAAAAACAAACAAGAATAATAAGATAGAGGGACTCAAGCAAGTAACAGCAAGTAACTGGACACTGACATTAATAAGTTTTTGCATTTATTACTATAAAACAAGTTCCAACTGAAAAAAAAAAAAATCAAACTAATAGCTAACAAGCTAACATTGGACTGTGGTTACCTAGCAACGGCATCAATAACAGCAGTAGTGCTGTTAAACAAGGAACACAGAAGTTTGAAGATCAAGAACTGTTTCATGATGTCTACACACGCTGACACCATTGAATATCCGCCAGCTATCAAAAGCAAAACTGCAAGAGGAAAATATAAAC
>NC_137144.1:31870754-31908254 GCF_949319135.1 Squalius cephalus
GCCATATCGCATTAATATCGCGGACGTATCGCCATCGATTTACTACTAATCAAAGAACCGGCTTTACTGATGAGATGCGCATAACAATATCGCGATTTAAATCGCCCAGCCCTAGCAAGTAGTCATATGGTTTTATAGAAAAACACTGTTAAAATACATGATATAACCATCTTATCTTAACATGTAACACATCTGATGAAATGGCTCACATTCGTCTCTGATAGACCACCATCTTCTTTCATGTTAAAATATTCATTACATCGAGCCAAGATATGAATTTCTCCTTACAGCAAAAGTGAACGTCGCAGACCGGAGAGTATTGAGTTGCATATCGTTAGAATTTTAACGATTCCTAATTTAGATTCCAATAAGGTAAAATAAAAACCTTGGATATTATTCACATTTAGTCTTATTGCAAAACATTTATCTGTAGCTGAATATGAACAAAAATCAACAAGTTAAAGTAAGAACACTTACGGAACGTTTGACTGGTTTAAAAACACTATAGAAAAACTAGCCTAATATACATTCCAAGCATTATTAAAGACAAGTAAACACTTTAAAAAAAAGTAATTAAAAAAGATCAAATAAACAAATCGCAAGATACCACTGACCAAAGATACGATTTAAGTAACCATGCCAACACAAGCAACCCCGAGTGACTGGACAATGAAGAGCCTCAACACTAGTGTTACCGGTTCCAGATTCACTGATCAACAGGTGACAGTAATAAACGCACAGAAACAGCAGCGGCTGAGAGAGTTCAGCACTAGATGTGTTACCTGGGGGAGTGTGGTGGCCCACTATAGCCTTCCCCGAAGAAGGCCACCTCACTCCCCATCCTCTGGCCGTAGGTGTAGATTTGCGATACGGGGTGGTGGTGGTGGTGGCGGCGGTGGTGGTGTTGGCGGTGGTGTTGGCGGCGGTGGTGGTGGTGTTGGTGCTCCTCCATTATTTTTTTTTTTTTTGAAGTTCGTCCGCGTTTCTTCTTTTATGCGTTTACTGACGATTAGCAAACAAACAAAGGTTGTAGGTTCATAGCGCCACCTACTGTGCTGGGGTTGAATTTATTATTAATCCTCGAATAACAATAACATTAGAACATTGGCAAAGGATTGGCAATACATACAAATACACACACAAAAAATAAAACCATAAATAATTTCTACCTAATTGACACATCTTACCAAATTAAGAATAGTTATAAATTACTTAATAAAAGAAATCTAAAAGTTATATAAGAAAAATATAATGACATAAGGATGTCAGCTCAAGGCCTCATGGACACCTCAACAAACCCGTCTCCACACCGGCGTATATGACTCCGACCCCAACCAGATAGGGTGACAGTCCCGAAATTTGAAGCTTTGTCCCGCGTCCCGCAAATCATAAGCAGTGTCCCGCATTTTAATTTTGTCTGCGTCATTTTATTTCATCGTCCTTTAAATTACAATTCTAAAATAAAAAAATATTAATAAGAAAACACTGAACATGCGCAGCGCAGCCGTTATTATTGGTTCTAGCCAGAGCGGGAAAACAAACACTAAGAAAAAGAGGGTGTTTTCTCTGATGACGGCTGCGTGGACAGAGACGCGCAACTGTGGACCTCATAAAAAGTGAACTAAACTCCTGGTGAAAGTGAACTACAGCTACACCTGCCAGGAGTTCTAAAGACACATAATAAATGAGAAGGCCCTACTCGAAGCTGCCAGATTAGACAAAAAATATATATATATTTTTAAAAATTCAAGATGCACTGAATCCGGTAAGAACGCATTTAATATTTCTAGTCTTTCCTAATGGAATTTATGTGCTTATTTGGAAATGTGCTTTTTAGCGATTGTATTATTATTTTTACTTAATTATTTAGATTGAATAGATACGTGCTGTTGAATTGAGTTTTATATTATTAGTGACGTTCACACAGCGCCGGCCCGGTCAGCACCGTCATTTTTATAAAGCCCATTAGCAATTTAAAACATGTTAACATCACTGCAAAAATACATCTAATATAAAATCTATATTTATTCACCTAGTATAATAATAGTAAGTTGTGTCCCGCGTCCCGCAAAATCAGGTCTGCTGACCTGCAACAGAGCAATAGCCAGGTGGTCACCCTACAACCAGATGAACTGGATACATATTGTGAATGTTCTGATCCAATCTGACTTCTGACCAGTAATATGCTGCCTGAATCATAATCATACATAATCATAATCATACACTGTTGGTTTGTTGGCCAGAGGAGAACTGGCCCCAAGTTCACATTTGCTGTCAGGAGAAACTCATATCTGAATCTTGGCTCGATATAATGAATGTTTTAATATGGAAGAGAAGATGGAGGTCTGTCAGAGACGAATGTGAGCCATTTCATCAGATGTGTAAGATAAATCATTTGTAAACCTACGCCAACACAGGAGAATACATCAATATGTTCTAAATATATGCAAACTGTTCCTCGCGATTTCAGAATAAAAGTTTAAACCCTCCCTCTGAGTTTGCATGTTTTGAAGTCCACATGTTCTTGAAGAAATTACAGTGGCTGTAGCATTTCTATCGTATAGAAGTGGGCAAATATTACAGATAAACTGAACGTGTAAATGAAATGTTTGTCCAGTATTTAAGGATTAGATCTGCTGTAGAGTGTAATAATCAGCAGGACAGCGGCGCCCTCTGCTGGCGTTCTATAAAACCATATGACTACTTGCTTTAGATACTTTTTGAACTAAACACTATTGCCTCATTGTTATTAAGTTAATAAGTTACTGAAAACCTATTTAAACTTATTATTATTCCTCTGAACCAAAATGATCAGCTCTAACTCCTCCTAGAGCTTTAACTCTACAAACTCCAAACTCGGGTCAGACCTTCAGACTGTTCTGACTTAGTGTGCTATATCTTTTCAGACTGATTTGACTTACAGTTTTCTTAAAAATTAATATTAAAAACCATAAAAATCCCATTGACTTACATTGCAGACTGTTCAAATTGAGCCAAGACTACGGTGGCCCATTAGTGCACAACCCAAATACTCAAATCTAAACTCCCTGAAGCCCTAGACTCAGTTAAACTACCATTCTAAATCTATCTATCTATCTTCAAACTATTTATTTCTATCTATCTATCTATTTCTTTCAAACTAATCTTTCTTTCTTTCTAACTAATCTTTCTTTCTTTCTTTCTAATCTATTGTGATGAGGTTCAATGTTGTAAATGAAGGGAAGGAAGAAGACAGGGGTCGGCGAGACTGGGACACTCGTTTTTATTAAAGCAAAAGTTTAAAAGGAAAAGGTTGCGCACAGAGCGCGTTCACTTATCAGCACAGCACAAATAAATCAATAATCCAGATTCTCTCGTGATGATTTCTCCGTGGACACAGCAACTCCTTTGCAGCCTTGTCTGCCATTTCATTTCCCACGACTCCAGTATGTGCTGGTACCCACACAAATAAAACTTCAATGCCCATCATTTGAATTCTATATAATACTTGTTGTATTTCTATTAAAATATCGGCTCTGCTGTTTGAGTGACTGTTCTGTAAACTGACTAATGATGAAGTTGAATCTGAACATATTATAACCCTCACTGGTCTTATTTCCTCTATATCCACTGCTAACAGAACTGCTAACGTTTCTCATCACTTATTCTCTTTGCTATTGAAATATGAAACTCTGGAACAGTAAAAGCTACTCCTATCTTATTACCTAAATTCTTTGATGCATCTGTGTAAATCTGAATATAACTGTAGTAATTATTAATATATTCCTGTAGAGTAGGCTATGCGAGTCAAAAACTGACATGTCTTTATTCTTCTTTTCTAATAGCACTAAATCTACTTTCACTTCAGGTATTATCCAAGGTGGCACTACTGGTAATGGTACTGTAGGACTAATTTTTAATTCAGTTAATTTGAACTCTGTTGCCTTTTTTAAAACTGTCCATCCAAAGCTTTTCGTCTCCCTCTTCTCCTTTTCCCAACAACACAGGTTGTCAATTCATTAAGTGAATTTATTCATGTTGCTTATTACAGTGTGAATATTGAGAATTATAGTAAATAAATGCACCTTGTGATATAAAATGAAATAAAATGTATTTATGAATAACGTGGAGGAAAGTCACGTGATCATCTGTGTGTTTTCTTGAGGAACAGCTCCATCTGCTGGTCATTCATGAGTTCATCATGACAGTTATATATTTTATCATCTTCTATTACGCTATCACACAAAGAGATTATTTCAGATCAGTATAATGAATTATAAATTATAATTAATTATTATAAAACATTAATTATAAAGAATTCGTAGCGAAAAGCACGACTCAGTGCTCACTTTGTTTATCTGAGTCTACAGCTAACAGGTGACAGTTCAACCAATCAAACGCTCTGTTGTGTAGCACGTGATTGCGGAAGTGCGCGCTGAGGGTCGCGCTGTGTTTATCAGATGTTCTTAGTGTCGAGTGACCCGTAAACAGCAACAAACCACCATTAACCAGATAACTTTAACACTTTTACTAGTACAACCGACAAGCAAACATTCGTTATGAGCGTTTAACCCACCACAGGTATGTTGTCATTTCAGTGTTTCCTCAGAATAACTTCAGTTTATCGCGTGACCCTGTCCAACAGTCCCATATTTACATTCAGACTCATATTTCATCTTTCATATCTGTTTTGGATAGACATGAATGCTTTATTATATATTACAGATGCAATGTCATGTTCATTTCTAATAAACAGACACCGCAAATTCTAGTTTATGAAGTAATAGGCTATGTGATTAAAATGGCATGATATTAGAATAATATTGTCATAAATCTCATATATTAAGATATTGTTAAGAGCAAACACAAATCTAAACTGTGTTATTCACTAATTATTGTTGTTACCCAGAACGTGGTGTCGTTCAGTTATTTTATGTCATACTAAAGGAGATTCATAATCATAATTTATTATTGTTATGTTAACTATACTATTTAGTGGAAACTATAGTGAGATTAAATCTAAAACTACTCTAGAACATGGACAGGTTTAGATGTTATTTTTATGATTTAACACATTTACCCAGTTTCTCATCACTACAAGCTGATATATTATACAGATATTATAATACTTAACATATCTGTTGTTTCAAATAATAATCTCAGTATGGCCTAGTATTACTGTAATAAACACTTTGCCTTATTGTCATGAAAATAGTGCTTAAATGGCTTGATTTGATATTAGGGTAAAATATGTATATGTATGGAAGACTTTTTATGGCCTTAAATTTGATTAAAAAGGTAAAACAACTTTTATTTCTTCCACAGAATTAAAAATAAAAAAGGTAATTGGCAAAGTTGTTTGATGAAAATGAGTTTTTTGGCCATTTTTCTCTCTTTTTTGCAAGAAAAACAAACTCAATTATGAGACATAAACTAAGAATTGTGATATAAAAAGTCCTAAATATCTTAGATGCTATAAGAGAAGTCTTAAAAGGTCTTAATTTTAGGGACTGAAAAATAGATATTGCATAATGTGATGATTAAACTTGATAATGCGATGATTTCATTAAGTGTTGAGCACTGCATGTTTCATAGTAAAAACTGTAAAATGTAAACAGAATTCAAAAAAACATTTGAAGTGTGAGAAAATGCCCCAATTATATCTTATTTATGGCCAAAAGAAGCCTCAACAAATATGGCACATTTCACAAATCTGAGGTAGAATATTCAGCACATTTATAATGATAAAATATTGTTTCTACATCAAAATATGCATAAGTACACTAAAGTAAAATCCCTTTTCAGTCTTTTTTCCTTAACCCTAAAAATGGCAAGAAAGTTAATAAATCATCTTAGGACACAAATAATAGCCTATAATTTCATAATTATCATTTGTTTTTAATTTTAATGATTGAGCCGAGCGGATAAATGGTCTGCGTGGTTAAGCACTGTTTTATTGTTTGTTATTTTGTTATTTTATCAAAATGATGTGTTGATATCATTATGTATTTTAAAGGTGCAGTGTGTAATTTTAGCGGCATCTAGTGGTGAGGTTGTGAATTGCACCCAACAGAAGTTACGGTGGCCGACAGGAAGTGATGTAAGTGACCGAAGGTAATAAAAACATAACGGTTCATTATGTAAGGTCTGGAAAACATAGTTATCATGATTATGATCCTCCTCAATATTACACAGTGTAGCTTTAAGTGAGTGTAAACGCTGATGTGGTTCACAGGCGTCTGATGGGAGCCGAGGCCTGCTGACCGGAGGAGCCGTGAGGATGACCGTGGTGTGGCTGCTGGACTGTCTGTGCCACAGACCGGGGTGTGTCACCGTCGCCCTCTGCTGGTCCCCGCGGACGAGCCCCTTCTATAGGCCGCAGCTCAGGAGGTTCTGGTTCTGCCGGGTCGGGCCGTACACAGACACCTGCGCCTTCAGCACGTCGCCGCGGCAGGAGTCGGCGGATCTGAGGCGTCGCTCGTCCCGCCTGCGCGCCGCTCTGGACTCGGTTCGGAAAACAGTGAGCGGGACGCGAGCGGAGATTCTGTCCCGACTCAAAGCGGTGAAAGTGAAATCAACACCGCCTCTTTTATTAGAGGCTCCGCCCTCTGCACCCCAGGCTCCACCCTCCACATACAAGGCCCCACCCACTTCATCTCAAGCCCCACCTCCTGCACTTGCTGCTACGCCAACTAAGATTCAAGAACAGGAGTGCAGAGTGACCGAAACAGCCCCGCCCACTGAACCTCAGGCTCCGCCCTCCACACTCAAGGCCGCACCTCATGCTCCGCCCTCCACACACAATGGCCCACCCACTGCACCTGATGCTCCGCCCTCCGAACTTGCTCCTAAAGCAACTATGATCCAAGAACAGGAGCATGAAGGGGTTGAAACATCCCCGCCCACTGCACTTCAGGCTCCACCCTCCACATACAAGGCCCCGCCCACTGCACTTCAAGCCCCGCCTTCCACAGATAAGGCCCCACCCACTGCACTTCAGGCACCGCACTCCACACACAAGGCCCCGCCCACTGCACATCAGGCTCCACCTTCTTGTGTTTCTCCGGCAGCTAAGATTCAAGTACATGAAGCAGCCCTGCCCACTACACCTCAGGCCCCGCCCCCCCCACATCAGGCCCCACCCCCCACTCAAACCACGCCCCTCTTCCACCCGTGGTCTCTCAGCACTCATCTGGGCGAGACCTACGACTATGTGTCCCACCATATCAACTCTTACTTCAGAGGCTACGCTAAACCCGATCAAGCCGTCGCTCCACCCGCGTCCTCGCGCCCGGAAACCCCGCCGTTCTCTCTCGCGAACTACATCACGACATCAGCGCCGAGCGTACAAGCCTTCGTGGGGAACTACATCAGCCCGCTGGTTCCCCGCTTCCGATCGGAGGCCAGAAGAGTGTCGACGGAGGCGAATACAGCAGATGAAGCGTCCAAGAGCCGAGACCGGAGCGCTGAGGAGGAGAGAGCCAGACGCCTGCAGATCCAGAGAGACAAGGTGTGAGAGAACTCTCTTATTCACATATCATGAGATATCAATCTGAGTTTCTCCGTGTGTCAGTGCTGTAATCGGGTCCCGGTGCTTCTGACAACCCAGAAAACATGAAAAGTGAAACCCAGTAACTGTGTTCTGGTGAGCCTTTCTCTGCAAGCGTGTTATAAAATAAGCCGATCAGATTTCGCTCTCCTTGAGGGAGATTGGCCTGTTCTGTTATTGCCGGAGTTTCTGAAGCTCGTGTAAAGACTCCGCCCTCTTCTGAACGGAGGCGGGGCTAAAGCTCATTTGCATTTAAAGGGACACACACAAAAATGGCGTGTTTTTGCTCACACCCATAAAGGGCAAATTTGACAAGCTGTAATAAATGATCTGGTGCTATTATGACCTCTGACCCCTCCTCAGAGATTAACCTCTGACCCCTGGTGTGATTCTGCAGATTGTGGCGCGGGTGAGTGTGGATAACCGGACCCGGGCTCTGGTTCAGGCCCTCCAGCGGGCGTCAGGCGAGCGTCTCTGTGTCCGGCGGGTGGAGGAGCTCAATCTGCATCTGCTGGAGTTCCCCGAGACCCGAGCCGTGGCCGTCAAGGTCAGTCCTCACACACACACTCAGAGCAACACCAGTGCAGTGCAGGCGATCTCCAGTCCTCACACACACACTCAGAGCAACACCAGCGTAGGCGATCTCCAGTCCTCACACACACACTCAGAGCAACACCAGCGCAGTGCAGGCGATCTCCAGTCCTCACACACACACTCAGAGCAACACCAGTGCAGTGCAGGCGATCTCCAGTCCTCACACACACACTCAGAGCAACACCAGCGTAGGCGATCTCCAGTCCTCACACACACACTCAGAGCAACACCAGCGCAGTGCAGGCGATCTCCAGTCCTCACACACACACTCAGAGCAACACCAGTGCAGTGCAGGCGATCTCCAGTCCTCACACACACACTCAGAGCAACACCAGCGTAGGCGATCTCCAGTCCTCACACACACACTCAGAGCAACACCAGCGTAGGCGATCTCCAGTCCTCACACACACACTCAGAGCAACACCAGTGCAGGCGATCTCCAGTCCTCACACACACACTCAGAGCAACACCAGCGTAGGCGATCTCCAGTCCTCACACACACACTCAGAGCAACACCAGCGTAGGCGATCTCCAGTCCTCACACACACACTCAGAGCAACACCAGTGCAGGCGATCTCCAGTCCTCACACACACACTCAGAGCAACACCAGTGCAGGCGATCTCCAGTCCTCACACACACACTCAGAGCAACACCAGCGACAATGCTGTATAATGACAGTAAACCATGCTTTGGGAATCTGAGTAAAACAATCCTAATTATAAAATAAAAAGTCGCAATTATGACGTACTAAGTTAAAATAATGACATTATTTTGAAATAAAGTCAAAATTAAAGTTCTAAAATTAATATAGTAAGTCATAACTTTGAGATCAAAAAGTTGACACGTCAAATATATGACATAATTTTGACTTTTTGTATCAATGATGAGAAAAAAGTTTAAATTATGACATAATAAATCATAATTATAAGAAGTTGAAAACTGACATTAAAATTGAAATTGACATACTAACTCAATTATGAGATGAAAAAGAATATAATTATGACGTCATAATTATGATAAATTGAAATTATGACATTGAAAAAATGTAAGTTTGACATAAGTAATATTTTTTTCTTTTTATATCATGATTATGACATGTCAACATTAAAGATAAATTTGAAATTATGACATACCAAATCATAATTATGAGTTTTAAAAAATTATGAGGCTTTCTTTGTCATAATTGTGACTTTTTATTTCATAATTATAATTTACAGAAGTTTTAGATTTTTCTTAAGTTGTGGAAATATGCTTGAATAAACCTAAACACTGAGTCACAGTGCTGTGACACTGCAGCTGATTAGCACTAGCCCCGCCCACAGACGTTCAGGTGTGTGTGTGTGTGTGTGTGTGTGTGTGTGTGTGGTCCAGGAGCAGGTGGTGCCGGTTCTGCTGCGTCTGGTCCGGGCCGCTGACGGCTCTCTGAAGGCCTCGGTCCGACAGGCTCTGGCTCTGCTGGGCTTCATCCAGCCCGTGAGGAACCGAGGAGTCCGGATCCTGGCCATCGACGGCGGGGGAACCAGGTGACCCGAACGCTCCCGACTGTGTGTGTGTGCTCAGACCATACACACATGCTGACTTCACGCTGTGTGTGTGTGTGTGTGTGTCAGGGGTCTGCTGGCTCTTCAGACGCTGCGCCGGTTACAGGAGCTGACAGGGAAACCCATTCACCAGCTGTTCGACTACATCTGTGGCGTCAGCACAGGTGTGTGTGTGAGTGAGTGTGTGAGTGAGTGAGTGTGTGAGTGAGTGTGTGTGTGAGTGAGTGAGTGAGTGAGTGAGTGTGTGTGTGAGTGAGTGAGTCAGTGAGTGAGTGAGTGAGTGAGTGCTTGAGTGTGTGTGTGTGAGTGAGTGTGTGAGTGTGTGAGTGAGTGTGTGTGTGAGTGAGTGAGTGTGTGTGTGAGTGAGTGAGTGAGTGAGTGAGTGTGTGTGTGAGTGAGTGAGTCAGTGAGTGAGTGAGTGAGTGAGTGCTTGAGTGTGTGTGTGTGAGTGAGTGTGTGTGTGTGAGTGAGTGAGGGAGTGAGTGAGTGAGTGTGTGTGTGTGTGAGTGAGTGAGTGAGTGAGGGAGTGAGTGAGTGAGTAGTACCTACTTAACCATATATTTGGGACACGTGTGTGTGTGTGTGTGTGTGTGTGTGTTCAGGTGCGATCTTAGGCTTCATGCTGGGTGTGCTGCAGCTGCCGCTGGAGGAGTGTGAGGAACTCTACCGGACGCTGAGCTCTGACGTCTTCAAGCAGAACGTGATCGTGGGAACCATGAAGATGAGCTGGAGTCACGCCTTCTACGACAGCCAGATCTGGGAGAAGGTCCTCAAGTGAGTCTCAGAACCTCTAATAAAGTCCCAGTGTGAGTGTGTTGCTCAGAGTTCTGCCTCTGCACAGGGAGAAGATCGGCTCGGACCTGCTGATCCACACCGCCAGGAACCCAGACTGCCCCAAGGTACGGCTCAGGATCCTGCAGCTCTGATTCTGTGTGTGTGTGTGGAAAATAACAATAAACCTTGCAAAAGACCAAATTAAAATTTGAAACTATGACAAACTAAATCAAAATGATGACATCCTAAGTCATAATTATGAGATCAATTTTTTTTTAAACAATGCCTCATAATTTGGACTTTTTATATCAACACAGTCAAAATTCTGAATTTAAAAAGTTGAAATTATGGGAAAAAGTCAAAATTATAATATTTTACTTTTTTTTGTGACATACTAAATCTTAATTATGAGAAGTCAAACTTATGACATAATTTTTTTTTTTTTTTTGACTCATAATTTTGACTTCTAAATATAATTGTCATAAGGTGAAATTATGACATACTAAGTCATAATTATGAGATGGACATTTTTTATTTATGATATAAAAAGTAGAAATTAAAGTTGAAATTATGAATTTTTCATCTCATAATTATGACTAAGTCAAATTTATGACATACTAAATTATATCAGAAGTTGAAATACTGTGTGTACATGCGTGTGTGTGTGTGAGATCAGCAGTTTGATGCTCCTCCACCAGGTGGCAGCTGTGAGTACGGTAGTGAACCACGGTCCCCCAGTGAAGGTGTGTGTGTGTGTGTGTGTGTGTGTGTGTGTGTGTGTGTGTGTGTGTGTGTGTGATCAGGTGGCAGCTGTGAGTACGGTAGTGAACCACGGTCCCCCAGTGAAGGTGTGTGTGTGTGTGTGTGTGTGTGTGTGTGTGTGTGTGTGTGTGTGTGTGTGTGTGATCAGGTGGCAGCTGTGAGTACAGTAGTGAACCACGGTCCCCCAGTGAAGGCGTGTGAGTGTGTGTGTGTGTGATCAGGTGGCAGCTGTGAGTACGGTAGTGAACCACGGTCCCCCAGTGAAGGCGTGTGTGTGTGTGTGTGTGTGTGTGTGTGTGTGTGTGTGATCAGGTGGCAGCAGTGAGTACAGTAGTGAACCACGGTCCCCCAGTGAAGGTGTGTGTGTGTGTGTGTGTGTGTGTGTGTGTGTGTGTGTGTGTGTGTGTGATCAGGTGGCAGCAGTGAGTACAGTAGTGAACCACGGTCCCCCAGTGAAGGCGTGTGAGTGTGTGTGTGTGTGTGTGTGTGTGTGATCAGGTGGCAGCTGTGAGTACGGTAGTGAACCACGGTCCCCCAGTGAAGGCGTGTGTGTGTGTGTGTGTGTGTGTGTGTGTGTGTGTGTGATCAGGTGGCAGCTGTGAGTACAGTAGTGAACCACGGTCCCCCAGTGAAGGCGTGTGTGTGTTTGTGTGTGTGTGTGTGTGTGTGTGTGATCAGGTGGCAGCAGTGAGTACAGTAGTGAACCACGGTCCCCCAGTGAAGGCGTGTGTGTGTTTGTGTGTGTGTGTGTGTGTGTGTGTGATCAGGTGGCAGCAGTGAGTACAGTAGTGAACCACGGTCCCCCAGTGAAGGCGTGTGTGTGTTTGTGTGTGTGTGTGTGTGTGTGTGTGTGTGATCAGGTGGCAGCTGTGAGTACAGTAGTGAACCACGGTCCCCCAGTGAAGGCCTATGTCTTCAGGAACTACACGCTGCCGGTCGGGATTCGCTCTCATTACCGCGGCGGCTGCCGGCACAGGCTCTGGGAGGCGATCCGGGCGTCTTCTGCTGCTCCGGGATACTTCCAGGAGTTCGTGCTGGGACAAGACCTGCACCAGGTGAGACACTTCACTCACATCCCCTCTCAATAACTTCCTCTTGCAGCATCTCTTATCTTCTCTGATGATGAGGGCGGGGCTATAACCTGTCACTCACGTGAGATCCAATAGCAAACCACAACCATCCAATCAATTCCCCTCAGACACAATCATGCCCCGCCCACATTTACTCTTGTTCCAGAAGTGTTTCACTTGGATTTACAGCAATATAGAGGAGATCTATGTTCATTTAGATTAGTGTGTGTGTGAGTGTGTGTGTATATTGCATATTGAATATGTAAAATCCATGTTTTCCTCAACATGACTGCTGTGACTCCTTCAGTCTCTTCTCGTGTCAGAGGGAATTATGGGTAGACAGGCGTCGAGTGAGTGTGTGTGTGAGTGACACAGACTGCAGCACAACAGCTCTTGTGTTCGTTCAGTGCTTCATTCTCACTGTTTCCTGTGAATCAGTCTCAGATGAGTCAGTGTGTGTGTGTGTGTGTGTGTGTGTGTGTGTGTGTGTGTGTGTTTGCTGAAGCATCAGTTTCCCTAAAGCACACAGAAGCTTCTCTGAAAAACCCGTTTAGTGTCTACAGGGATTAAAGTTCTCCGTCGCTACGACAGATTTCCATCAATTGCAGGGTTCCTGCCTGTCCTTGTGTCTAAAATTCACTTTTCATAATTTTTAGGCTGTAAATATGCTTACATTTCTCAAATAGTGTAATAAATGTCTTAATTTCAGTTTGAATATGTCTTAAATTAAGGAAAGATGAGGTGTATTCACCCTGCGATCAAAGCCTGGAGTGGAGGCACCTGTAGAGAGAAATGTACATTTTATAGCCTACGTAATATAATTTTATTACATAAGAGAGTAGTCTGTTTATATTCATTTTGAATTGTTTTGCTTAAAAGTAAACATTTCAAGCTTTCTATATATATGCATATATACATATATAGATATACACTCCAGTTGACGTGCAGTGCAATATCGCGCCGGCGCCTCCATGTCCTGATTATATTGTCTGCTATATTTGTTTCTCATTAATCTAGGCAATTGGTTGATGAAACATCGATTAAAATTAAGATGCAATTTATACAAAACGAAATTCACTTTAAAGAAATTTTTATATTTTTATATAAAAAATATAAAAGTTTTATACAAAACACAACTTAATGAAGTGGTCGAAATCATGTCTGACCCGCTCCATATGTCTCCCGATATATTGCGCATCTAATGATCTCTTTTCATATAATCAAAATAGATCAAATAAAAAAATAACATTATATTATTTATTTATAATGGCTAGGTTAAAAACATAGTTTTTAATAGTGATATTAACTCACTTTTTGTCAAAAGCTCTGTTAGCTTTTATTATTTGAGAAATAAAAACTTGTGTTAAAGTTATGCAAATAGTTAATTATTTGTATGACTACATCACAAAGAGTCAAGTCTTGTAAAACCATTAGATTGAAAACATTGAAATTTCATAAAATGTGTAAATAATAGAAACGCAGTTCAAAATGGCCTTTCTTTAAATGCAAATGTTCTTTGAGTATTTCATTTGTGAAGGTAAAGCATGTACTCACTATACGCCTAATTACAAGAAGAAGAAAAATATGATCTTAAACTGTGTGTGTGACGGCTGTGGAATGGGGTTTGGCCGAGGAAAGATTTTCAGTCAAAATATATTTTTTTGCTTTAACCCCTGTGTCTAATTGCATCTTTAGTTCTGAAGTGCATGAGTGAGTCTTCTGTCCTCGTGTGTGTGATTCTCAGATGAGCGTTTGAGATCCTCACATCTGTGAGTTTGAGCCGCGTCTTTACGAGGAGCAATTAAAGAAGCAATTGCCGATTAACCGCATCGCTTGAAGAGCCTCAGATGTGTGTCAGAAAATGAACAAATCCACAGTGAATAAAACTTGATGGGCCCTATTTTAACGATCTGAAAGCAAGTATCAAACACGAAACACAAGTAACTTTGTGGGCGGATCTAAAATGTGTTGTTCTGAAGTCGCTTCATTACTCATAGGTGTGGTTTGGGCGTAACGTGAAATAAACCAATCAGAGCTTCATCTCACATTCCCTTTAAGAGCAGGCGCGCTTGTTCCATGGCGGATTGCTATTATAACGGCGGATTTGCCAGGAGCGGTTCACAGCCGAGGAGACCGGCGTTCCCGTCAGGGCCGTAAAACACAGAGAGTGACATTGGGGATGGAGAAACACACCCAGATTAGCTTCGCTTAAACAGGCGTATGATAATTTGGGTAAATGTGTAAGCTAGATTTATGCCTATTTTTCACATCTTCATGGACACGACAATGATTTCCCTCGTGTGGAATATTTTTCCTGGTAATAATGTTTGATTTGCAAAAAGTAAAACTGCTGCGTGTGTGTGTAGATGAGAGAAGCAAAGTGTGTGTGTGTGTGTTGTGCTCACGCTACATTATGGCCAAGCATGCGCCCTTAAAATAGCATCTGAATAACATGTCCAACGCGCCACTGACTTTAGACGAGGTTTCTCCTGGAATTGTTTTCTGAAACTGCAAAATAGCACCAGGGAACGTTTGCGCCGGATCACGCCTCCTCTTTTCCCTGAACCGCCCCCGGGAGCGCAAGTTCATTCCCTAATTTACTGACGTGCGTCTGTGGAGGGAAGAGTCCGCTGTGCGTCGGGTGAGAAATAGGAAAGTCAATTGCGCTGGGTGCGAGATAGGGCCTGATGTGTGTTTCTGTCTCGTTTTCCAGTACAAATATCTGTTCTTAAAGCTGCAGTCCGCAGTTCTTCTTCCATCTCTGTTCAGAATCTGCAATTGGATTCACAGCGGAAATCCACCAGTACCACTGGAATTAAACACATTATTACAAGCTTACCGTTTTGAATCGAGCTCAGGCAAGCAGAGAAGTCTGGGTATGTACTTGCTCAAAGTCAACATTTATTTTGGATAATTTTTAACCCAAAAAAGCTTTAAATCAAGAGACAGTTACTTGAGGAGAACCATGACTGAGGATATTAGGCCTGTTTTCTGAACACATGCATCATAATGAAGTGAGTTTGTGGTTGACAGAGTGTCAGTGTGACTCGACGGGTCAGGAGAGGTCTTTACGCCTCATTATCCAATTACTCCTCCATGACCTCTGACCTCTGCAGTCACAGGCTTCAGATGAGCTGCGAGTTGTGCTGATAAAGAATGTGAGAGAAAGAGAAGAGAGACTGAATTGAGACATTATTCTGTAAGCAAGTCTTAATATCTTCAGTCATTCTGCTTCTTCTCCAGTAAATGTGTCTTGATGTAAGAATGTTGAGATGTTTGTGCTGGAGAACGAGACAGAAACACAGAAGAGCATCATGTTTTCAGTGTGTGTCTGATATAAACACACAGATGCTGAAATCCTCTGTTTGCTGAACCCTGACACACACACACACACACACACACTCTTGAGCAACTCTTAATGGATAAAGAATGATCTGTCCTTCGTCAGAGAAACAGATCAGTCGCTCTTTATCTTGATGAATGAAATCACAGTCAGATGTTTGAGGAAGTTCATGTTGAGATTAAATGAAGTCAAATGTGTTTTATTTATCAGAATGGCCCTCAATATCTCTCAACCTCTTTGACCTTTGACCCTGCCGTGTTTGGCTGCTTGATGTTGGCGTTTAAGAGAGTGACATTAGTAGGCCGCGTGACCTTTGACCTGCCGAACACTTTTGACTTTTACTGTGAAGTAGATGATCGCTGTGAACCTCAGAAGTGTTATATGAATATAAATATAGAGACTGAGAGCGAGGGGATATAAGACAAGAAAACGGACATCAAAGACTCACTTAATGTCTATAAAGTGACGTATTTCAGACCCAAACTCTATGGAGTTTAATTTAATTCCTGTTTAAAAATTTCTGGATTGAATTTTAATAATCAAAAAGCATGTCTAATGAATAGAAGTTAAGCATTTGATTATTTATTTACAATAATCTTTCAGAATAAGCCTTTCAGAAATCCTGTTTTGTCTGTTTTAATTTTTCTGGATTTAATTAAAATGTATTATCAAAAACGGTGGTAATCAAAGTCATAAAACATTAACAACTGAATAATCCTTTAAATGTAATCAAACGAAAATTTAACTATTCCTTTTATTTTTTGACAAACAAAGTGCTGCACAACAGAGGTTTACTGTTAAAATGAATATTCTTTAAAATACAAAGTTTGAATCATTATTAATCCTGTAAAGCCTGACATGTGAAGTAATAGTACATTGTAATTGCAATGTAAATCAATGAGATATTTAGAACACTATAGCAGATACTTACATAAAATGCGTATAAATATCAATATCTGCCAATAAAGTCTTAGTAAGATTACATTTAAATGCTTAGTTTATGATCAAAGCTCTGTAGTTAAAACATATAATGCAATGCAATATAATGATTGAGAGATGAACAAATAAACCTTCCTGATCATTTTTAATACTCTGGATTGTTTTGATAATGTATGATATCATAATGTCATTGGTGTATGATAATCAAGTAAACCTGCTTCAGTTCAGCTGAAATATTACTAACAATATTAAAGTAGTTATTGTGTTTACTTGATAAAATCAGTGCAGATTTGACAGCAGAAAGACACGAGAAGCTCGAGCTGAAGTTTGTACAATTATACTGAAAGACTCTTACTTGATAAAGTCTAAACGATCAGTCAGACTCAGAAGGACTGGAGGAGACTGACAGGTTTATCAGATCATGTTGATCTTTTAGAGGCCTCAGAAAACCTAATATGATACAGTATCTTCATAGGGTTAATGGTAACACTTTACAAGGTTACTTTAATCTTTGTTAATGTTAGTTAATACAAATACAGCTGTTCATTGTTTGTTCATGCCAGTTCACAGTGCATTAACTAATGTTAACTAATGAAACTTATTGTAAAGTGTTACCTGGTTAAAGCTGCAGTCGGCAAGTCTGGCAGATTGGGTCGACTTAGCCAAAATTTTGAATGTTTACAACTCTCATGCCCCTCCCCCACTACCAGCGAGCACCCGCCCATCGTCAGTGCGTGTGTACCTGATTTTCTGTGAACGCGTCCGTCTCTTCAGCATCGATCAACACCATGGACTCGGAGGTAGGCTGCCCTGGCTAATCTATCCATAGATAATAACCGAGGAATTGGAAGCTTGTTAGTAGATTTTCTCTCCACCATCACGCTTTGTACAATCGTCAGGCGAACTTCAGGCGTGTCATGTGCATGTGATATTGTAACGTGCGCGAGTGAGGGGGGGATCTGTGGCGTGTGCACGACCTGTGATTGACAGTCAGATCTCACACCCCCCCTGCGCTGATTGGACCCGATGATCCGGGAGCGGTGGATTTTTGCAAAACAAATAACACGCTCCAGGTGGAGTTAGAAGCTCGGGTTTTTTCTCAAACCACCTTATTTATGTTGTTCTGTCAGATTATAGTGTCGATTTCACTGAATATGATCAAAAATATTTTGCCGACGGCAGCTTTAATAAAAGTGATCATTAAAGCGGATGCTTGACAGTGTTGTGTGTCTGCAGGACGGTGGGATGCTGGTCAACAACCCCACGGCTCTGGCCATCCACGAGTGTCAGTGTCTGTGGCCGGACGTCCCGCTGCAGTGTGTGGTGTCTCTGGGAACCGGTCGCTTCGAGAGCGCCGGCAGCAACAGCGTCTCCTTCACCAGCCTGAAGACCAAGCTCAGCAACGTCATCAGCAGCGCCACCAACACCGAAGGTTACTCCACTGTTACTCATCCACTAATCTGACCCATAACTACACCAACACCGAGGGTTACTCCACTGTTACTCATCCACTAATCTGACCCATAACTACACACACACACACACCGAAGGTTACTCCACTGTTACTCATCCACTAATCTGACCCATAACTACACCAACACCGAAGGTTACTCCACTGTTACTCATCCACTAATCTGACCCATAACTACACACACACACACACCGAGGGTTACTCCACTGTTACACATCCACTAATCTGACCCATAACTACACACACACCGAGGGTTACTCCACTGTTACTCATCCACTAATCTGACCCATAACTACACCAACACCGAAGGTTACTCCACTGTTACTCATCCACTAATCTGACCCATAACTACACACACACCGAGGGTTACTCCACTGTTACTCATCCACTAATCTGACCCATAACTACACACACACCGAGGGTTACTCCACTGTTACTCATCCACTAATCTGACCCATAACTACACCAACACCGAGGGTTACTCCACTGTTACTCATCCACTAATCTGACCCATAACTACACCAACACCGAAGGTTACTCCACTGTTACTCATCCACTAATCTGACCCATAACTACACCAACACCGAAGGTTACTCCACTGTTACTCATCCACTAATCTGACCCATAACTACACCAACACCGAGGGTTACTCCACTGTTACTCATCCACTAATCTGACCCATAACTACACCAACACCGAAGGTTACTCCACTGTTACTCATCCACTAATCTGACCCATAACTACACCAACACCGAAGGTTACTCCACTGTTACTCATCCACTAATCTGACCCATAACTACACCAACACCGAAGGTTACTCCACTGTTACTCATCCACTAATCTGACCCATAACTACACCAACACCGAAGGTTACTCCACTGTTACTCATCCACTAATCTGACCCATAACTACACCAACACCGAAGGTTACTCCACTGTTACTCATCCACTAATCTGACCCATAACTACACACACACCGAGGGTTACTCCACTGTTACTCATCCACTAATCTGACCCATAACTACACACACACCGAGGGTTACTCCACTGTTACTCATCCACTAATCTGACCCATAACTACACCAACACCGAAGGTTACTCCACTGTTACTCATCCACTAGTCTGACCCATAACTACACCAACACCGAAGGTTACTCCACTGTTACTCATCCACTAATCTGACCCATAACTACACCAACACCGAAGGTTACTCCACTGTTACTCATCCACTAATCTGACCCATAACTACACACACACAGAGGGTTACTCCACTGTTACTCATCCACTAATCTGACCCATAACTACACCAACACGAGGGTTACTCCACTGTTACTCATCCACTAATCTGACCCATAACTACACCAACACCGAAGGTTACTCCACTGTTACTCATCCACTAATCTGACCCATAACTACACCAACACCGAAGGTTACTCCACTGTTACTCATCCACTAATCTGACCCATAACTACACACACACAGAGGGTTACTCCACTGTTACTCATCCACTAATCTGACCCATAACTACACCAACACGAGGGTTACTCCACTGTTACTCATCCACTAATCTGACCCATAACTACACACACACCGAGGGTTACTCCACTGTTACTCATCCACTAATCTGACCCATAACTACACCAACACCGAAGGTTACTCCACTGTTACTCATCCACTAATCTGACCCATAACTACACACACACCGAGGGTTACTCCACTGTTACTCATCCACTAATCTGACCCATAACTACACCAACACGAGGGTTACTCCACTGTTACTCATCCACTAATCTGACCCATAACTACACACACACCGAGGGTTACTCCACTGTTACTCATCCACTAATCTGACTCATAACTACACCAACACCGAGGGTTACTCCACTGTTACTCATCCACTAATCTGACCCATAACTACACCAACACCGAAGGTTACTCCACTGTTACTCATCCACTAATCTGACCCATAACTACACACACACCGAGGGTTACTCCACTGTTACTCATCCACTAATCTGACCCATAACTACACCAACACCGAAGGTTACTCCACTGTTACACATCCACTAATCTGACCCATAACTACACCAACACCGAGGGTTACTCCACTGTTACTCATCTACTAATCTGACCCATAACTACACACACACCGAGGGTTACTCCACTGTTACTCATCTACTAATCTGACCCATAACTACACACACACCGAGGGTTACTCCACTGTTACACATCCACTAATCTGACCCATAACTACACACACACCGAGGGTTACTCCACTGTTACTCATCTACTAATCTGACCCATAACTACACACACACCGAGGGTTACTCCACTGTTACTCATCTACTAATCTGACCCATAACTACACACACACCGAGGGTTACTCCACTGTTACACATCCACTAATCTGACCCATAACTACACCAACACCGAGGGTTACTCCACTGTTACTCATCTACTAATCTGACCCATAACTACACACACACCGAGGGTTACTCCACTGTTACTCATCTACTAATCTGACCCATAACTACACACACACCGAGGGTTACTCCACTGTTACACATCCACTAATCTGACCCATAACTACACACACACCGAGGGTTACTCCACTGTTACTCATCTACTAATCTGACCCATAACTACACCAACACCGAAGGTTACTCCACTGTTACTCATCCACTAATCTGACCCATAACTACACACACACCGAGGGTTACTCCACTGTTACACATCCACTAATCTGACCCATAACTACACCAACACCGAAGGTTACTCCACTGTTACTCATCCACTAATCTGACCCATAACTACACCAACACCGAGGGTTACTCCACTGTTACACATCCACTAATCTGACCCATAACTACACACACACCGAGGGTTACTCCACTGTTACACATCCACTAATCTGACCCATAACTACACACACACCGAGGGTTACTCCACTGTTACACATCCACTAATCTGACCCATAACTACACACACACCGAGGGTTACTCCACTGTTACTCATCCACTAATCTGACCCATAACTACACCAACACCGAGGGTTACTCCACTGTTACTCATCCACTAATCTGACCCATAACTACACACACACCGAAGGTTACTCCACTGTTACTTATCCACTAATCTGACCCATAACTACACACACACTGAAGGTTACTCCACTGTTACTCCACTGTTACTCATCTACTAATCTGACCCATAACTACACACACACCGAGGGTTACTCCACTGTTACTCATCCACTAATCTGACCCATAACTACACACACACCGAGGGTTACTCCACTGTTACACATCCACTAATCTGACCCATAACTACACACACACCGAGGGTTACTCCACTGTTACACATCCACTAATCTGACCCATAACTACACACACACCGAAGGTTACTCCACTGTTACTCATCCACTAATCTGACCCATAACTACACACACACACACACCAAAGGTTACTCCACTGTTACTCCACTGTTACTCATCCACTAATCTGACCCATAACTACACACACACACACACCAAAGGTTACTCCACTGTTACTCCACTGTTACTCCACTGTTACTCATCCACTAATCTGACCCATAACTACACCAACACACACCAAAGGTTACTCCACTGTTACTCATCCACTAATCTGACCCATAACTACACACACACACACACCAAAGGTTACTCCACTGTTACTCCACTGTTACTCATCCACTAATCTGACCCATAACTACACACACACACACACCAAAGGTTACTCCACTGTTACTCCACTGTTACTCCACTGTTACTCATCCACTAATCTGACCCATAACTACACCAACACACACCAAAGGTTACTCCATTGTTACTCCACTGTTACTCATCCACTAATCTGACCCATAACTACACCAACACACACCAAAGGTTACTCCACTGTTACTCATCCACTAATCTGACCCATAACTACACACTCACACACCAAAGGTTACTCCACTGTTACTCCACTGTTTCTCATCCACTAATCTGACCCATAACTACACCAACACCGAAGGTTACTCCACTGTTACTCCACTGTTACTCATCCACTAATCTGACCCATAACTACACACACACCGAGGGTTACTCCACTGTTACTCCACTGTTACACATCCACTAATCTGACCCATAACTACACACTCACACACCAAAGGTTACTCCACTGTTACTCCACTGTTACTCATCCACTAATCTGACCCATAACTACACCAACACGAGGGTTACTCCACTGTTACTCATCCACTAATCTGACCCATAACTACACACACACACACACCAAAGGTTACTCCACTGTTACTCCACTGTTACTCATCCACTAATCTGACCCATAACTACACCAACACACACCAAAGGTTACTCCACTGTTACTCATCCACTAATCTGACCCATAACTACACACACTCACACACCAAAGGTTACTCCACTGTTACTCCACTGTTACTCATCCACTAATCTGACCCATAACTACACACACACACACCAAAGGTTACTCCACTGTTACTCCACTGTTACTCATCCACTAATCTGACCCATAACTACACACTCACACACCAAAGGTTACTCCACTGTTACTCCACTGTTACTCATCCACTAATCTGACCCATAACTACACCAACACACACCAAAGGTTACTCCACTGTTACTCCACTGTTACTCATCCACTAATCTGACCCATAACTACACACACACACACCAAAGGTTACTCCACTGTTACTCCACTGTTACTCATCCACTAATCTGACCCATAACTACACACACACACACACACCAAAGGTTACTCCACTGTTACTCCACTGTTACTCATCCACTAATCTGACCCATAACTACACACTCACACACCAAAGGTTACTCCACTGTTACTCATCCACTAATCTGGCCCATAACTACACACTCACACACCAAAGGTTACTCCACTGTTACTCATCCACTAATCTGACCCATAACTACACACTCACACACCAAAGGTTACTCCACTGTTACTCCACTGTTACTCATCCACTAATCTGACCCATAACTACACACACACCGAGGGTTACTCCACTGTTACACATCCACTAATCTGACCCATAACTACACCAACACCGAAGGTTACTCCACTGTTACTCATCCACTAATCTGACCCATAACTACACACACACCGAGGGTTACTCCACTGTTACTCATCCACTAATCTGACCCATAACTACACCAACACCGAAGGTTACTCCACTGTTACACATCCACTAATCTGACCCATAACTACACCAACACCGAGGGTTACTCCACTGTTACTCATCCACTAATCTGACCCATAACTACACCAACACCGAAGGTTACTCCACTGTTACACAACCACTAATCTGACCCATAACTACACCAACACCGAAGGTTACTCCACTATTACACATCCACTAATCTGACCCATAACTACACACACACCGAGGGTTACTCCACTGTTACACATCCACTAATCTGACCCATAACTACACACACACCGAGGGTTACTCCACTGTTACTCATCCACTAATCTGACCCATAACTACACCAACACCGAAGGTTACTCCACTGTTACTCATCCACTAATCTGACCCATAACTACACACACACCGAGGGTTACTCCACTGTTACTCATCCACTAATCTGACCCATAACTACACCAACACCGAAGGTTACTCCACTGTTACTCATCCACTAATCTGACCCATAACTACACACACACCGAGGGTTACTCCACTGTTACACATCCACTAATCTGACCCATAACTACACCAACACCGAAGGTTACTCCACTGTTACTCATCCACTAATCTGACCCATAACTACACACACACCGAGGGTTACTCCACTGTTACACATCCACTAATCTGACCCATAACTACACACACACCGAGGGTTACTCCACTGTTACACATCCACTAATCTGACCCATAACTACACCAACACCGAAGGTTACTCCACTGTTACTCATCCACTAATCTGACCCATAACTACACCAACACCGAGGGTTACTCCACTGTTACACATCCACTAATCTGACCCATAACTACACCAACACCGAAGGTTAAATCATTAGGATATTAAATAAAGATGTTTTATATTTTGTAAATGTCCTACCATAAATTTATAAACATTTATTTTTGTGAGTGAATATAGCAATATCGCAAACATAAATGGACAACTTTAAAGGCGATTTTCTCAATGTTTCGATTTTGTAGCACCCTCAGATTACAGATTTTCAGTTGTATTGGCCAAATATTGTTCTATCTTAACAAATCATACATCAATAGAAAACTTATTTATTCAGCTTTCATATGATGTATAAATCTCAATTTAAAAAAATTGACCCATATGACATTGACCCATTGAGTGGTTTTGTGGTCTAGGGTTACATGTTAGAATGATTTCTGAAGGATCATGTGACACTGAAAACTGGAGTAATGATGCTGAAAATTCAGCTTTGATCACAGGAATAAATTACAGTTTACTATATATTCACATAGAAAACAGATATTTTAAACTGTAATAATATTTCACTCTTCTCCTATCAAGGTACTCCGCTCTTGCTGCAGGGTAAGAATTTTTTCACTTGGCAGGCAGTGGCATCTGGTAAAATAGATTAAAATAGTTTTAAATAAATAAATAGGCAATAATAAATACACTACAAATAAATGCAGTATTACTAAACTGAAATTACATGCTCTTTTTTTTTTTTTAGCATTTTTCTCATATTGTACAAAGAGTGAACATAAACTGTCTGAAATATATTAAAAAAAATCCCAAATTGCATAAAAATCTATTCCAAATGATACTAAAGTGAAGTACTTTTTTTATATAAACCGTCGATTGAATATAAAAGCATAAAACTGCCAATCTAGGACATATATCTATCATTGAAAACAGTCTGCAGTGGTCGCACCACATGATATTTGGTCGCACCACATGATATTTTCAAATTCAGTCATAATTTACAGGCACAGAATTGGCCACCTAAACAAAACAAGCTAGCTTGCCAAAAAAGGTCTCTATGAAATTTATAATAAAAATATATATTTGTAGAAATAACTTTAATATTAAATTTTTTTTGAGGTCATACCACATGACATCCAAATTTGGCAACTACATACCAACCATTACAAAGGTTTATTTTTTTTCCAATTTGAGAGAATTACAAACCTGCTTGCTGCTTCCATGGGTCCTTGGTAAATTGGTTTATGATGTAACTTCCTGTGTTTGAATAGTTTTCAACATATAAGTCCCAAAATGGTAGTTCTTTGATGGTCGCACCACATGATATTTCATAAAATAGACATCATCGGAACAAAGTTTGTTTGTATATTATGATGGAAATATAAATGCAAATGCTTTGAATTTTTTTAAAGGATTACAAAACATTTTGGAAATAATGCCAAATAGTGCAGAAAATAAATTTGAATAAATTCAGAGTAATTTCAAAGATGTTTTCAAAACAGAAGTTATGACCGGACGGTCGCACCACATGATGTTTTGACACTTTAAATAATAAAAAAAATAACAAATAAGTAAAGGTTTTTGAAAAGTTAAAGTGAGTACATACATGGGAGAGGTACTACAAATATGCAGTGTCTTTTTAGGCATTTAAACCCATTTTTGCCTGAAAAAATGCAGTCGGACAGAAAATGTAGGCGTCACGTCATTGACCCATAAACACTAACAAAAAAACTATACAAGTTTTAGGGCTGGACGATATATATAACATTGATATAAGTGATCACCTGGATGTTGACCTATATTTATATAAAGCGTTCACAGGCGTCTAAATCAGGCTCATATAAATGTCAGGAAACAAGATTCCTGCTGCATGTCAATATCCACGGATCACTGGATCTCCGGTAAGCTGTAAGGAACACTATATCAAGTCCAACCTTTAGTTTAAACTGGTAATCGGTTGCTTTACTGGCGTTTCCTCAGTTTCTCCTATTAACTCCAGTCACTCAGTCCGGCTGAGGGAGTGTGTTCCTGCGGGAAAGTGACGGCAATGCATAACCTCTATAGGTTGTCACATGACATGTCAGATGATTGACAGCTGTCACTCTGATGCACATAACCCATAGCTCTCTCTGCTGAGTCTCGCAGTACTGTAGCGTTCATACAGCAGCGCTCGAGATTAAACACGATCACACAGGTTATTAATAACTCCCAGATTAACTCCCTTCCTCCCAGTGCATCTGATCACACATGCGCATATGATAACTCATGCACTCAGTTCAGCACTTTATAGTTTGCTTTTAAAATTCGCACACGTGCATAAAATCTTAAAATGCATGCACTTTGAGACAAATAATTATTGTATCTAATATGAAAAGTCATTTATCATGTGGGAAGAAACATTTTTATTACTGATATACGATCCAGCAGATTCCCATGAAATTATGATTTTGTTCTCTTGAACACAAGATGGAAATGGTGCTTTATTCACTAAATGTTTAATGCAATATTGCAATTTTTACAAAAAGTTAAATTTGCAACTTAGCTGTAGAGAAACAGATGTAGATGTAGTCATTTATAACGTTCATTTATCACGGCACGTGTGTAAAGAGCAGCATAAAGCACAGTGCGGATGCTATTAAAAATATCAGATTCATCCTTTAGTGAATATCTCTCTCTCTCTCTCTCTCTCTCTCTCTCTCTCTCTCTCTCTCTCTCTCTCTCTCTCTCTCTCTCTCCCTCTCCCTCTCTCTCTCTCCCTCTCTCTCTCTCTCTCCCTCCCCCCCCCCCCCCCCCCCCCCCCCCCCCCAGAAGTGCACACTATGCTGGACGCTCTGCTCCCGCCGAACACGTACTTCCGCCTGAACCCGTTCCTGAGCGAGGACGTGTCTCTGGACGAGAGCCGGAGCGAGAAGCTGTCTCAGATGCAGAGCGAGGCGCAGGAGTATCTGGAGAGGAACCAGGAGAAGCTGAGGCGAGCCGTGAGCGAGCTGACCCGAGAGAAGACACCCGTGCAGAGACTGAGGGAACGACTGAAGCTCACAGCGCTCCTGTACAGGCTATAGGACACACACACACACACACACACACACACACACACACACACGAGCTGACCCGAGAGAAGACACCCGTGCAGAGACTGAGGGAACGACTGAAGCTCACTGCGCTCCTGTACAGGCTATAGGACACACACACACACACACACACACACACACACACACACACACACACACTCACATGAGCTGACCCGAGAGAAGACACCCGTGCAGAGACTGAGGGAACGACTGAAGCTCACAGCGCTCCTGTACAGGCTATAGGACACACACACACACACACACACACACACACACACACACACACACACACTCACATGAGCTGACCCGAGAGAAGACACCCGTGCAGAGACTGAGGGAACGACTGAAGCTCACAGCGCTCCTGTACAGGCTATAGGACACACACACACACACACACACACACACACACACACACACATGAGCTGACCCGAGAGAAGACACCCGTGCAGAGACTGAGGGAACGAATGAAGCTCACAGCGCTCCTGTACAGGCTATAGGACACACACACACACACACACACACACACACACACACACACGAGCTGACCCGAGAGAAGACACCCGTGCAGAGACTGAGGGAACGACTGAAGCTCACAGCGCTCCTGTACAGGCTATAGGACACACACACACACACACACACACACACACACACTCACATGAGCTGACCCGAGAGAAGACACCCGTGCAGAGACTGAGGGAACGACTGAAGCTCACAGCGCTCCTGTACAGGCTATAGGACACACACACACACACACACACACACACACTCACATGAGCTGACCCGAGAGAAGACACCCGTGCAGAGACTGAGGGAACGACTGAAGCTCACAGCGCTCCTGTACGGGCTATAGGACACACACACACACACACACACACACACACACACACACACTCACACACACACGAGCTGACCCGAGAGAAGACACCCGTGCAGAGACTGAGGGAACGACTGAAGCTCACAGCGCTCCTGTACGGGCTATAGGACACACTCACACACACACACACACACACACACACACACACACGAGCTGACCCGAGAGAAGACACCCGTGCAGAGACTGAGGGAACGACTGAAGCTCACAGCGCTCCTGTACAGGCTATAGGACACACACACACACACACACACACACACACACACGAGCTGACCCGAGAGAAGACACCCGTGCAGAGACTGAGGGAACGACTGAAGCTCACAGCGCTCCTGTACAGGCTATAGGACACACACACACACACACACACACACACACACACACACACACACACACACACATGAGCTGACCCGAGAGAAGACACCCGTGCAGAGACTGAGGGAACGACTGAAGCTCACAGCGCTCCTGTACAGGCTATAGGACACACACACACACACACACACACACACACACATGAGCTGACCCGAGAGAAGACACCCGTGCAGAGACTGAGGGAACGACTGAAGCTCACAGCGCTCCTGTACAGGCTATAGGACACACACACACACACACACACACACACACACACGAGCTGACCCGAGAGAAGACACCCGTGCAGAGACTGAGGGAACGAATGAAGCTCACAGCGCTCCTGTACAGGCTATAGGACACACACACACACACACACACACACACACACGAGCTGACCCGAGAGAAGACACCCGTGCAGAGACTGAGGGAACGACTGAAGCTCACTGCGCTCCTGTACAGGCTATAGGACACACACACACACACACACACACACACACACACACACGAGCTGACCCGAGAGAAGACACCCGTGCAGAGACTGAGGGAACGACTGAAGCTCACAGCGCTCCTGTACAGGCTATAGGACACACACACACACACACACACACACACACTCACACACACACGAGCTGACCCGAGAGAAGACACCCGTGCAGAGACTGAGGGAACGACTGAAGCTCACAGCGCTCCTGTACGGGCTATAGGACACACTCACACACACACACACACACACACACACACACACACACTCACATGAGCTGACCCGAGAGAAGACACCCGTGCAGAGACTGAGGGAACGACTGAAGCTCACAGCGCTCCTGTACAGGCTATAGGACACACACACACACACACACACACACACACACACACACACACACATGAGCTGACCCGAGAGAAGACACCCGTGCAGAGACTGAGGGAACGACTGAAGCTCACAGCGCTCCTGTACAGGCTATAGGACACACACACACACACACACACACACACACACACACATGAGCTGACCCGAGAGAAGACACCCGTGCAGAGACTGAGGGAACGACTGAAGCTCACAGCGCTCCTGTACAGGCTATAGGACACACACACACACACACACACACACACACACTATAAATATACAATATGAGACTAATTCAGCTGTAAAGCAGCTCTACAGAAGACAATAGAGTCATAATTCTGATCAATTCAGTTCGATGTTGATTCAGTAAAAGACACTTAATATTCAGTATTATTGATTTGACGGAACTGACACTATCAGTGTAAATCAGATGAGCTGAATAATGACAGTTTCATATTTGATGCGCAATGGAATAAAGCTGACTTGAGTTTTGTAAGCTGCTGTAGAACAAGAGTATGATCTGACTCTAACACTGATAATGAGTAAAGTCCCTCAGGCCGCTAGAATCATCATCAGACTTTACTGACGACTGATGAACTCTAACGCACTTTAACCGCTCCGCCGTTTGATCATTTATACAGCGTTTATTTATTTCTACAGGCAGCTCATATCTACACACACACACACACACAGATCTCGATCACTACAGACTGACAATCAGAAGCACTTGAAGAATTCAAAGCTGACCTCTGACCTCTGTTATTGATTTCTGGAATGTTGTGCACTTTGAAACACTTGTTCTGATTCTCTCCACTGTTTTCGTTTGTTTCTTGAATATGTCGAGGCTTCTGGTTTCATTCACTTCCAGTTATTTAAGCTGAGCAAAGCCAGTCTGTTCTGCTGCTTGATTCTGCAAACTGTTAAATTATTTAAGTTATTATCAGTCATAAACGCACTGGTTCACAGCACAGATAGTTCTATGATTTACTGCACTGTCGTTCTTCACACACATTCACAGAAAGAGCATCAGAAGCTCATATTTCACGTGTGTGTGTGTGTGTTTCTCCTGTGTTACGCCTGCTCGACGTCACAGTTGTGTGTGAGTGACTTCAGTAAAGGCCAGGATGAATCAATGAAGTAATTATCCAGCAAACACTGAGACTGAAGCTGAGACTGATGAAGAGCTGCTGTGATTTACTCCTGATCCTGATACTGCAGTATAATAAACCATATGATCTTACATCATTCTCATGTGTTTATTTGTCTAATGAACTACATTACTCTCTCTGTGTGTGTGTGTGTGTGTGTCTCGTCTGCTCGAACATCATCCTCTTCATTCGCTCGAGTTCCTCAGGATCTGTTGTGTGATTGGTGTTCGCTGATGAAGATCATGAATGTCTCACGACTGTCAGAGTCAGCAGAGTGTTTGTCATTTACTAGTTTTTTAAAAATATCTTAATAGTTTTTATTAATTTTTAAAAAAAGTTATTTACTTTAGTAAATTAGTTATTACATGAAAATGAGAAATGTGGCAACTAGCTGAAATGGTTTTTTTATGTTTTATTTTAGTTTTCTTCAGGAAATATAATGTAGTTTGTATTTAATGCAGAATGAATGTCATGATTGATTGTTTCTTTTAGAGGAACTTAGAAATGCTGCATCAATGCAAAAAACATTCAGAGTGAAGTGAAGGACCCTAACACACACACACACACTTCAACACACACTCACTAAAACACACACTCACTAACACACACACTTAAACACACTCACTAATACACACACACAGATACTCACACGCTCAGATATATATTCACTCATACCGACACACTCTCACACACACTCATTCAGACACACACACACTGATGTGATTGCTGGTGGTCAGTGAGACTGTTCTTCATAAAACATTAAGATAAATTGTCATCAGAATATCAATCGCTCAGGATTTGACACATATATCACATGCTCACAGACTCGTTCGATATTGTGAATCATCTTAATTTGCCGTATTGATGTGAAATGCGACTGATGATGAAGGATGTTGAGGAGAATGTTTCACATTATCTGATGAACTTGTCTTAATCTAGTCAGAGATACAGAATGTTTGTTAGACACTGGATTGACCAATCAGCTTCCAGCACCACAAACATCCATTAGCTGATAGATTTAGTGTGTGTGTGTGTGTGTGTGTGTGTGTGTGTGTGTGTGTGTGTGTGTGTGTGTGTGAAAGAGAGTGTGTGTGTGTGTGTGTGAGAGAGAGAGAGAGAGAGAGAACTGGATGGGCTGTTCTGTGACCCACTCCACACACACTCAAACAGCAAGAACAGCTAAATAAAATGTTCTTCCTCAGGAAAATCACATTTGCTGTGGCGTTTCTGTCAGTGTTATTTTACTGTCATTGATGTACTATTACAGTTTCTGTTGATATTTTGAATTACATTTTAGTTGTATATATTCTGAGTTATTCTACTCCCTTCATTCGTCATTTACATTTATCTCTTTAACAGACACTTTTGTCCAAAAGCACTCACAAATGAGGAACATCATAAGCAAGAGCAATAATATTCATAACACACAATGCCAAGGTTTAACTATAAACTAGATTAGTTCTGAACTATTTTGAAGTGTGTGTGACATTCTGCTCAAAAAAACTCAAATCTCACACCGCTGCTGAGTTTTGACAGTTTTGATTGGACGCAGATGATGAGAATGACTGCAGGCACGGCCAATTATACTCCGGATATGGACAGGTCTCCCATGATCCCTTGTGGTTTATAATGATTGGGTGCACTATTTTTATGAAAAAATAATGTTCTATTAAAAATAACTATTTTTATGGTTCAGGTCTTCCCTCTCAGCAGGTCCTTCAGGGAGTCATGGAGGGGTGAGGTGTCTAAGACCAACAGCTAGTTACTGGAGTGCCTCAGGGCTCAGTGCTGGGGCCGCTTCTCTTCTCCATCTACATGTCATCACTAGATCTGTCATTCAGAAACATGTTTTATCCCATCACTGTTATCATCTAGCTACTGGAGTGCCTCAGGGCTCAGTGCTGGGACCGCTTCTCTTCTCCATCTACATGTCATCACTAGTGTCTGTCATTCAGAAACATGGTTTATCCCATCACTGTTATCATCTAGCTACTGGAGTGCCTCAGGGCTCAGTGCTGGGACCGCTTCTCTTCTCCATCTACATGTCATCACTAGTGTCTGTCATTCAGAAACATGGTTTATCCCATCACTGTTATCATCTAGCTACTGGAGTGCCTCAGGGCTCAGTGCTGGGACCGCTTCTCTTCTCCATCTACATGTCATCACTAGTGTCTGTCATTCAGAAACATGGTTTATCCCATCACTGGTATCATCTAGCTACTGGAGTGTCTCAGGGCTCAGTGCTGGGACCGCTTCTCTTCTCCATCTACATGTCATCACTAGTGTCTGTCATTCAGAAACATGGTTTATCCCATCACTGTTATCATCTAGCTACTGGAGTGTCTCAGGGCTCAGTGCTGGGACCGCTTCTCTTCTCCATCTACATGTCATCACTAGTGTCTGTCATTCAGAAACATGGTTTTTCCCATCACTGTTATCATCTAGCTACTGGAGTGTCTCAGGGCTCAGTGCTGGGACCGCTTCTCTTCTCCATCTACATGTCATCACTAGTGTCTGTCATTCAGAAACATGGTTTATCCCATCACTGTTATCATCTAGCTACTGGAGTGTCTCAGGGCTCAGTGCTGGGACCGCTTCTCTTCTCCATCTACATGTCATCACTAGTGTCTGTCATTCAGAAACATGGTTTATCCCATCACTGTTATCATCTAGCTACTGGAGTGCCTCAGGGCTCAGTGCTGGGACCGCTTCTCTTCTACATCTACATGTCATCACTAGGATCTATCATTCAGAAACATGTTTTATCCCATCACTGGTATCATCTAGCTACTGGAGTGCCTCAGGGCTCAGTGCTGGGACCGCTTCTCTTCTACATCTACATGTCATCACTAGGATCTGTCATTCAGAAATATGGCTTATCCCATCACTGTTATCATCTAGCTACTGGAGTGCCTCAGGGCTCAGTGCTGGGACCGCTTCTCTTCTCCATCTACATGTCATCACTAGTGTCTGTCATTCAGAAACATGGTTTATCCCATCACTGGTATCATCTAGCTACTGGAGTGCCTCAGGGCTCAGTGCTGGGACCGCTTCTCTTCTCCATCTACATGTCATCACTAGTGTCTGTCATTCAGAAACATGTTTTATCCCATCACTGGTATCATCTAGCTACTGGAGTGCCTCAGGGCTCAGTGCTGGGACCGCTTCTCTTCTCCATCTACATGTCATCACTAGGATCTGTCATTCAGAAACATGGTTTATCCCATTACTGGTATCATCCAGCTACTGGAGTGCCTCAGGGCTCAGTGCTGAGACCGCTTCTCTTCTCCATCTACATGTCATCACTAGTGTCTGTCATTCAGAAACATGTTTTATCCCATCACTGGTATCATCTAGCTACTGGAGTGCCTCAGGGCTCAGTGCTGGGACCGCTTCTCTTCTACATCTACATGTCATCACTAGGATCTGTCATTCAGAAACATGTTTTATCCCATCACTGGTATCATCTAGATACTGGAGTGCCTCAGGGCTCAGTGCTGGGACCGCTTCTCTTCTCCATCTACATGTCATCACTAGATCTGTAATTCAGAAACATGGTTTATCCCATCACTGTTATCATCTAGCTACTGGAGTGCCTCAGGGCTCAGTGCTGGGACCGCTTCTCTTCTCCATCTACATGTCATCACTAGATCTGTCATTCAGAAACATGGTTTATCCCATCACTGTTATCATCTAGCTACTGGAGTGCCTCAGGGCTCAGTGCTGGGACCGCTTCTCTTCTACATCTACATGTCATCACTAGGATCTGTCATTCAGAAACGTGGTTTATCTCATCACTGGTATCATCTAGCTACTGGAGTGCCTCAGGGCTCAGTGCTGGGACCGCTTCTCTTCTACATCTACATGTCATCACTAGGATCTGTCATTCAGAAACGTGGTTTATCTCATCACTGCTATCATCTAGCTACTGGAGTGCCTCAGGGCTCAGTGCTGGGACCCGCGTCTCTTCTCCATCTACATGACATCACTAGTGTCTGTCATTCAGAAACATGGTTTATCTCATCACTGGTATCATCTAGCTACTGGAGTGCCTCAGGGCTCAGTGCTGGGACCGCTTCTCTTCTACATCTACATGTCATCACTAGTGTCTGTCATTCAGAAACATGGTTTATCCCATCACTGCTATCATCTAGTTACTGGAGTGCCTCAGGGCTCAGTGCTGGGACCCGCGTCTCTTCTCCATCTACATGTCATCACTAGATCTGTCATTCAGAAACATGGTTTATCTCATCACTGGTATCATCTAGCTACTGGAGTGCCTCAGGGCTCAGTGCTGGGACCGCTTCTCTTCTCCATCTACATGTCATCACTAGTGTCTGTCATTCAGAAACATGGTTTATCCCATCACTGGTATCATCTAGTTACTGGAGTGCCTCAGGGCTCAGTGCTGGGACCCGCGTCTCTTCTCCATCTACATGTCATCACTAGATCTGTCATTCAGAAACATGGTTTATCCCATCACTGCTATCATCTAGTTACTGGAGTGCCTCAGGGCTCAGTGCTGGGACCCGCGTCTCTTCTCCATCTACATGTCATCACTAGATCTGTAATTCAGAAACATGGTTTATCCCATCACTGTTATCATCTAGCTACTGGAGTGCCTCAGGGCTCAGTGCTGGGACCGCTTCTCTTCTCCATCTACATGTCATCACTAGATCTGTCATTCAGAAACATGGTTTATCCCATCACTGTTATCATCTAGCTACTGGAGTGCCTCAGGGCTCAGTGCTGGGACCGCTTCTCTTCTACATCTACATGTCATCACTAGGATCTGTCATTCAGAAACGTGGTTTATCTCATCACTGGTATCATCTAGCTACTGGAGTGCCTCAGGGCTCAGTGCTGGGACCGCTTCTCTTCTACATCTACATGTCATCACTAGGATCTGTCATTCAGAAACGTGGTTTATCTCATCACTGCTATCATCTAGCTACTGGAGTGCCTCAGGGCTCAGTGCTGGGACCCGCGTCTCTTCTCCATCTACATGACATCACTAGTGTCTGTCATTCAGAAACATGGTTTATCTCATCACTGGTATCATCTAGCTACTGGAGTGCCTCAGGGCTCAGTGCTGGGACCGCTTCTCTTCTACATCTACATGTCATCACTAGTGTCTGTCATTCAGAAACATGGTTTATCCCATCACTGCTATCATCTAGTTACTGGAGTGCCTCAGGGCTCAGTGCTGGGACCGCTTCTCTTCTACATCTACATGTCATCACTAGTGTCTGTCATTCAGAAACATGGTTTATCCCATCACTGTTATCATCTAGCTACTGGAGTGCCTCAGGGCTCAGTGCTGGGACCCGCGTCTCTTCTCCATCTACATGACATCACTAGTGTCTGTCATTCAGAAACATGGTTTATCTCATCACTGGTATCATCTAGCTACTGGAGTGCCTCAGGGCTCAGTGCTGGGACCGCTTCTCTTCTTCATCTACATGTCATCACTAGGATCTGTCATTCAGAAACATGGTTTATCCCATCACTGTTATCATCTAGCTACTGGAGTGCCTCAGGGCTCAGTGCTGGGACCGCTTCTCTTCTCCATCTACATGTCATCACTAGGATCTATCATTCAGAAACATGGTTTATCCCATCACTGTTATCATCTAGATACTGGAGTGCCTCAGGGCTCAGTGCTGGGACCGCTTCTCTTCTTCATCTACATGTCATCACTAGGATCTGTCATTCAGAAACATGGTTTATCCCATCACTGTTATCATCTAGATACTGGAGTGCCTCAGGGCTCAGTGCTGGGACCGCTTCTCTTCTCCATCTACATGTCATCACTAGTGTCTGTCATTCAGAAACATGGTTTATCCCATCACTGTTATCATCTAGCTACTGGAGTGCCTCAGGGCTCAGTGCTGGGACCGCTTCTCTTCTACATCTACATGTCATCACTAGTGTCTGTCATTCAGAAACATGGTTTATCCCATCACTGTTATCATCTGGCTACTGGAGTGCCTCAGGGCTCAGTGCTGGGACCCGCGTCTCTTCTCCATCTACATGTCATCACTAGATCTGTCATTCAGAAACATGGTTTATCTCATCACTGGTATCATCTAGTTACTGGAGTGCCTCAGGGCTCAGTGCTGAGACCGCTTCTCTTCTCCATCTACATGTCATCACTAGATCTGTCATTCAGAAACATGGTTTATCCCATCACTGTTATCATCTAGCTACTGGAGTGCCTCAGGGCTCAGTGCTGGGACCGCTTCTCTTCTCCATCTACATGTCATCACTAGATCTGTCATTCAGAAACATGGTTTATCCCATCACTGTTATCATCTAGCTACTGGAGTGCCTCAGGGCTCAGTGCTGGGACCGCTTCTCTTCTACATCTACATGTCATCACTAGATCTGTCATTCAGAAACATGGTTTATCCCATCACTGGTATCATCTAGCTACTGGTGTGCCTCAGGGCTCAGTGCTGGGACCGCTTCTCTTCTCCATCTACATGTCATCACTAGGATCTGTCATTCAGAAACGTGGTTTATCCCATCACTGGTATCATCTAGCTACTGGAGTGCCTCAGGGCTCAGTGCTGGGACCGCTTCTCTTCTCCATCTACATGACATCACTAGATCTGTCATTCAGAAACATGTTTTATCCCATCACTGTTATCATCTAGCTACTGGAGTGCCTCAGGGCTCAGTGCTGGGACCGCTTCTCTTCTACATCTACATGTCATCACTAGTGTCTGTCATTCAGAAACATGGGTTTTTACTCTACCTCTCATTCCAGCCGCATGATCCTACAAAAGCTACTCGCATCTCAGCCTGACTGACAAACATTTCAACTAAACTTCACTTCAACTAAACCCTGCAAAGACAGAACTGCTGGTCCCGGCCAACCCAACACTTCATCACAACTTCTCCATTCAGCTGGGTTCATCATCCACAGCTCCATCAAGGTCAGTCAGGAACCTTGGAGTTGTGATTGATGATCAGTTAAACAGCCACTGTTCTACTCTATCTATTTATCTATTTAATAAAAACACACCTTGCTACGTGTGCTGTGCTGGACTAAGTGGGACTGATCATGGCACTTATATATTGTTGCTCTATTGTTGGTTTGATTGCCTCTATTGTTCTCCTAATTTGCATAAAGCATCTGCTCAATGACAATGTGAATGTAAACATCTTAATAATCTAAAGAACCGTATTCCACTATAAAGAGCATTTTGTGCAATGGAAAGATTATTCATGGACTC